>NW_022109980.1:7925230-7972797 GCF_000313985.2 Echinops telfairi
TGGCAACAAATGTACAAATGTGCTTGACACAATGGATGTATGTACGGATTGTGATAGAGTTGTATGAGCCACCAATAACTTGATTTTAAAAGAAAGCATGTTGCCCTCTAAGTACTTGTTCTTGCTGATTGCATGTCCAATGTACATGAGACAAAGTCTCGCCATTCTCACTTAAGAAACAAGAGAGTTTTGATTGTACTTTTGGCAATATATGGCATATTCGATATTCTTACCAACACCATAATTTAAATGCATAAATTCTTCTTCAATCTTCCTCATGCGTTATCTAGCTTTCTCATGAATCATAAGGTTATGGCATATATCAGGCACACTGCTATCATCAAGGTGACATTTTTGCTTGTTACCATTTAAAAAAGACTTTTCAGTAGATAATATGTTGTTTTATTTCTTGACTGCTGATTTCAGGGGGCAGTGATTGTATGTAAATCCAAGTAAAATTAAATCCTTAACCAAACCAATCTTCTCTCAGTTTATTGTGATGTTGTTTATTGGTTCAGTTGTGAGGTTTTGTTTTCTGTATAATGGGTTTTAATCTATGCGGAAGTCTGTTGTGTTTGATCTTTGCCAATAAGTGCTTCAAGTTCTCACATTCAGCAAACAAGGTTGTGTCATCTGGATATTGTAACTTGTTAATGAATCTTCCAGAGATTCTGGTGCTGCATTCTTCTTCACGTAGTCCAGTTTCCCAGATTATTTGCTCAGCATACAGATTAAATAAGGCTGCAGAACTGGTTGATACCTTTCCTGACTTTAAACCTGTAGTATCCTCTTTCTCCATTGAAATGACTGCCTCGTGTTCTACATATAAATTTCAAATTCCATATAAAATCCACAATTATGCATCCTGGAATTCACATTCTCCTCAATGATATCCATGTTTTTTTATGATCCATGGGATAAAATTCCATTGAATAGTAAATAAAACATAGACCAACATCTTTCTGATATTCCCTGCTTGGCACCCAGATCCTTCTGACATGATTAATGATATCTCTCATTCCACCTTCTTTTCTGGAACTAGCTTGAATTATCTTCAGCCAAAGTTTTCTTGTGCATGATATTGATATTGGTTGATAGATTAAAGGTTATATTGTATCACCTTTCTTTGAAGTGAGCACAAATATGGGTCTCTTCTAGTTGGTTGGCCAGCTGTCTTGTAAGTTTTTTGGCACAGAGTGAGCACTTCCAAAGTTGAATCCATTTGTTTAAACATCTTAATTGATATACTGTCAATGACTGGAACCTTGATATTTTGCTAATACCTTAAGAGCAACCTGGCTTCTTCCTTTGGTACCATCAGTTCTTGATCATATGTAATCGTTTGAAATGTTTCAATATGGACCACTTATTTTTGGTACACTAACTGGGTATTGAGAAATGCCGAGCTCATTCTCCCTTTTGGTTTTCTAAGTCCAAGTCTTGCTTATTTCATTATAATACTTTGTCTTCACACCTACCCTTTGAAATATTTTCAGCTCGTTTATTTCATTTCTTCCATGTACTTTAGTCTATATTCAAAAGTTTCAGAGTTGTTACTGACATGATCTTTTGCTGTCTTCATGTATGATGTCTTTGATATTATCTTATAGGTTTATAAAATACAGTAACCTGTTTCTGATATTGAGAATTAAGAATGAATCCATTTTCAGGAGTCCAAGGATGTGGTACAGAAGAAGGTTGTTAATTTTAGATTTTTTTGCGCTACTTTAGTGTATAGCTAATATGTGGAAGCACTAGAAACTTTATGTGGCAATGGAATAGAAATACTTTGACTGTATAAAGAGTATTGACAGAAATGAAGGTGACTGATCAGGATTCCACTATTGGCTCCAGGCATAGCTTTACTGCTAATGAAGTGTGTTTAGATAATCCACTTACATTTCATAAATTTGGAGCAATAATTCATATCCTACCTAGAAATAGTGCTCACATTTAGTGATTCAAAATTAGCTATTTCCAGTTCTGAATTTTTTAATTAAATACTTTTATTGGGGCCTCTTACAACTCTTATCACAATCCTTATACATTCATCCATTGTGTCCAGCACATTTGTACATATGTTGCCATCATCATTTTCAAAGCAAATTCTTTCTAATTGAGCCGGTTCTGACTTTTAAACCTCTATATCTCTGTTAGTTTCCATTGATTACTCACATAATTCTCCTCTTATACATACATGTAGAAATAAAGCTGGCCTCCCATTCCTATGGACTCTTAATTTATAATATCTCTTGAATATGTATTGTCTTGATAACCGACACTGCTCCAGAAGTAGCGTCACTATCTAACACCATCTGAGAATCCAGTTCAATATTTTCTTATATTGTCTTTGAGCTTTTAATCATGTCTATCTTCAGATCAAATTTAAATAGCTTGCTAATATCCATATTCCTACATGTCATTTTTTCCAATCCTTCTTCAAAACCTTTAAAAACTCAGGTTGCCTACAGTAGAAGTTTGAAATACTTTAGCATAAATTTTAAATATTGTATTTTAATATACCTCTTCACAAATCACTATATTCATTGCATAGCTTCAGCTAATATTAGTAAATTGAGATTAATTGCATTATTCTTACTGTTCTATCAACCACTTTGTTGATATGTGGTCAGTAATTACATCTGCCTTGATTCTCCCAAATTTTCCTTAAAGATTCTTTAGCCCTTTATTTAGACTTCACTTGAGCCTGGATCTCATTTACATGCCTAGATTGCTCTTTTTTCCCCTTCACTCCACACTTCAGAACTAACTCTTAGAAATAGGTTTGCAGAATTATCAATGCAGTCCTTGGCAGTTTTAAAGACTGTTGAAAATTCAGTGGACTGCCAGTACCACGAGAATGTATGTGATAACATATACTGGAATGTACACATTATCGGGAGAAATCAGTCCCTGAAAATAGGTTTAAGCATTGCAATAGTTGTGGAGAGGGTGCAGGTCCAGGCAGGGTTTCTTTCATTGTAGATAGAGCATCTATGAGCTGGGGCTGACTTGAAGGCACCAAACAACAGCATTTTATTTAATAACATGGAAAATACTTTTCCATATTTCTATATTTATGAACATAATATTTTATGGTATCCTAATGAATCTTCTGTCTGATATGACATTATTTACTTTAAGAATAATTCATTATTGTTGATTATTATTTTCCAAATTTCCACTATTAAAATAATTATCAGAAGAATAATCCTAAGGATTATTTTGGCATATTTTTATAATTTCTTTATGGTGGTTTTCAAAAATGTAAGTACAGTGAACCCTCGTTTATTGCGGTTAATCGGTTCTAGACCCTACCGTGATAAATGAAATTCCACGAAGTAGGATTCCTTATTTGTAAATCTAATATTTTCGTAGTTAGAGCATAGAGGACATGAAAAAACACCCTTTAGTCACCATTACACTCGTATTACCCAATTTATTAAACGAAAAAGGGAAAATACAAAAAGTTTTACCTTTTCCTGGATGGTGAGCATCTTCCTCTGGCGCTTATTTTTATTGTCAGAAGGCTTAGAAGAAGCAGCTCGTTTAGGAGCCATCATAGGGCTTAGATAAAATTTCTTAAAAATCGCAAACAATTACAGTACACTGTACAAAAGCAAAAATGCATCTGATACGTAGCTCCGATACGTAGCGATGCAGACAGAAGCGTGTACAGTATGAGCCAATCAGTGGCAGTAATGACAGAGCATGCGCTGTTACGCAAAAACCGTGATAGAGTGAAGCCGCGGAAGTCAAAGCGCGAAGTGGCGAGGGTCCACTGTACTACACTAAATTATATGAATGTTATGTAATATTATTAAAATGTATATTTTATAATATAACATATATTAATAAAAATCATTGCATGAATTTCCCAAAGGTTTGTGCCAATTCTTAATAGCAGCAGCAATGTACCCCAAAACTGAATTCATTTGAAAATGTCAGAATAGAGTCTGGCATACGGTATTTATATATGTAAAAATTGAAATTTACTAGCTAATAATTTTTATTTCTTTGATAACTATTGAGGCAACATTTGCTCATACTATTAAACTTTTGGATAATATTTAATGATGGCCTTTACTTATCTCTGTTGAGATCATCAAATAATTTTTTTCTGTTAACTTCATGAGTCTTATATTAAAAAATATATTTAAATGACATATTTGCTTAAAAATATGTTCCTTAAATTCCTTAATCTACTATTTTTGGTTAAATGCTTCAAGTCAGTATGATTTGTTTTCTATCCTTCTCTACTGAAACTGTTGCAGAAAATTTCACTATCTGTGACCTACTTTGAAATTTCCATCATCTTTTCAAATCTGTATTCTCGTACTCATTTGTGACATTTGACCCTGGTTACTACCCTCTTTTCACTTTTGAACTCTCTCCTTCTATGTAAAACGTTGTGTGCTTGTTGGTTTCCTTCTCCTTGTTCTCCTTTCTTATGACTGTATTCTTTTCTTCCCTCATTTCGGAGATTCCGTCTAGGATGTGTACGTCTCACACCCTGAGCTTCCCTGCAAACACCCACCCTCTGTAAAACAGTACTTTCGTTTACTATCTTCAGAGTTTCATTACTCACAGTTTCCCTATGATGCAATCTTTGTCACCTTACAGAATCGCACTACCTGCATGTCTGGTGACCATTCCAACAAATACACTATCTTCTCAAGCTCCTGGAAGTAGCTCCTCCTCCCGTTGCCCTGCAGTTGGTTATGGAGCCTTTCTTTCTAGCTAAAAATGTCAGCGTGAATGTGTTTGCTTACCTCTTCCTCATGCTCTACACTCCGTTAATTACCAGGAATTGCCAATTCTACCTCAACAATTGGACATTGTTGAACTCTATATTGTGTTCATTTTCAAGGTTCTAGCCTTCCTAACTTCTTCTGATTGTTTTCTAACTTATTCTCATTTTTATAATATGAATCTCATGATATTGCAATCATTTTTATATGTTTAAATCATCCATTTTAACATGTTATATTAAACTTTGCAGTCCTAGTTCTTTGAACAAATTAAATATACAGAGTAATTGTTCAAAAATATTGTGTGTCAGTCATTCATATATTAGGATCACAAGAAACTATTAGTTTACTAGGGTATTAGCCTTACTTTTACTAATGATAAAAAGGTTTATAAACTTTTTTTTTAAGGCCCCCGAGGGGGTGCACCGTTCCTGGAAATACTGCAATACCAGGTCGATGCGTGGAGTGGACGGAGCAAGCTCCTATTCCATCTCCCTGCTCCAAAAATCCATTTAATATATTGTCCTCGGATAGAGGACGTATCAGATATTAAACTGATAAGAACAGATACTACACTTGATCTGAGCCAAAAGGCCGAGAAGCGATTGGTTTATAAACTTTTAAAAACAAATTATAATGAAAAATTTAAACAAAATTATTGAAGCCTCCTGTATAAGCATGTTGGTTTAGATGAACCATTTTACCACTAACAAAAGCCCAACATGCAAGTAGCAGTATATCAATCATTCAAAACTTCTTTCAAATACATCTCTGTCAAAATAGTTACAAAAACACTAAATTAGTTAATTACTACATGTTCTATAATACTGGTTCAGCCAATTTAACAAAGACAAAATAATCGGCTTATGAAATAATTGTATACTCTCTCCTAACTAGTTACAAGTTACATGTGCTAGGCATGTAAAGAGTTCTATTCCATGAGGCCAAGTAGAAACCCAGTACCCTTCTATCTTATCAGCCTTTAATACATTGTTTTTGTCTAAGTTGTTGGCAATTTCCTTTAAGGATATATCTGAAAGTTGCAAATTCCATTTCTCATATTGCATCTGCCATCATTTAGCCATATGACCAAATCTAGGGTCCAGGAAGTCTGGAGAATGTAATATCTAGCTGGGCAACTGTCTTTGGCTAGATTTTTCTAAAAGCAGATTTCAAAACAGATTTGGCTACAGGAATTTAACAGAATGGAAATGTTGGGAACAATAACTCTAAAGACATATTATCAGAAATTAAATTATTACTCAGTGGCAACAGAAACTTTAACTGATCCCATAGGAAGCTGTGAAGGTACGATGACTCTTCAGACATGTCTAAATGTGAGGCAATTCTGGACCAAGAAATGACAAAACAAATACTTATTCTGGGTTAGGTGCATAACTGTCATCAAGGTTAATTCTTAAGAGGGTTACCACTCCTGGCATCTGGGAAACAAGCGCCTTGAAGCTGAATCTCTAATTTGTGCAGTGAGTCTCAGTATCAATCACAGCAGCTATATGCTTACTTAAAACTTGTGAGTTTCTCCTACCAAAAAATGGTGGTGGTGGTGGGGAGGGGGATGAATGCATATTGGGAGCTAATACTATTGTTCTATTGCTCTATAACAAATTACCACAAATTTTGCAATTTAAATTACCACTCATTTATTATTTCTTACTTCTATACATATGAAGGGGTGCTTGGCTTGTTTTTTGGTTTGCGTCTTTGTTTGTTTAAAGTCCCCAAGCCTGGAATCAAGTTTTTACTTCGGCAGGGCTCTTTTCTGGAGTCTAAAGGACAAATCTACTTTCAAGCTCATTTTGGTGGTTGGTAGACTACAATCCTTGCAGTTGTAGGACAAAGTTTCCCATTTCCTTGCTAACTATCCTCAGAAATCCACAAGGCTGCCCACTTTACATTTGGTTCCCTTCATCCCCAAATCAGTGACAACCTGTGGAATTTTGTTCCTGCTTGAAATCTTACTGGGTCTTTTTTTTGCCACCAGAAACAGAAATCTCTCCTGTTTTGAGGGTTCAGACAATTAAATAAGACCTATCTGGATCATCTCCAAATTAACTATGCCACATAACTTAATCATGGGACTGATATATTTGCAAGTTCCAGCCATGAAAGCATGGGATCTTGAGGAGAGAGCATTTCTTTAATTTCATCTATCACCAAGAACTTTAGTAGTTGTTTTATTTATTAACAAAGTAAATCATTAATATCAACAACAAATCTATTACCAGACAGACATAAATGTTAAAAAGAAAACACTCAAAATAAAACCATGCATCTTTCTACCCAGTACTGCTTTATTGGGTGTGGTAGTTACATAATCTGCTGTCATTTTGGGACTTGAGAGGAGTAAGAGTGAAGGGGTAGAGTCTAGTCTGTCAATCGAGTGATAGCAAATGAGGCCTCTGTGTGGGCATGGCCTTTTCCGGAGAATTCTGGGAACTTCTGTATTTCCTCCTTGGAGGTGGAAGACATTCTCTCTCTGCTCACTCCCTGAAAGATGCTCTCCTGACAAGACAAATGGGTCTACACTGATGGCAACAATAGCCCTGGAACTGGAGAAGCCTCGTGGAGATCCCTGCCAGCGCTGAGATGCTTACAATGCCACTGGATACAAAGATTTTCTACCCACTGGCCTGTGCTCCTCCTGCATCCAGCGTCATTGCATATGTTTCCTGAGTTTGAAGAGGACTTTATAGATTGGTATCAGACATATGGGCTAATATCAGACTTATAGACTTGGTCTGGACTGGGCTGGGATGTTTTCTCAAGATTCATTTGCTCTTGTATATAAACCTCTTTCTAATACACATATGAGTTTCCATGGATTTGTTTCTTTAGTCTACTCAGACAACACATTGGGTAAGTATACAAAATTAACTTAATTAACTCTTTCCTAACATATATATATTTTGTTTTACAATGATTCATCGGTTTCTTCTTATGCTAGGTATCATTAGCTTTAAGCAAATATAAAATAATAAATTCAATAATTATGTCCTACCTAAATAACAGTGACCTACATTATTGCATATGTAGAGAAATTAATGAATACTTACATTGTATCTACACTATTTTCTTTCTACTGAATAACATATTTCCACCTCTTTTTAACTTATGGAACTACAAAATTATAGGTGCCTCTATTCATAAATGCTTGGCTCCTCTTATGAAACTTTAATTGCTTTTTCTTTAAAAGTATCTATGTGTTTTTTTGTTTTATTTTATTTTTTTTTAATTTATGATTGTTTTGAATAAATTATCATTGAGGGAATAATGTAATTCAAAATGAATATTTTATATTTAACTTCCTCAAATGAGCTTTTTTGGGTTATAAAGTGGTATATTTAGAGAAGAGATGTTTCTGAAAGGGTAGCTATCAATTATGGAGTTTAAATTCTAATTGCATCATTTATTAAAAAGTTGTATAATTAAAAATTAATTAGGATGGACTGACAAGTGCCAATCCATAAATCAACAATAGAATAAGTGTTGATTTTTAATTGTGTATTTTCTGGGAGCCTTAGTAATCTAGTGATTACACATTGCGCTGCAATCCTACTGTTTGGCAAATGATGTCATCAGCTGCTCCACTGAAAAAAGATGGGATTCTAGGGTGGTAGACAGTTTCAGTTCTACCCTGTCCTATAGGGTTGGTATGAGTCAGAGTTGACTCAATGGCAGTGCATTTGGCTTGTTATATGTCCTGTATGTATATCTTTCAAAAGTAACACTATACTAAATTTTGGAGAATGTTAAAAATTATAGAATAATTTTCCTCCTCACAAAATCTAAAGCTAAATAATATTTTATTTATTTTTTAATTAAATAATCATTTTATTAGGGGCTCATATAACTCATCACAATCTGTACATACGTCATCTGTGTCCAGCACATTAGTACATATGTTAACTTCATCATTTTTATGACACCTGCTTTCCACTTGAGCCCCTGATGTCAGCTCATTTTCCCCCTCCCTCCCCTCTCCCCCCAAACCCCTGGTAATTTATAATTTATTATTATTTTATCATATCTTACCCCATCCAACGTCACCCTCACCCACTTCTCCGCTGTCCATCCCCCAGGGAGGAGGCCACATGTAGACCTTGTCCTCTGTTCCCCCTTTCTCCCTCTCCTTCCCTCCACCCTCCCACCATTGCCACTCTCTCCACTGGTCCTGGGGGGTTCATCTGTCCTGGGTTCACTGTATTTCCAGTTCCTACTGCACTCCTCTGCACCTCCTCCAGTCCAGCCACTGCACCTCCTCCAGTCCAGCCAGTTATGTAAGGTAGAATTGGGATCATGGTAGTGGGGTGGAGGAAGCATTTAAGAACTAGAGGAAAATTGGATATTTCATCGTTACTACACTGCACTCAAATTTATTCCTCACCTTCCCGCAGCCCTTCTGCAAGGGGATGTCCAATTTCCCCCGATGGGCCCTGGGTCCCCACTCTGCACTCTCCCTCATTCACAATGTTATGATTTTTTGTTTTTTGTCTTTGATGCCTGATACCTGACCCATTCGTCGCCCTGTCATCTTACAGTCTGTTGTGCTTCTTCCACGTGGGCTTTCTTGTTTCTCAGTTAGATAGCCCCTTGTTTATCTTCCAGCATGTGAGACCCCAGATTCTGTGTAATTTGACAACTTGGCACCATCAGGTTTCTTCACCGCATTTGCTTATGTACCCGCTTTGTCTTCAGCATTCGTGTCAGGGTAGGCTGGTGTGCTTCTTCCTTGTGGGTTTTGTTGTTTCTTAGCTAGATGGCTGCCTGTTTGTCTTCAAGCCTGTAAGACCCCAAATGCTGTAACATTTGATAGCCAGGCACCATCTGCTTTCTTCACCACTTTTGCACCCCCTTTGTCCTCAGCGATCGAGTAGGGGTAGGCTGGTGTGCTTCTTCCGTGTGGGTTTTGTTGTCTCTCAGCTAGATGGTGCTTGTTTATCATCAGGTCTTTAAGACTTCAGGTGCTATATCTTTTGGTAGCTGAGCACCATCAGCTTTCTTCACCACACTTGCTTGTGCACCCATTGTCTTCAGTGACGTCAGGTGTTATATCTTTTGGTAGCCAAGTGTCATCCACTTTATTCACCACATATTCTTGTGCACCCATTGTCTTCAGCAATCATGCCAGGTAGGTGAGCATCTCAGACTGCCAAATTGTTAGAACAAAGTGTTCTTGTGTTGGGGGAGTGCGTGTGTAGGGGCCCACTGTCCATCTGTTTTCTTAATACTCGACCTTTAAATATATGTACATTGATCTATTTCCCCCTCATCTTATATAAATATATTTACATCTTTATATGCCTGTATTTACATCTCTATGAGTACCCTTTGCCTCCTAGTTCTTTCCTCTGTTTCTTTGTACTTTCCTCTTGTCCCATTATCATGTTCTGCCTTCATTTGGGTTTTAGGCATTCCTCTGGAATATATTGCCCTTGATCCAGCCCTGAAAGGCCTCCTGCACCCTCCTTAACATTGATTTTGGATCACTTGCTCTTCCCTCGTCGTTCTCTCTTCTGACTTGTTTATTCCGCCTATCCCTTCCAGGTAGACATGCGATGTACGATCACCAGACTGAGTGCACCGAGGCAACAACAGAAAGTAAAACAATGTCTACAACAACAACAATACACACATATGCATACATATATAACCGTATGAGTAGTTCAGGGTCTATTTGTTTTCTTTCACGTGTACTTTCCAGTCAAGTCTGATTGGCTGCCGTGCCCCGGCATTTCCTCTATCCCTGAGGACCTCACCGCTCTGGTCCCTCCGCTGCTCTGATGCATGCCCACAGAGGCTGACGTTCGGCATGGTGAGCTCATGGCGGGCACAATTTCCTCCGTTTGTCTCCAGTGCTGTCCCTAGTTGTAGGATGGGTCAACGAGGAACGCTGTGTCCTGTGGTGGGGCTGGCCCCATGACCATCTCCGTGCATCCCTGTTCCAAACAGGCACATTGTCCCCAGGGTTCAACGAGCCAGGATGTGCTCCACTCTTTCTTTTTCATCCCCTTCCCCCCTCATTGGCTTACATGCACTCCAACCAGACCAGTCCCCCTTCCCCCTCTTCCCGAGCTGCAGCTTCAGCGCTTTCCTCTGAAGTAAATTCCCCCTGGGGGAGGGTGGTGCCATGCACCCAGTTGGTAATGGGGCCAGCCCCTCAGGCCTCCCCATCTGTTCCGTACTTCATGTCAGCGTGTTGCTTTGCTGTCTTGGAGCTCCAGGTTGAAGTTTGGTCCCTCTTTCCCTGAGGAGACACAATCGACACCCTCCCCCTGTGTGAATTAGTGCACTGTTCCCCTGGCTACCCATACCTTTTTCCCTCCTCCCTTTTAGTGGGCTACCATATGTATCCCATATGTATCCTTGGATTTAGTCTGGCCCTTGCAATATTACCTGGACCTCACTCCAGGGAAGTATGTATACAGCATCTTCTTCCCTATGCCCTTTTTGAAAAAAAAATTTTTTTTTGAGCTTACCTTAGTGGACTCATGTAGTACTTGTTCTTTTGTGCTTGGCTTACTTCACTTAGCATAATTTCCTCCAATTCTTCCCATGTGGCGATGTGCTTCATGCGTTCATTACTGCTTTTCAGGGATGTGTAATATTCCATTGTATGTATGTGCCAGCGTTTTTTAATCCATTCGTCTGTTGATGGAAATTTTGGCAGTTTCCAGCTCCTTGCAACTGTGAACTGTGCCGCAATGAACATTGGAGCACAGATGTCTGGCCGTGGTTTGTTTTTTGTCTCTTCCGGGTAAATTCCCAGTAAGGGGATTGCTGGATCATAGGGTAGCTCAATTTCCAACTGTTTTAGATGTCGCCAAATCGATTTCCATAGTGGCTGTACATACCTACAGGTCCACCAGCAGTGGACAAGAGTTCCGATCTCTCCACATCCCCTCCAACATTTATTACTATCTGATTTCTTGAATTGGGCTATCTTTGAGGGTTTTAGGTGGTATCTCATAGTTGTTTTAATTTGCATTTCTCTTATGGCTAGAGATTTGGAACATTTTCTCATATAATTGTTGGCCATTTGGATTTCTGCCCTTGAGGAACTCTTTCTCAGGTCCTTTTCCCACCTCCTGAGTGGATAATTGATTTTTCTCTTGTAGTTTAGCAGTGTGTTATAGATTTTAGTAATAAGGCCTTTATCGGATGTGTCATTGCTAAAGATGTTTTCCCATTCTGTAGTCTCTCTTATTACTCTCGGTGAATTCTTTCGATGTACATAAGTGTTTTATTTTTAGTACAGGTCAATTTGTGCCTCCTCTGTGTTGGTGTCCTTCCTGATTTCCGATAGCCTATGTAATCCCTGTGCCAAGGTTCTCAGGTTTGACCCAATTGCCTCATTGATGTCCCTGATGGTTCGGGGTTTGACCTCAAGGTCATTTTTCTGCAGCTACGTATCCATTTTTTCTTGACTATTTTGATCGATATTCTGGCAGGATACAGTATTCTTGGGTTTGCATTAATTTTCTGCAATTTTTGGAATATGCTGCTCCACTGTCTCCTCTTCTTGATAGTGTGTGCTGACAGGTCTGAGCATATTCTTATGTTTGCCTTTATATGTGGTTGCCTGTTTTTCTCTGGCTGCTCTCATAATCCTCTCCTTTACCTCATAACTGGATAGTTTAACAACTATATGTCTTGGTGACTTCTTCTGGGGATTCAGTCTAGCTGGCGCTCTTTCTGCCTCCTGAATAGTTGCCTGGTTTTCGTTCATTAAGTTAGGAAAGTTTTCTTCCAAGCATTCCATCACTGTTTTGGATGTTGGCTTCCTTGATGTGGTTTCTTCCTCCACACCAACAATTCTGAGGTTGTTCCTTCTCATAACATCAGACATAGCTCTGAGGTTTTCTTCAGCTTCTCTGATGGATTTGTTAGACTTTTTCTCACGATTATTAATTTCTGCTTGTGAATCCTCTAGGTTTCAGCCTCCTCCATTCTCTGAGCGAGGTCCGTGAGTTTGCTGTTAGTTTTTGTTATCTCGCCCTTTAATTCCTGTATTTCCTTTTGGTGCATAGCCTTTAATTCCTCTATCATTTCATCCTTTTTTCTGTAATGCTTCCCTCATGTCCTGTATAGCTCCAAGCAGCATTTTGAAGATTTACTTCTGTGGGAGGTCAACCTCTGCCCTTTCAATGACTGCTGTTAGGTCCAGGTGGTCCTCTGGCATTGGATTTTGTTTCTCTTTTCTTGTTGAAGCTGTGGAAGCAGCTTGCTGTTTCCTGTTCGATTTGTGGGCACTTGGTGCCATTTTCCCGGGTGTCTCAGAACCCTGCACTCTCTTTGGACTGTTGTAGTTGTTCAAGCAACGGTTTGATAGAATGTATTGGCCCCAGTGCAGGGGATTATATTTAGGGGATGGGTTGGTGATTGGGTGATCTGTTTCTGGCTAGGGGCACTTCCCTCAGGTAGGCAGATGGGAGGGTGGCCGTGACTGGTGTGAAAATGCACCTCTTGGAGCCCACAGGGTGGGACAGAGTGAGCAGGGAGAAGGGAGACTGCAGTGATAAAGCCCCCAAAACTTGGGTTCTTATGCCGTAGCTGCAGAAAGTTGTGCCAGCAGCGGTGTGGCAGGATGCGGATCCCTGAGATTATGTGTGTGTTTGTGTCTCGGCGCATCAATGTGCACGTGTATAGGGGAGTGGGTGGGCGGCAAGGCCCAGGGAGGGGGCTGGCTGGCAGATCTTCAAGGAGTGCAGTGATGCGGCGCGCTCTTCTTTGCTGCGACCTGTAAGAGTGCGGCAAGGTCTGATTGGCGGTTTGCACAGAGCCGAGAGGCAGGTCCTCAGACTCTAACTTCTGCCTGGTTGTGGCGCCAGGCACGTATCTCTGGGGAGAAGTCGGGGGGAGGTCTGGCCTGTTGGACCGCGAGGGGTGCCTGGGTGGGGCCAGAATCTGCAGGGGGTGGGGGGGCGTTTGCTGGTCGGAGCACACACACTGGCCCCGGCTCCCTGCGGCGGCGTGGGGGTTCCTAACTGGCAGTTATGCACAGAGTGCCGAGGCGGGTGGGCTCAGCCTCCGCCGTGCACCTAGCTGCCTTGTGGCATGGGTCCCGGCTGAGCGGGTGCGTGAGCACCTAACTTGGGACCCCGGGTATCCACACGGAGCCCTGGCTATGGGTGGGAGTCTACCTCTGGGTCTGTGAGATGCTCTGAGTGGTCTTGGGAATGGAACAGACAAATTTGGTACCCCTACTCCGTCCCCAACTTTCCCCACTCACCGATCTCCTCAGAGCTTCAGGTGTGAGCTACCTAACAGTCAGCCATCTTCCCCGCCTCCCCAATATTTTATTTTTTAATCATATTTTATTTTGTAGTACTTGTTCTTCAGCAGGTTTTGCTTCTGTAAAAACAGTCCAGAGTGTCTAAAATACTTCAACCACATTATTTAATCATATTTACATATCTGATCATAAGCCAGGGAAATTGTTAACTGATAACAATAAATCCATTCATGTCAGTGTTTAAATTCATTGAATTGTCTGATGTTGATTTTTAATATTCAGGGGTAAAAGTGAACATACTTTTAAATAAAATTACATTCAAAATTTTAAATGTGTGATAAAAATTTGGGGTGACAAGATCATCTATTCCTTTCACTTTGGTTTGACATAAAACTATGATCTAAAAGAACAAAGGATGGCAATTTATACCTTGAAAGCATTTTTAAATTAAAATTATTTAAATTCAGTGCTCATTTGTGCATATTTTCGTAAATAAGCATTGATTCTACTTCTTTAGATTATTGATGTGTAAAGGACACAAATAACACAGAAAGGGTAATAATAAATGGTAACATTATAAAAAATAACATCATGAAAAAAATATCTGAAGAACTGAGATCCGCTATTATATAGGTATATAATTTTTTCAAACCATTTTATTAGGACATAATCCAGACATCATACCATTCAATAGTTCAATCATATCAATCAGTGTTGAACAATCACTGCTACAATCATTTTCAAAACATTTTCTTCCTTCTTGTACTCCTTGACCACAGCTCCCCATTACCCACCCCACTTCATCTGTTGTACTCCAGAAACCCTAATTCAAATTATTGTCTATATAGATTCATCCAACCTGGCTTTTATATACTGAAAAACATAGAAGGATACATAATAGCAAGTCAATAATGCTGCCAACAATACCAAACTACAAGAGATATAAACCTCAATTTGAAAATTAAACAACAGAAAATATTAAAACCAGATCAAATGTACCAAGAGGGAGCTCAATTGACAAGGTTTTAACCTTTCAAGTCAGATTTATCATTTAAATCTTCTATCATTATTTCTTCAATACTGTCTAATAACCAAGTTATTCCCATTACTCAATTATGATCAAATTGGAATCACCTGAGGTTTGTTCCATGTGTAGATCCTACAAATGTATTTTGGCCTTCCATTGTCATCTCTAGAATTCTGAAAACTAGAGTTTCACAATTTAAACTCTGATACCATTCCCTCCTTCAGAATTGGATTATATAATTTGCAATCCTTGGATCACAGATATTGATGTGCTTCTTCCATGCGGGCTTAGTTTACAGTCTCACTTAGATGACTGCTTGTTTGAAAACATGCTTTAAGGCCTTATATATATGCTATTCTTTCTCATAGCTGGGGACACTTTTCTGTAGCACCCATGTCTTCTATGTTTCCTTCATAAGGGTGCATATCAAGCAGAGTCATGTTATTAAAAGCATTTATTTGTTCTAATTGGGATGAGGATTAAGTTGAAGCCCCAAATCCATTTTTAAAGGTTTTCTGTCTGCCTTTGGATTACCTTAGAGGACTATTTATTATTTTTTTGGTAGATAATCTTACTGATAACTCCCTGAAGCATCAGGTCCTTCTTTTTATATTGTCATCACTTTAGTCTATGGTAATACCTTAAAAAACCAGTTGAGAAAGGAAGATTAAACAAGTGTAGGTATGGTCATTGAATTTGTTCTTTATCTTAGTATTGCTTATTAAACTTGTCTATGTAAATAGAAAAATATGCAGCTAAGAAGAAACTATGTTGAGCACATTGGTGGAAATAAAGAATACAGAAAGATCCTTTGCTACCATTGAGAAGATTCCCACTCATAGTGAACATATAAGACAGAGTAGAATTGACTTTATGGATCACTGAGGCCATAATCTCTGTTATTGTTAAATGCTATCAAGTTGGTTCTAACCCACAGCACCTCTATGCACAACAGAATTAAAACCTGCCCAGTCATGAGCCATCCTCACAATTGTTCCTATCCTTGAGTTCATTGCTGTCTCCACTGTGTCAATCCATCTCTCATTGAGGGCCTTGCTCTTTTTCACTGCTCCTCTACTTCACCAAACAGGATGTCCTTCTCCAAAGACCAACCTCTCCTGACAACATGTCCACAGTATGTGAGATTAAGTCTCATCATCCTTGCTTCCAAGGGCCACTTTGGCAGCACTTCTTCCAAGACAGACTTGTTAGTCCTTTTGGCAGTATGCAGTACTTTCAATATTCTTTTTTAGCACCGCAATTCAAATGCACAGATTCTTCTTCTGTCTTCCTTATTCAATGTCCAACTTTCATATGCATATCACACTATTGGATATCATGACTTGGGTCAGATGCACCTTAGTCCTCAAAGAAACATCCTTGTTGTTTAATACTCTAAGGAGTATTAGCTTCAAAGTTAAGCATAAGGCATCCGGTGGATACTTTCTCTGTTGTCTGTTCTTAGTCTTGAAGTTCCTCTGAAAGCTGTTCATTTTGGGTGACCTTGCTGGCATTTGAAATACCAGTGATGAATCTTCTAGGATCACAACATACAAGTCATCACAGTAAGACAAACTGACAGACAAGGGGTCTTGGAAGAAGTAAGTGCAGATTGTTCCTTAAAGGCAAGGATGGCAAGGCTCTGCATGCATACTTTGGACCTGTTGTGACGATCGACCTGTCCCATGGAGAAGGACAACATGCTTGGTGACGTGGAGGGGCAGTAAAAATGAGAAAAGCCCTCAACCTGATGGATACAGTGACTGCAACAATGACAATTGTAAAGATGGCACATGACTGGGGAGTGTTCCGTTCTGCTGTGCAAAGAGTCACTATGGGTTGAAACTCAGTCAGTGCCACCTAACAACAAGAAAAATAAGTCCTGTGCAGATATACCTTATGCAATGATCCCTTGACTGTTGCTTCCATGAGTATTGATTGTGGATCCAAGCAAGAAAAAATCCTTGGCAACTTCAACCTTTTCTCCATGTATCATCGTGTTCTCCATTGGTCCAATTGTGAGGATTTGGGTCTTTACCTTGAATTGCAATCAATAGTGAAGGCTGTAATGCTGGAGCTCCATCAGAAAGTACTTCAAGTCCTCCTCACTTTCTGTAAGTAGGGTCGTGTCATCTGCATTTTTCAGGTTGTTAATAAGTTTTCTCCAATCCTGATGCCACATTCTTCTTCCCATGATCCAGATTCTCTGATTACTTATCATCATATGGATTGAATAAATATGGTGATAGAAGAAAACCCTGAATTACACCTTTTTTAATTTTAAACCATGCAAAAATCCCTTATTCTGTTTTACAACTGCCTCTTCAGCTATGTATAAGTTCTGAATAAGTACAATGAAATTTTATGGAATTCCCTTTCTTCTCAAAGTTAACTAGAGTTCATTGTGATCCACACAGTTGAATGTCTTGGAATAGGCAGTAAACATAATCAAACATGTTTCTGGTATTCTGTGCTTTTAGCCAAGATTCATCTGACATCAGCAATTTTATCCCTTGTTCCATGTCCTCTTCTGAATCTAACTTGAAGCCCTGGCAGCTCCCAGTCAATGTATAACTGCAAAAATTGTTGCATAATCTCAATAAAATTCCATTTGCATGTGATACCAATTATATTGCTCTATAATTTGAGCATTATGTTGGGTCACTGAGGTAGTTAGTTTATTGTGCTAACCTGGCTGATAAACACATATGGGGTTAATTGAAGGGCAGAGGGATAAATGGATCGGTGAGCCTCATCTTTCTAGTTCTTGAGTCTCTTACTTTCTGATGGTCAGACAAGGGTACAGCTAGCTGCCTTAGCTAGTTCCCTGCTTTAGTTGGCAAGGCTCCCTTCCTGCAAGACATCCCTGAGGGAAGCCACACGGACCTAGCCCGATGCAGCCCTGGGTGCTGGATCACCCTTTCGGAGACCCCGGCCAGCGCTGAGATGCTTACACATTCACTGACTCGGCTTTCCTCCTGCAGTCGGCATGATTGCGTGTGTTTTGTGAGATGGAGGAGGACTTTGTGGATTGGTGTCGGACATATGGGCTAACGTTGAACTTGTGGGCTTGGGCAGCACTGAGTTGGGATGTTTTCTTGATGTCCACTTAACCTTTATATAAAACTCTCTCTTATACATGAGTTCCTGTGGATTTGTTTTTCTAAAGTAGCCAGACTAACACAGTCACCTTTCATTTGGTACAAATATGGATCTCTTCCAGTAAGTTGGCCAGGTTCAAATATCCTAGCACAAATGCTTCATCATCTTGTTGAAATATTTCAATTATTATTACGTTAATTACTGGATACTTGGTTTTTGCTAATGCCAAAGCTTCTTGCACTTCTTCATTCAGCACCATTGATTCTTGCTCATATACTACCTCTTGAAATGGGCGAATGGCCACTAGTTATTTTTTGTTCTAGTGACTATGTGTATTTTTTACATGTTCTCTTGATGCTTCTTGCATTATTCAATATTTTGCCCATAGAATATTTCAAGATTGCCATCTGAGGCTTGGATTTTTTTTTTTTTGAGTTCCTGCAGTTTAAGATATGCTGAATGGATTTACCTTTTTAAAAAAAATCTCTAGGTCTTTGCACATTTCGTTATAATATTTTACTTTGTCTTTTCCAGCTGCTCTTTGAAAGCTTTTCTCAGCTCCTTGATGTCATCGTTTCTTCCATTCACCTTAGTTACTTTTCAAATAAGAACAAGTTTTAGAGTCTCTTTTGACATCCACTCTGAGCGTTTTTCTTTTCTGACTTTTTAATTACCTTTTGTTTTCTTCATGAATGATAGTCTTGATGTCTTCACACAACTCATCAGTCTCCTTTTCCCTTTTGGCTCTTCTAGAATTGTTTTAATTTTCTTCAGCTTTAATCTGAAAACGCATGAGTAATTGATGGTCTATTCCAAAGCTAGTGTATGAACTGGCTTTAGTTGCTGATATTGAGCCTCTACATTGTCTCTTCCAACAAATATAGTGGGTTTTATTTTTTGTTGATTCCATCTAGAAGTCCAGGTGTATCATCATTTGTGTTGTTGAACGAAGGTATTTGTTATGAAGTGGTTAGTCTTGCAAAATTGTATCATGTAATCACCAGCTTCATTTCTAATTACCAAGACCATATTTTCCAACTAAGGTTCCTTCCTCTGTTTCGAATTTTTGCATTCCAATTGCCAATGTGATAATCTTGTCATAGACAGCCTTATCCTTCAAGATAGATCTTGAAATCTCCCCTTTGACAATGAATGCAATGCATTCTTCTTGATTGTGTTATTTTTGGCATAATAAGACACAAGAGTTCATGATTCTAAAAGTTCAGTAACTATCCATTTCATATCACTAATCCTAGGAAATAGATCTTGATGTGTTCCATTCCATTGTTGTCCATGTCTCTTCAACAAATGAAGATTTCAAAGGTGCCATTCTCAGTCTTTAGCCCTCTCATGTGACTTTGAGAAAGCAGTCACTTTGAGTGTCCTCTGACCCAGATATCCATTCTTTGGCTCTATCTCCAACAATATTCTGTTTTAATTCATCTGTCCTTCAGTATCAGACAATTTTCTATTCGATGTATAATATTTTCAGTGGCCACTTCTTCTGAAGTGGGCAATCGGTTCCTTCTTTGTAGTCTATTCTTCATCTGGAAGCTCTGATGAAACCTGTTCACTTTGAGTGATCGTGTTGGCATTTTAAATACCAATGAAAGTGCTTCCAGCATCACAGAAACACACAATCCACCACAGTATGACAAACTGACACACAATTTTTATCAGAGTGGAAAGCCACAGCTAGTGGTTTTGAACTGCTGTATTTGTATTTAGTAGCCAACTACACTAAGCTTTAAATTATTCCCCATTATTTAATGCTATGATTTTAACTTTGTAGCCACCTGAACAGAAAATACAGAAGATAATGTCTGAGTGGCAAAAAGATGATAAAGGGTTCATTTTACATACTCATTAACAGCTTATTGGATGGATGGCATGATTTTTAGATAAGGTAACTAAAATAAAAAAAATAAAATTAATGAAAGATAATTTATTAATTAGATGAAATTGCAGATGAATTAAAAATGAGGAGAACTGAAAGCACTCAAAACATCTTGTTATAATAGCCTTTTCTACCAAGAAGAACCTTAGGGTGATTTAACACAGTTTTGCAACTTTCTTCTGCATATACAAAGATCAATGACTATAACAAGAACATTCCATTCTTAATGGGGCAATATTGAAAGCTATTATTTCTAATGTTTTGAAAAATTCATGTGCCGTCCTGTGATTTTTCCCTAGATTAAAATGGTCAAACATGAATGGAATGGCAAATTAAAAAACAAACAGAAAAATGAAACTTTTCAAGTCCTCTACTGTACCTGCCAGAAGTGATTGCCAAAGACTCATTCCCACAAAAAAAATCTCTGATTATATGATTCAATTTGAAAGCGCTTCCATCAAATGCAGTGCTATGAAGAGAATGCAAACTATTTATTTTTAAGAAGGCTAGTGTGGATCGGAACATTCATTGCCCTCTTAAATACTAATTAAGCCCAAGTTAATTGGACTCTTCCAATAGCACAACTTTGGAAATTATATCAGCACTGGCATTCACCATTTGCAAAATTACAATAAAAGGAAGAGCTTTAAAAAGCTCCATTCCTTGAATTTGTGCAAAGGCTAGGTTGATTAGCTCTTAATAGTAATGACCTCAATGCAAGTATTTGAAGGAGATTTCAATAAGAACAGTATTTTGAAAGGAGAAAATACCACCAACCTTTCCTAACATCACAGCATATTCAAAAGGTGATATATTTAATACAAAATTCATTCATGTTTGGAAGGCTAAATTATACACATACATACACACACAAATTGGCACTACAAAGTCACTCCAGTAATTTGGAATGTATGTTAATGTGGATGCCCTGGTGACATAGTGGGTACAAGTTGAGCTGCTAATCACAAGGTCAAAAGTTTGAAACCACCACCCGCTCCTTGGGAGAAACATGAGACTTTGTACTGCTGAAAACAGTTAAAGTCTTAGAAATACCTGTGGGGCTATTCTACCCTGCTCTATAGAGCCAGGAGAACTATAGAAAAATATCACTTATAATACATGCAAGTAAAATTTTGCTGAAGATCATCTAAATATGGTTTCAGAAGTACATTCACAGAAAACTTCCAGATGGTAAGGCCGGATTCAGAATAGGTTGTGACCTTGAACCATATTTGTTGTATCGGCATGCTGAACAATTAATCAGAGAAGCTGGCTTATATATGAAAAAAGAATGTGGTATCAGGATTGGAGGAAAACTTATGAACAGCCTTCAATATGCATGAAACAAAATCTCATTTGCTGAAAGTGAAGACTTGAAGCACTTTCTGGTGAAGATCAAAGGTTACAGCTTCGGTATGGATTACAATGCAATGTAACAAAGACCCAAATACTCACAAATGGGTCAATGAGTAACATCATGATAAATGGAGAAAGGGTTGAAGTTCTCAAGGATTTTGTCTTGCTTCAATACACAATCTATGCTCATGAAAGCTGCAGTCAATAAATCAAAAGATGCATTGGATTCAGTAAATCTGCTGCACAAGGCTTTTTAGAGTATTGAAAAGCAAACATGTTGCTTTGAGGACTAAGGTGCACCTGACCAAAGCCTTGGTACTTTCCATTGCCCATTGCCTCATATGCATGTGAAAGTTGGACACTGAATCAGAAAGACCAAAGAAGAATCCATGCATTTGAATTCTGGTGCTGGAGAAGAATGCTAAAAGTACTGTCGATTGCTAAAAGGACTCTCTTGGAAGAAGTATGGCCATAGTGCTTCTTAGAGGCAAGAACAAGGAAATGTATATATTTTGTACATATTTTCAGGAGAGACCAGTGCCTGTAGAAGTATATCATGCTTGGTAAAGTGGAGGGGCGGTGAAAATGAGGAAGGCTCTCGATGAGATGAATTGCCACAGTGACTGTCCCAGTGGGCTCAGATATAGCAATCATTTTCAGGATGGCACAGGACCATGCAATGTTTCCCTCTGTTGTGCATAGGGCACTATGGGTCTGAACAGACTCTATGACACCCAAGGACAGCAGCATAGTGTTGATATTTTCAGAATAGATTGGACGGCAAGGATTTCATTTTGGTTTTTTGGATGTGCTTGAATAAGGTTCGCCTTTTTCTGCATTTAAAAATAAAAGGCAAAACATTTTATTGTCAGCAAAATCATGAGTTATGTAGGGGAAAAGCTTCTCATATTAAATAGTAAAGACCAAGACTATACTAATGAAGAAGTAACATGTATAAACTAATACTGTTGGTGCCCATGGGGGAAAAAAACTTCTCGAAAATTACACTGAATTATTATTATTAAAAATAAGATATTGGGGTTTCATTGAGCCTTGGAATCTATCCTCCTTTAATAGCACCGTCTTTTAATAGAGAAGGGAAAGTACATTTCAGGGTAGTAGAAGAGCATCAATTCAGATTTTACAGCAAAAGTTCTATATAATTCCCTGGAGGTCCTCCTTCCTAACAGGTTTGAGGCAGCCCCTATCAAATGATCTGAAGTTTCCCTTCAAATATAAGCGACTTTTTATACCTGGCTTAGGGGCAGGCATGCACATAATAGTATATACTATATTATTAGGAGGATAGATAACTTAGCTGAACTGGAGGTGAGGCTTCATGTAAAGAAAATATATGCCGAAATACTTAACAGTAAATTTGTGGAGGACTATAGTGGCAGGTTGACATATACAATATACATATATGTGTATCATATATATGTGTGCATACACTATATACACATATATATTGTAGCAACTAAATTCTCAACCTCCTTTTTTTCCTTGTCAGATTATCTGATGAACGACTCACTCTGAGAGTGTACACAGAGATATGTGAAATTAGCAAATTAGAGTGAGAAAATTATTTCAGGGAAAAATGAGGAACTCAGACAAATTTGGTGTTTGAATAATTGGTTATTGGTGCTTTATTGTTGGTGTCACAATTGACCATAGTGGGAAAGATGCCAGCAATGTATTGATGTTGTGTGAGGATATACATGATGGGCATACCAATATGTGTACATTTACTTATCATAACCCAGAGGCAATAACTCTAGGATTTCAAACTTGAAGTGACTTGAGACTATCCAGACTAGTATAAAAGAGTAAACACGGAAAGGATGGGACATTAGGCTATGCATCATAAAGGGAACAATCCATAGGTTTTATTTCTCTTAATCTCATAGCAAATGAAAATGAAGATACATTGTGCCTGAGGATTTTTATAGCCATATATAAAGAGTTACAATTGTGATACAATTCAGATTTAGTTTGGCACTAATATCATCTAAGGAAATACATCTTTCAGTGGGATGAGCCACATGAAATTGCTAATATTTGTCCATTTGACTGATTTTTAAAAAAAAATTCATACTATACAATCTAATAAAAGAGGGCTTCACAAATTTTTTGGAATATATCCATTATATTTTAATTAAATTGTCCACGAAAATTTTGGCCTCTTTATATAATCAGTTGATGTGGTAAATTTGATTAGGAGGAAAGTTTAGGCTTTGATCAAGTAAAAGCTGACCAACAATGAGATGGTATTCTTTATGAAAGATGAATAATAAACTAAATGAATATCTGAATGTAAAAGTTTCAACTCTCATAGAAATATAAGAACTTTGGAATTCTCAAGCAAAAAGGATGAAAAGGATATTATTAAATGGAAGATTGAGTATTAACTATATTTGTAACTGCAGAATTTCAAATGACATTTAGTAATTCTGATGTTTGCCAGCAAAGTATGAATGAAATAGTCAGACATATCAATACATCATTATTGCCTAGATGTCTAGAAATGCTCAATATGAGATGAGATATCAAAAAGCACAATTTAACTTCACATCATCATATTAAAGAAAACAAAATCTCCCTTTTATATTGTCGTCTTAAAGAAAAAAATTAAACTAGACTAATGTAAGTATAAGAAAATTGATTTTTTTTAAAAAATCGGGTGATTAGGTTTCTTATGCTTAAAAGCTTAGCAGTGAAAACTGCTCTCTATATAGACTAATAAAGGAAATAATGTGGTATCGCCTAGGTATGTGATATTTTATCCATTAATAATAATGGTAACAATTACTGATTTTCTAATTAATTAATTTGAATATAGTATTGGTGTTGAAAACATGAGTGTACATAAAACAGTATTTCTAGCCTCTCTTTAAATACTGGTAGCTCAGATGTCAAATAGCCAAAAATGAAGAGTAGCAAGAATCATCTCTGCTGGGAGATTTGCAGGGAAAAGAATCATAAAAACAAAGTTACTTATAATAGTGAGACAGGCAAGGGAGTGAATGTGCTTTGGACAGAGCAAACATGAAATCCATGACAACATCTTGGGACTACAATTCTCAGAACCTCTTTCTATCTGTAAGTGGAAGTCCCCAAGAATCTCTGCGTGTAGGAACTCTTAAAAGCCCTTGATATACATGGGTGGGGATAAAACAATAACTAATTTGGCCATGATAGATGGTAAGAAATTCTTCCTCCTAAGGGTCTCTAAATAAAATTATATTTTGATACCCTTTGTTTTCCAAAAGCAATTGTTTCTCTTGGGAAGACAAGAATCCGAATTCCGGTCAAAATAGTAAGATGAGAAAATCCTATCAGTGCTGGACTTGCAATCCCGTCCTTTGTCCCACATCCATTATGAAGAAAGTCTATAAAAATAAATTCGTGAGAGGGAAGTACAGAGCTTGGGCGGAAGAGGAGGTGGAGTGAAGGGAACCCGGAGCTTGGCGCTCTCTGCCCCTCTCTCCCCTCTCGTGAGGACTGGGAGACTTCCATCTGGGACCAGAGGCTTGGGGGAACGTGTGGAACGCCAATGCTGGGCAGCTGGGGCCAAATGCATACCCCCCCAACATCATGTACCCTGGAGGTGCCAACCCTGCCCATCCACCACCTGTGAACCCTGCCTGCCCTCCAGGCCCCTTTCCCACTGCCCCTGGAGTGCCCCTCAACCTGTACCACAACCAGGGTATCCGGGATACCAGTCCCCAGGGCTCTACCCACCTCCTGGCCCCTACCCTCCTCCATACCCACCACCTGTTCCTGGGATGCCTCCTGTGAATCCCTTGGCTCCTGGCATGGTAGGACCAGAAATGGTCAAGGACAAGAAGATTCTGAAAAAAATGAAGAAAACCCATAAAAAGATGCAGAAGAAACAAAAGCAAGGCAAGGAGACAGAGGACACGGAGGACGAGGTCATCTTGGAAGAGTCCGACCCCAGCCCTGTGGTGAAAGAGACGCAAGGGGAGGAGGAAGAAAAAAAGGAGCCACCTGGTCCTGTGGTCGTTGATTCCGCCCCCACCATGGACATGATAGCTGCATCCTTAAGAAAGGCATCCCGCAAAAAGGAAAGAAGGGCCCGACATCCACCACCTACCTGTCCCGCTTTCATGGGGGCAGGTGAAACTGCTGACCCAGCGGGCCAAAAAAGTGTTAGCAAACACTAGCAAGCCAGTAACCCCAGAAAACTTGTTTCTGGCCATAGTTGCCGTTGTTACTGCAGCTTCTGGGCAGTCTGGAGTTACTGAAGAAGGCGCCAACGGATAGAGCAGTCCTGTCGCACCTGTAGCCCATAAAACAGCAGAAGGGGGAAGTGTGGGGAACTGAGGACCTGCAAGGAAGTACACAGGGTCTGCTCTCAGCACTCGTGACCATGGGGCTCGGCACGCCAGCCCTAGTGAGAGGCATACATCCACAGCCCGAGATATGGAAAGCACTTCAGTGTACATATTCCAGGACAGATGTTTCTCCACCATACATCTACCCCCCCAGAAGTGCTAATACAAAGCTGTCTCCTACAGGTGCCTGGTTCCTCCCTCCCCACATATGCAGCTAAAAGATGCTCATCTCTAAGAGCATTCATTCTCTTTGTCCCTTATTCTTAAGGAGCAATTCACACCTCTTATCTCGTGCATGCCTGGTACTCCCTTTGAAGTGTTCCTGTTGAGGGTTTGGGTTATTCAAGGTGAGCACATTGCCCATTTGAATGATGTGTATGGATAACAAGAGGCTTGCAGGCCCCACATACTATAAATACCTATGATTGAATAAACTCTGGACTCTTGTCCCACTTCTCTCTTCTCAAATGAAAAAAATAAAATAAATAAATAAAAAATAAATTCGTACTTTTTCTGTTATATTGCAAAATGATTGAACTAGTTTTATGTATTTTTGTCCTTTGTTTCTTTTGTCTATTTCCCAAAATATTGTATTCGAAAGCATTTTTCATTTTGGGGAATTTATTCATATTTCCTGAAAGTTTGCACTTCAGAGAAATAAATGTTAAGTCAAAATTGACTTGAGCTGAGAAATTCAGGAAAGTGAAGTACAATTATAAATTATAAGATCTTCTTGTCTGAATCCTGCCGGTTTGGTAAACCAACATATAAACTCATAGTCTCAGAATTTAGAGGCCAAGTAGACTATTTGTTCTTTTTATTTTTGCTTTTGCATACCCATTACAATGAGTGATCTGACTCAGCCTTGTAGACAAGCTTATCTAGACACCATGTAATTAGATCAGGCACTGATGTTGGTGGTGATTTTATGTTTGTCTTTTCTCAATGTTTTCTCAAATGGGTGAAGTAGTCTGCCAGAAGTCAAGCAAACAAGAGGATGCTTAGCTTATAGAGAATGTTAAAACAATGATTAAATGGACTAAGAAGTCTGCCTTTTACATCATGTGCCAGCATTTCTTCCTACCTGGGATGTCTGCTGCCATCATAACTGATTTTTATTTTTAATTAACAAAATAACTAGAATAACTAGAGATGAGAGGTACATTCCTGTGGTTCAAAGAGCAGATTGCTACCTACTAGTTGTGTTCCTTTGAGCAACTCACTTAACCTCTCAGTGGGAATATTCATAGCATTCTCTTGATGGGGATGTTGTGAGAATTCAATGAGTTAATTATAGTGCTTATAGCAATGCCTGGTGCATAATAAGCAGTTAATATGTTAACCGTTATTCTTTCTATTATTAAAAGAGTAGTAATATTCCTTTGAGAAATCAATGGTTAGTGTTTTTAAAGGAGGAACAAATTGTCAAATGGTTTGCTACTTTGGAACTTAGTTGCCAGAAGATTTGTTGCAGTCATATCACTTTTGTATATAATTAAATGACTCAAGGTTGAAGTAGAAGCTGATGCATCTCTCACTAGACTATGCAAAAACACACACCAATACAAAAGGTTGATTTTGCACACAAATATTGAGTTGTGAGTAGGAAAATATCATTAGAGTATTTAATGCTTAATATGTGCCAGGTATTCTGGGTCATAAAGAGTTAAGAATCATTTCTGCCCTTACAATGTGGTAGGAAAGAGCAAGCTACACCAATACCTGTGTGTATACAAAATGAGCTCTTTATTTGTAAATTGAAGATATTGTTAATTGAACACAGCACTATTTTCAATATTAATGGCTTCATAGTTCTGCTGAGTGCAATGTTCTATGTAGCCTTCATTTACTTATTGCAGTAGCTAGATAAGATCTATTTACTATTTAGGGTCAAGATGCTACCCAACTACTAAGTTAAGAATCTGTTCATCAACAAATAATAATAGAAAGGAAACATGTAAAAAATGTGAGGACAGGTGACTGTCTACTTAAAAAGTAAATGAGTTGCAATAAAATGACCTGTAATACATTATTATTCTAATTCATTGCCGTCAAATTTGCCTCCATCTCATGACAACCTTCAGAATCATGGAAGAAAATACTGTCCAGTCCTATAAAATCCCCATAATTGATTGCCATTCATATTGTTCTGATCCATAGGACTTTCACTGGCTGAGTTTTCAGAAACAGAACTCTAGGCATTTTCTCCTAGCCTCTCTTAATCTGGGCTGGAGGTGCGCTGGCTAGAAATTGACCCAGATCTCCCCCATGGAAAGTAGAGAATTCTACTGCTGAGCCCCCAATGTTCCCTACAGGTGCTATAGGACCTAAAACAAGCAAAAACTAACCAAATAAAACATCAAACCTCACTAGCATCGAGTCGATGATGACTAGAAACCTTGTAGGACAAAATTGAATGGCTCCAGTGGGTTTCTGAGACCGTGGCTGTTTGTGGGAGTAGAGAGTCTCATCTTGCTCCAGCAGAGCTGATGCTCTCAAACTGCTGACCCACTACACTATGTTTATAATAGATGTATTGGTGTTATCACTTATTTTAAAGCACATATTCATGTTTCAAAAACTTTGTTTTTATGATTCTTTCCCCTGCAAATCTCCCAGCAGAGATGATTCTCGCTACTCTTCACTTTTGGCTATTTGACATCTGAGCTACCAGTATTTAAAGAGAGGATAGAAATACTGTTTTATGTACACTCATGTTTTCAGCACTAATACTATATTCAAATTAATTAATTAGAAAATCAGTAATTGTTACCATTTTAAAAGTTCATGAAAATGAAGAATTCTCATGAAATTGAGCAATGTGATCTGAGATTATCAAGATCAGTCTAAGTCTTACTTATTATTTCTATAGATTAAATTAATGAACTCAAACCATATCCCTCGACTGAATATATACTCTTTGACAAAATAATCTGCGAGTTAACTGGGATGGTATTTGAAAGGTGATTTATTTTTACACTTTAGAAAATAGAAAGTAGAATTCCTTTCATTTTCATAGCCAATACATAAAGTCCTACACATAAAACTGTTTCTCAACACTCTTTTCAATTTTCTTGAAACTACTTCATAAGAAACTCCTGATTTTTCACGTTTTTAAATAACATATATCATTATTACTCCTTTGGATTTCACCCCCTAAAACAAAAATTGCCATAACTTCTATGCTAGCATACCTACTCTGAATTTAACTGGCCCAGAAAATCCTCTCCAAAACCATTGCTTTGATAAAACCTTATTTTTTAAAGCCACCCTAATCAGATTAAGGTAACTATATTATTGAGATTATTTGTGTATAGCCATCTGCTTATTGCAGAGATGTTTTAAAACACATTTTGTTTAGAATACTCCTGTGATTTCATGGAAAGAGGCCTGGTGATGTAGTGTCTTACATGTTAGGCTGCTAACCTCAAGGTCAACAATTGAATCCATCACAGCTTTGTAGGAGAAAGATGAGGCTGTATGCTCCTGCAAAGATTTACAGCTCTCGAATCCCTAGGAAGCAATTCTACACGGTCCTATAAGGTCTCTATGAATCAGATCCGATTCAATTGAAGTTGCTTAAGCGTATCAACTTGAACCATAGTAGCAAAAGGAGTTTATTTTTTCTCTTTTACTTACCTTCAGGTATTAAGAAATACCAGTTGTGCTACAGTATCCTATGTTACCTCAACAACTGTAAAGAACAGTTGCTGCTATTTTAAAGTTAAATGCGCATCAGAACACTTCAGCTTGAGTTCTTCACTCCTTATGCACTTAATGTGCAAATAATTTTCTGCAACTTTGGTGTAAAAGGGTCTACTTTTAAATAGGTCATGTTTGATTTTCATAAAATTACTTTTTTTTGTTTTGGATGACAAGTCATAAATTGGCATTTTATAAAGAAACCACCATGAAATCATTTTGAAAAAAAATTTTGCATGCTCACACACTTATAAAGGGAACTTTAAAATATTCCTGGGTAAATTCCATTATCTTTTACTTCCATTTGTCCATAAACTTTACCAAGCACCCTCAAATATGCCAATTCATTTTAGAGGGCATTTGGAAGTACTGCATATAATGGAAAGATAACTATTGTTACTTATGTCACCGGGGCTGGGGCAATGTTCTCCAGGTAAGCTGTATATGTTCTAAACCACCAGCAAATATATGGTGCTGTGTCTCCAATAGCCAGGATTCATGGGTTCAGGAACCTAGGGGTGGACGCTGGAGTGGCACCACTCACTATTACTGCTATCCTGTTTTCCTGAAAGTAAGACATCCCCCCAAAATAAGATCTACTTACCGTGTTGTCTCTCACTGAAATATAAGGCATCCCACCGAAAATAAGACCTCCCCCAAAATAAGGGTTTGGTTTGTTATGATAATGTTCCAGAAGATGATGACATGATTGTCATTGAATAAATGAGTAAGTGTACCATAGATTGTTGTACATGGAAATAATGCTAGTAACAAGAAATTCTTGATATTGTAGGAGTCACAATTTCTCTGGTTATGCTGGTTTGTGATGACAACTACTACCGTACCGTACCGTATACAGGTAATAAATTTCCTCTTTTTTTGTTCAACAATGAATGTGTACCGTATTCTTCCTCATGGAAAAATAAGACATCCCCTGAAAATAAGACCTAGCGCATCTTTGGGAGCAAACATTAATATATGACCCTGTCTCTTTTTAAGGGGAAACAGAGTAGTTATCCACTTGCAGCATTTTTGCTTTCTGTCCCCAAAACCCTATGTGCTTCAGGCCTGGAGGTCTTGGTCCCGAAGGAAGGAACTCTCCCACCCAGAAACACAACATGGATTCTACTGAACTGGCAGCTGAGAATGCCACCTGGTCACTTTGGGCTTCTCATGCCTTTGGATCAACAGGTCAGGAAGGGTGTCACTGTACTGAGTGGTGTGATTGATCCTGATTACCAAGGAGAAATTGGACTGGTGCTGCATAATGGAGGTAAAGAAGAATATGCCTTGAATCTAGGAGATCCCATGCCTCTTGGTGCTACCATGCCCTGTGATTAAAGTAAATGGTAAGTTATAGCAACCCAATCCTGACAGGACTTCTATTGACCCAGACTCCTCAGAATAAAGATCTGGGTCACCCCACCAGGCAAAAAACCACAGCCAGCTGAGGTGCTTGCTGAGGGTAAAGGTAATACAGAATGGGTAGTACAAGAAGGTAGTTCTACCTATCAGTTATGACTATGTGATCAATTGTAAAAGCGAGGTTTGTGATTGTTAGTGTATTTTCTTTATATGTGCTTATTGAATATATTTCTTTGTTCATGTGTATCAGATACAATTAGACTCAGTATGTTTTCATTTATATGCATGATAGAAGTTTGATGTTAAGTATAAGTATGATTTCCTTAATGTCTGGAAATTATATATAGCTAAATAATTGTGTACACGTGCCAAGTTGGCAAGGGGTGATTATGATAGGTAGATTTGTTGTGCCAACATGGCCAATGAACACATGTGAGATTAGTTGAAGGGCAGAGAGATAAATGGCTTGGTGAGTGTTGCCCCTCTCTCTCTTGCTCTTTGATCATTGCCTGGCTGTCTTCCTTGTTCTGTGCCTCCATTTGCAAGCTACACTACCTGTAGGACACCTAATCTGTGAACTGTGTCGCTGTAACTTGAGGTTCCTTCAAGACCTGCTTCGCCACACAATTGGAATTTACATCTCTTGAGCTGGGAACAGTCGGACCCTGTCATCTGGCTGACCATTGGTGACCTGCCTTGGTGTTTGCTGCCTATACCCAAACAGCATGAATTGCTCTACAGAGGATACCCAGCGGCCCTCAAGACTTGAAGGACTGCCAGTGTCTCACAACTGTCTCATGTGAGTGAGTTGTACTGAGCCATGTGTACTGATTTATAATTTAATTAGCTATTTATTTTTTATGTTATCTATCTATATAAATATATATAAAATTATTGGTGTCCTTGTTTTTTTTTTCTCTAGAGAACCCTGTCTAACATAAGCTATTACTGAAAGATAAGGAAATGGACCTTTGTAATGCACCAATTGAATTTGGAGAAAGATTGCTTCTCTTTGTTATTTTTATTTGCTACATGCATGCAAGGGTTTCTTAAGAAAATTATTTTAATCAAACAAAATATTTGAAATGAAATGGGGCTTTCTTATTCCATACAATTGTTCATTTTAATGGATATATTTTACGTTATATATATCTGTTAAGCAACAATTATAAGCACTTGCAACATAGTTCATTTCCTTTGTGATATTTATAATTTGACTCCTTTACAATTATCAATTGAATTCAGGTCATTCAGAAAATTTATGGAGTATATGAATATTGTATTTTGGAAACTCATATACTTCATTTAATCCTCTCTTAAAATATTCTCACTTTCTCAGTATCATGGCACTGAAATCCGAGGGTAAGTAAAACAGCTATTGCTATTAAGGTTCCAATTCATACATGGATGGTTTAATTAGAAAGAAAACATATTTAAACATGTCTCTGAGAGCAATAGGTGACTACAAACAAGTTATCAGTAATAACACTTATTTTAGCCTCCTTAGTTTGCATTTTTTAAAAACACTTTTATTGGGGGCTCTTACATCTCTTATCACAATCCATACATTTATCCATGTGTCAAGCACATTTGCACATATGCCACCATCACCATTTTCAAAGCATTCTCTTCCCACTTGAGCCCCTGATATCAGCTCCCCATTTCCTCTGCCTCCCTCACGAACCCTTGATAAGATATAGATTATTTTTCCATATCTTACATCATCCTCCTTCACCCCTCACCCACTTTTTCATTATTTGTCCCCCTGAGAGGAGGTTCTAGGTTGATCCTTGTGATACATTCCCCCTTTCTCCCCCCACCCTCCCCTAATCCTTTTGGTATCTCTACTCTCCTTGTTGGCCCTGAGCATTTTATCTATCCTGGATTCCCTGTGTTGTGAGCATTTTTTAAAGGGTTAAATCATAATCGTGGTATCTGAAGGGATCTGCCGAGTCAGTTAATTTCAAAGTAGAGAAGTCAGTTACAACAATTAGAGTGACTTTGGATTCCCAAGGGAAAATCCTGATAGATTTTTCTGAAGGATAAGGATGATCACAGAGTTGATTATGAAGACGTTTCAAGAAAATTGGGGAAAATGTAACGGTAAGAAGAAGGATATGCAGTTTTGCCAAGGAATTTTCCCATGACAACACTGCACTTGCTCATTTCTTGATGGTAGTAGGGGCTATGCTATGAAAATTTCATTGGGAAACTTGACTCCATCAACTCTACAGTCCTCATCGTTCCCCTTCAGACTTCATTCTCTTCCCAAACCCAAAGAACATTGGAACACTATTTGTGTCCGCCAAGGATGGTAAAATGGCCATTTTGCCACTGACAATTTTTTTTTTTACTTTTTTTTAATCAATTTATTGGGGCTCATACAATTCATCACAATACATAGATCAATTGTATAAAACACATCTATACATTTGTTGCCCTCATTATTCCCAAAATTCGCTTGCCTCTTGGGTTCCCGGAATCAGCTCATTTTCCTTTTTCCCCCCTCCCCTTCCCTTCCTCCTCCCCTCTCCCCCATGCACCCTTAATAATTTATAAATTATTATTGTATCTTATATTACACTGTACGGCGTCTCCCTTCACCCACCCTTCTGCTGCCCGTCCCCCAGAGAGGAGGTTATATGTAGCTCCCTGTGATCCATTCCCCCTTTCTTCACCCCCTTTCCCTCCTGGTATCGCCACTGTCACCCCTGGTCCTGAGAGGTTCATCTGTCCTAGATTCCCTGTGTTTCTAATTCCCATCTGTACCGCTGTGCATCATCTGGTCTAACCAGTCTGCAAGGCAATATTGGGGTCCTGGTAGTTGGGGGGAGGAAGCGTTTAAGAACCAGAGGAAGGTTGTGGGTTTCATTATTGCTATACTGTACCCTAAGTGACTCATCTCCCCACTACCCCTCTGGAAGGTATGTCCAATTGTCTAGAGATGGGCATTGGGTCTCCATCACGCGCCACCCTCATTGATGAGGATATGATTCCCCTCCCCATCTTTGGTGTTTAAAGCCTGGTCCCTTTGGCCCTTCATGATCACACATGTTGGTGTGCTGCTTCCATGTGGGCTTTGTTACTTCTGGGCTAGATGGCCGCTTGTTTACTTTCAAGCCTTTAAGTCCCCAGACGCTATAGGTCTCGGCCCTGGAGAGCCATGGGAGTGTAGGAGGTAGGGGAAGGGAGGAGGGCTGGTCACCCTCGGGACAGGGAACAACAAATGGTTCAAAGCCACTGTGACAATTGAAGAGCACAGAATACTCTGGGAAAGAGTTAGGGAGATGGAACCATTGCCTTCAGAAGTGAATAGACCACGATGGAAAATAAGAAATGCCTTCACATCTTGATTTTTTTTGCTAATTAAAGGTTTCTATAATTTTGTATCAATACTTTTTATATACACTTATCTTCCTCTCATGAGAAAACATAACTACAATTAGCACTATAATTTTTTTTATCTTTAAAATACAATGAAGAATGTTTCCCTGAAATTCTTTGCCATAGGTCATGATTTTCTTTTTCTTTTTTTTTTTACCTACACAACATTTTAAACTTCAGTGAGAATCATCATCAAGTCAATCAACAAATGCTTCTTGTGGTTACATGTCACAGAAAGAAACAAAGAGTTTGTCTCAGTTGTACATATAAAACAATGTTTTTGTCAATCTCTGATCCAGGTTGAATGTGTAATATATTATATTCATGATAAGAAACTATGCTGTGATAATTTCCTAGAGGTTCCCCACCAAACTATATTTTTTGATCTTTATATAACTCATTTAGTTTAGCTAAAACTGGTGGATAATGATAATTCAAAAGGATTTTTAGAGAATTTAGAATTTTTAGATATATTTAGAGATTATTTGATGAACTAAAATGCGATGAGTGCTCCTTTTAAAAAAACAGATATCCTTGGCAACTTTTATACAAAGAGTTCATACAAACTTCCTAAGCTGACTTCTAAGGCTATTTGAAAAACCTTGACAGCAATTAGATGCCTTTTTTGGATATTGTTCTTTTCTATGAATATGAATATCTCTCCTACATTAAATTTCTCTCTACAGAATCAAATATTCTCATTATTTAGTAAGCTTGGCAATAATGAAAGTTATACTCTAAGGTAAATTTCACAAATTGCAAATGCAATGTTTAAATACAAAGTTAATTTATTCACATTACATATTTTAAAATCATTCTTCAGAGGATATATGAGTGGGGATATGTGGGTAGGAGTCAGAGAGAGGAGTAGAAAAACATTTTGTATGCAAATACCTAGGTCAGTGTTCACTGGGATTCAGGATATCAGGTTTTCTAACTCTTCTGATGTGCTATCATTGCTTGTAGCAATTTTTATCCACCTTTTCTAGACATGAATTGATGACAGTTTAATCTACAATCCTAAAATATGGAGCACATATATGGCAGAAGTAATGATTCAGTGGCCTGCAAATAGTTCTCTGGAAACATGTTGGAACAACTTCAGTTTTATTCCTTATCCTACAGATTCCTCTCCTGAATGCTAAGGACTGGGACAAGAAGGGCATATACAGATCTTTGTTGCTCTTGTTAGTTGTCTTTGAGTTGATTCCAAATCATGGAAATCCCATGTATGCGTAAGATAAATGAAACAAGTCAATGATTTTCAGAAGCAGATCATCAAATCTTTCTTGAAAGGTACCTTTGAGTACATTTAATTTGCCAATCTTTTGACTAGTAATAGATTGATTTCACTACTTTTCTGTCCATTTGCTCTACTGTGGTGACTTCTGTGTTCCGTGATACTGGATGGAGACTATGTCACTATTATTTAAAACATGAGCAGAGTAACCTCAGATGAAACATGCAGTGGCAGATTGATGAGGCAGAAAGATAAAATAAGATGCAGGATGATCACAGGGCCTAATTTTGCTGAAAATAAAGAGGGCTTGTAGCAATCACTGATGAAGATCAGGCCCCTCTGTGATCTGCATATTTCAGATTGTCAATGAGCCTTCCATCTATCATGATGACATTTTCTTCTTCATATAGTTCAGTAAATATTTATGAAATGGTTGAATAAAATAATATGTATTGGTAGTGGAAAATTGACAACTTGTATAATGTGATATATATGTAAGTGGCATAATTAACCTTTGCCACTGAGTTTATTTAAACTCATAGCAAATCTATATATGATTTCTGATGCTCTAAATCTTTACAAAAGCAGATGGCCTCATCTTAGTTCCACAGAACAGCTGGTAGTTTTGAACCACAGACTTTGTAGTTAGTAGTTCATCTCTTATACAACAGCATAACCAGGACTTCTTGAGTGGCATAATTAAGAGGTCTAAAATAAATGGGTATTTCATTGAATTAAAGATGAAAATGTATTTGAAGGGGAAAATAATTCCATTTTGTAAAATCAAATAAGCAAAGTATATAAACATCTGTGAGGAAGTTTTAGGCAATTGACTGTCAACATTTCCCTATGAAAAAATATGATGATACAAATCTTTGACATTACTTCTTAAAATTATAAGAGAAGATATGGAAATGTGAGTTTGATTTTCTTATTATCATTTTTTCAATTATTTATTTCATTAATTTTAATATGGCTGCATTGGCACATTCTGTTAGGTAGGCTAGTGTAGGGCTGGGGAATGTCCATTAACACATGCCCAGAGGGCCAAGCTACGGGAACAAAGGAGTGGTGCACTGCACATGTCCAGAGGCTCAGGTTTCCCATGGTAGGCATGGGTGGGCGTGAACCTGAATTGGCCCACCTAGGTTAGGTGAATTCAATTCAGCCAATGGGGTCGATCAGGGGTCATCCACCACGCCTCCCCGTGGAATCCTTGAAAAGGCAGGAGCCCGGAGTCGAGTGGCAGAACTTTGGCAGAGAACTTTGGAGGAACTTTGGGACACTTTTGCTTGACACCAAGAAGCTTCCAGGCAGGATGCATGTTCGGGAGGAGTGCTGTGGGGGCTGTGTAAACCCGAAACTTCTTCTAACTCTCATAAAACTCACTTGGCTCACAAACCAGTCTTTGGCGTGAATTCTTTCTCGCACGGAGCCAAGAATCGAGGTATATCTAGCTCTAGAGAGACCTAACAATTCTGTGTGCTATGTTTTGCTTTTATTCACAACTAAGATAACTTTAACACAAATCACTTAATAGTCATTGCTACCAACTACATAGGCTATACAGAGAGTAAAGGTATATGGGCTAGTTTTTTGTTCTGCACTTAGAAGTGTAGAAGATTATATTAAATAAGAAAATGTGTTTTTCAGCTTGCTTTTCTATTAGGACAGACTTTGATCTTTAATTCTATTTAAATTTTGCTCCAAAGAAACAGATATGGTGCCTTATAGAGCACCGATTTAAGGTCACCCTGTGATGGCTGAAAGTGTAGTAAAAGATTTTCTGATATGTGGGTGAGCTTGCAGCAACAGGGAAGGAAATGCATTTCCTCTTTCTTACACACCAAGGGTGAATTTTTGAAGATTAAATGTGTGAAAAGGTAATGAGAGTTGTGTAAATAGCAGGACTCCTATACTAGCCACAGAGTTGGTGAAGATAATTGTTAAATTATTTGTCAAATATTAATTTCCCAACTCATTGCACTCTGCTGAATGGGTCTCATTCTGTGGGTCATGACCCCTTTGGAGCTGGAATCTTCTTATTTTCTTGAATTGTTCCTTAGACCATAATGCGAAATTTCCTTACTTTCAGCTGTTATAGGGTACAAAACAGCTCCCAATCTCAAATAAAATTTGATAACATTAATTAAGTCTTAAAGAAACAAAGACAACACAGAGACACAGGGACACGATCCAGATGAAGGAGGCAATTAGCATAGATCATAATGGTGTCCAAGAATATAGTCAAGACACTAATTAAATATGGCACGGAACACATGTCAAAAATTCATGATTTGGGGCAGATCAATACATCACAGTTACAAGTAGGACTATAGAAGTGGGAATTGGGCCATAGAAATAGACAAGCTCATATTACCGCATTTAGGCAGAACTCTTTCCCTTGAGGACAACTTCCCTGCCCCCTCTACCAGACTCTGCTTGGCCTGAGGTAGTAAGTGCCCTTAGAGATGTCCACATGCAGATACGCCCACATATAAGTACCCTGCATGAAGACTGTTACCCAGGCTCCATCATGCTTCAAGACAAATTTTCATTTATTTGTCATTAGAAATAAATATTTCACAATATATAATTACATATTGTTTTTGTGATTAATCACTATGCTTTAATTACGTTCAATTTGTAACAATGCAAATACATCCTGCATATCAGATATTTACATGACAATTCATAACAGTAGCACAATTATAATTATGAAGTAGCAACGAAAATAATTTTATGATTTGGGGTCACCACAACATGAGGAACTGTATGAAAGGGTTGCGACATTAGGAAGGTTGAGAACCACTGCCTTAGAGCAATTCTTGTTTAATCTACCCCTCTCACCTTATCAAGAGGAGTAGTACATTTCTTTCAGGGACAGGAGTGTTCATTTCTCACCCCAGCTAGAGATGAAATCCAGGAATGGGGTCATAAAACAAGGCGCCGGAAACTTTACTTAAATATACTTTTGTTTTACTTCTGCCAGTACCATTTAGTGAAATGTTAACTTGCGTTTTCTTCTGCTTTTTGTATTCTACCCTCCCTGAATAATATAAAAGAAACTTGGCCAAGGATGACAGACACTGCAGCCCGATAAAAAGGTTCCATTTGAACATTTCCCATTGCAGTCCAGGCTAGCCTGACAATAAAGACTTCACATAATTCAAATAGCACTTTGTAGTGGTCTTCTTTTATCTGAACCGGCAACACCATGAATGGGACCTATACATTATGTTAGATAGAGGAGTTTATATGATTGGCCTAGGGCCTTCTGGCAAGGCGGGGCACAGCTGATAGGGAATCACTCATGACAATGTGACCCCCTGGGTACAATGATCTTCATCAAGGACTCACCCAGGCAAGCCCCTTAAGAGAGAACACCCTCCCTGAGCTGGATAGAGAAGGGTCCAGGTGATCTACTTTTTATGCATTCTGCCTGGGGGGAAGATTATCTGCATCCTTGGTTAACGATCTGAAGGAATTCAAGGGAGGCTTAATCTATGTAGATAGCATGCAAATAGATTTTAGACTGTCACTGTCATTTACAGCCTTTTGCAAACTAGAGTCCTTAGAATTTAAGCTCTAATATGAAGCAAAAAAATCATGTTTAGGTCCTAAAGTCCTTTGACAATCTCTTTAGAACTATAGAGATTTTCCTTTGGAGTGGAGGTGAGTTCCAAAGACAGAAACTCTTAAATGTAATGTCAAAGAGTTCATTAACATCTTGAAGTTCATCCCCTAGATCCTGTATTAAGGATTCTTGAACTGCAATATTCATTCACTCTTAATGCCAAGTTCTCCATAAGAATTAACTGGGTATTTTGGAAAGTGAATCAATAACTCTTTCAGAAAACTATAGGACACTTTCTAGGATATAGGGACTTTCTCTTTCTATTTATCATTTGTTTGGGCCTTGTGGCTTTCTTAGAACCCAGAACATCTGGTTTCACTGGTTATCTTACCTGGCACCATCTGCTGCTGACCTTTGGGATGTGCAGGGAAGCACATACAGGGCCCTGACCTGCTTCAGCTTAGTCCAAACAGGGCAGCCCTGGAGTTGACAAGCAATTCTCAGTTTCCAGACCCCATATGCTAAAACTCCACATGCTAATTGCCATAATTGCCATACATTCCTCAGGGGTTTAAAACACCACACCCCCAACCACCGGGTAGGACTTCCCTGACCTATTGGCCTAGGTCACGGAACCTCACCGGGAAGCTCCCCCTAATTAACTATTTCTGTTTCTGTTCTCCCTTGTCCTGTCAGTTATGTCTGTCTGTCTCCCTGTACCTCAGTTTCACTTTTACATCATTAAGTATTACAATGATGGGAGAAAGGCAGGGTTCTCTACTCCTGTAAACAGTTATAATCTCTGAAACTCACAGGAGCAGTTCTACCCTATCCTAGCCTCTAGGGTCATTATGAATTGTCATCTATTCAATGGCGGTGACTTTTTTGTCATTATAATGATATTATATATAGTATAATTATATAGTATAATCATCTAATTAATGTAGGAACATAGATATATGGCAACCAAGAAATCAATTTTGATTCACAGTTCAAAAAAGCACACAACCAAATAAAAAATCAATATGTTCAAGGAAGAGATTTCAAAAAATAATACAATGGCAACACCATAAGGTTTGTTAGTTAGTTCTGTGTTCCTAAATAAATCTTGTGAAGTGATTTCTACCACAATAGGAAGTGGGAAATATTTGTCATCTGTAATTCCTGCTGGCACCCTTGTTTCCAGTGTCTAAAACATATTTATGGATACTTTACTAGCCTCCTATTATCACTGTTGTGATTTTGCTATGTTGAACTTCATCTGAGTACTATCTTCCCAGAAAGCAGTGATGGCTGAGAAAACCCCAGAGACTTTTACTTTTTTTGTTGTTTCCCAAACTGGCTAAGTTACAGAGGTCTGACCTCCTCTAGCATATTCCTTTTTTCCCCCTGTGTAGCGCAAAATTTTATTTTGAGAGTGTGAAGTCATATTAATATTTAGCACAAATAAAATAAAAATTAAAAATAGGTATGTTAATCTTTTTAAAATCATTTTATTGGGGCTCATACAATTCATCACCATCCATACATACATCAATTGTGTAAAGCACACTTGTACATTTGTTCCCTCATCATTCTCAAAATTCACTTTCCTCTTGGGTTCCTGGAATTAACTCCTCATTTTCCTTTTTCCCCTCCCCCTCGAGGGGAAAAAGCATATTCTGAGATAAATATCATATTCATATTTCAAAATTTCTTCTTTGTGTCTTTGTCCCTATAAGCCCCCATTCTCTTCTATGTCTTCTTCATTAACGAATTTTCTTTTTATTGCATTAACATGAGTAAAGTAAACTCAATTGTACAGAGCAGTTTGTCTTTCAAAGTTTCTGAAAAAACTTCACATGAAAATATACGTAATGCCTGTCATCAATTAATAGTATAATTATAATGTTTATAGCAAACTAGTAGAAAAGTTGTTTTGTATTTCGTTCTGCTTTGGGGAAGAATGTGCCACAGGATGGGAAAAAAATTTTTCAAGGACCTATAACACCGCATAAGAAGATTTTGGATTTGTTTACACATATGACTTAATTTTAGATCATAATATACTTAGCATGCATTATGACATATACTTAGCATGCATTTGAATTGTGGTGCTTGGAGAATAATAATGAAAGTACCAGGGACTGCTAAAAGGACAAACAAGTTTAACTTGTAAAAAGTACAGCCAGAGTATAGCTGAGAGGCAAAGATGGCAAAACTACATTTTACATCATTTGGACATAGTCTCAGGAGATACCAGTCCTTGGAGAAGGACATCATGCTTTGTAAAACGGGCGAGGGGTGTGTGAAAGGAGATGGGTCCTCAAGGAGCTGAATTGACATTATGGTTCAGCCATGGGGAGATTTGTGAGGATGGCGCAGGACCAGGAAATGCTGTGCATAGGGTCAGATTGCTATGGGTTCAAATTGACTTGATGACATCGGACGACAACAACAAGAACATATACTTACCAAACCATCTAGACTTCTTTTGTAAGTTACATTGGAAAGACAAGTGCTCCAAATAAAAGGAAAGACAATAACAGTTCCTTAAAGAGCTCAAAAGAATGAAGTTGTAGTTGTATCAAAATATGACACCTTGTCATTTGGTCTCCCTCTTGATCAATGTTCCAGGTTTTTATTATTTTCTGCTTTGTTTTTAATTGAGGGTTTTCTCTGTTTCATTCTGCCATTGCTTTTTAGCTGCTTGTGTTTTGTTTTGTTTTGATGTTCAAGGGGACATGGCAGGCGAGGTGAGTGGGAAATGGTGAGTTAACAACAATAAACATAAGGAAGAAGAACTATCCTGGAATTAATAGTAGTGCAGGTTCCACAACTCATATGAAGGTACTATTGAAATATATGATAGTTGTTTATCAGTGAAACTGTTAAAAATATACCAACTAATTGAAATTTACTGGGTGATTAGCATAAGGTAAGGTTTCTGCCAATAATGTGGGCCAAACTCCATTTTTCTCTGTTTGCTGCCTATTCTGAGCTGTTGCAGAAGTAATATTAACCAGCATACCATAGGCAGACTGCAGATGCTTCTCCCATCATACCCTTCTCACAGCACGCACCAGGAAAGAGCCACAAAGAGTGGCTCTTGAATTATACATAGAATGAGCAGTTGAAAGCCTCAAACTTTATCAACAGTAAATAGTAGTAATGTTGAAGAGGTCTTGTCATTGTCTTGTATCTATTAAAGCATAATTCTGTAAATGACAACTAATGCAATCATTCTTATGTTTCTGGATCCTCTGTATTTAAGTTCTGAGAAAATACGCTTTGTTGCCATACTTTGGTGGATCTTTATGAAGTGCTTCCCAGTTCTAGAGCATGTTGTTCCTTTAAAACACAATATACTCTCATTTGAATGTACCTTCTCATTTATTCTTTCAGAAATGGAGATTTAAAAGGATCCTTATCTTTCCTAAGAAGACCAGTACCTAAAGTTTTGATGTTAAAATAAGCATATTACCACAGATTGTCAGGACTGAATGGTATAATCCTTCCTCAAATCTTCAGTACTGCCTTCCTGTGCTGAGCTCTTGGGGAATTATTAACTGATTCTACTATGTATTTCTGTTTCATTTTGTTCTATCTATTTTGAGCCAAGTGGGTTATAGTTTGGCTGTTAACTGCAATGTCAGCTCTTCAAAACCACCAGTCACTTTACAGGAGCCAGAGGAGGCTTTCTACTCCCATCGAGCATAACAGTCTTGGAAACTCACAGGGGCAGTTCTACTCTATTCTGTGTGGTTATATGAGTAGAATCGATTCAATGGCAGTGAGTTTGTTTTCTGGTTTTTATTTCATTCTTCTAAATGTTATAGCCAAAAACTGTCTCTGTCACTGGCAGAGATGCTGAACAACAACTAGAGAAACTAAATTATATGAAGAAGAATGTGGCAGCAAGCTTGGAGAAAAGCTTATTAAGTAACTAATATGCAGATGACGTAACTGCTGAAAGGGAGAAGAACTAGAAGCACTCGCTGATGAAGATCAATGATTGCAACCTTCAGTGTGGATTACAACTCAATGTGACGAAAACAAAAATCCTCACAATTGGCCAATATGTAACATCACTGCATGATATACACATGTTGCACACGACCTCCTTCCTTAAAGTGCTGAAAAGCAAGGAAGTTACTTTGAGGACTAAAGTGCAACTGACCCAAGTCATTGTCATTTCAATTGCCTCATAAACACATACAAGTAGGACACTGAAGAACCAAGACTAAAGAGTAATCAATGCATGTGGACCATGGTATTGGCCAAGAATACTCAAAGGACCATAGGATTCCAAAATAGCAAACAAATTTGTCATGGAAGAAGTACGACCAGAATGCCCCTTTAGAGGCAAGCATGATAAGACTTTATCTGGATACTTTAGGCAGGTTATCAGGAGAAAATAGTCCCTGGAGAAGGAGATCAGCCATGGGAACATATGAGAGTCTATGAATTTGGTTCTCTAATAAACCCAGACAAGAGAACGCACAGTGTTTGTTATGTGGGAGGAGTGTTTCATCCTTACTTCCATTGTGTAAATAAGTCAGTGTAATGAAAGGAGTAATGGGAAAAGAAGGAAACCCTTAAAGAGAATTATATATGTAGCTTATTGGTTCCCTCTTCTGTCCAGGTTCATGTGCACAGAAACTGTCATTTCCGTAAGTGAGAAAAATTGAGTTTACTTATGTTCACCCACTATTAACTTAGCACTTCCTGCCTGCAAGACTGTAAGATACCATGATACACTAACCTAAAAATTAATTTTTAAAAGGCAGATGCAGAAATGAAAAAGTTCATTCAAAATATTCATTAGGACTTCTATGACAATAATAGTAAGAATAATCAGCACACTGGTAAGAAATGGTATCTAAATGAACATGAGGAAAAACCCTATTTGGGGACCTTGAAGAAGATCTTTGTTTAAAACAGAAAAGACTGATAAAGACAGCATAGTCCTGAAATTCAAGACATATTGCTTCCGAAGTACAATGTAAATAATACTATTTATAATTCATAAGAGAAAAGGAGATCTAAATTTGGATTATTTTTTTCGATTTGACTGTCATATATAACTGACCTTTAGATTAAATTTTCTGGTGTCAGTTTCTTATAAATATTAAATGGACAAAACACTTCTCAAGCAGGTTTTCTTAACTTCTGATATTGGATATCTTGATCTCTTGATTATATGCCAGTTTTTATTTAAACTTCTAATGAAGTACATATTCCAACAAATATCATTACTAAAATCCAATTTAAAAACATTTTTGCTTAAATTAACTTTGACAGAACTGAAAAGAAGTAAAATAAAAGACGCACAATCATATTTTAGTATTAACTCCCAATCATTTTCATTTTTATCTCCCAGTTATTAAATGCATGCGGTCATTCTAGATCTAAGATATTCTTACGGATTAGTAAATATAATCATTTTTTAATTTATTTATGTAAATCATTTGTTTTAAATTTGTCAGCTGAATAAAAATTTACTTGCTTAAGTATAGTGTTAGTATTTAAAATACTGAACTAACTCATGCCTTTTAAATTAATTCATAATTGAGGTTGATTATCTAATAGATGGAATAATTAGCAAACGCCTGGAAGCAATGAGGTACAGAGAAAGAACATTTGTGTAGCAGTCAAAAGTGTGTCTAACCTCCAACTCCACCACCTTCTAGAAGCCTTCAATATTTTGGAAGCTTGTTTTGAGGTGCAGGAGCCCTGGTGGTTCAGTAGGTTCTGTGTGGGGCTGTTAATTTCAAGGACACCAGTTTGAAAGCACGAGCCACTCCATGGGAGAAACATGAGGCCCTCTTCTAAAATAAAGATTTACAGCTTCAGAGAGTTCAACACTGTCCTATGGAATCATTATGGATCAAAAATAACTTGATGGTAGTTGGTAGTTGGTTTTGACATAAGTGTAATTTTTACAGGAGTTACTGATATGACATGCTTACTAAAAATGCTGCTGTGCTCTTGACTTGTGTGTTAAGATTTTAAATTCTGAAGCATTAGGTTGTGGAGGGCTGTGACTTATAGCTGTAGCCTTAACTCCATTAAGGGTCATTTTAAATTCTGCTTTCATTTGAGTTCTTTCTGACTATTCATCAGCAAGGTAGTAGCTTTAAGAAGCTCTGGTGGTGCAGTGGGCTAAACATTGAGCTGCTAACTGCAATTTTAGCATTTTGAATACACCAGCCTCTCTGTGGGAGAAAGATTTTGTCTCCCATCAAGTTTCAGACACCCAAAGGGGTAGTTCCACTTTGTTCCATATGGTCGACCTGAGCGGAAATTGATCCAATGGCAGGGGGTTTGGTTGGTTTGAGAGTGGCAGCATTGCCCTCAGGTAATGTTATTGAAAGTAAATTTCTACTCCCTTAGTCAGCCTAGGGGGGCGAGGGGGATATTCATTCTTGAGTTCAGGGGACTTATCTGGGCTTGCCCTTAATGATTGACATATATATGTTATCTGAAGTTTGGGGTGCTGGTAGAGGTCAGATATGCCCATACTCAAGGATGATGGTCAGGAATCATATCCCATCCACCTAATGGGTAGGTAATAAAAGTCACAGAAATAGTCAGGTAAGCCCTTTTAAACAACAAAAAAAAATGTTTGCATCAATTTATGGTCCTTTATGCACTTTTTAGCCCTGCTTGTTATAGTGAAAATTGATGTGGTGCCAATAATAGGTTTGTGATTAATTCCGTGATCTAAATTTAGTCTTAAAGTCAGGAATTCTTTGGTTATCATGCTAATGGCTTCCCTCATCCTGATGAGTTTGTTTCTGTCTTGTTTAAAGCTTAATAAATGGGTCTCTCTATACGAAGAAGAACAATGAGGGATCATTATTGGAGGAGGGCTCATCAACATCCTGCATTTATGCAGATGACACATAGTGCATATTCTTGGCTTATTTGCTCAGTGCACAGATTGAATAAATATGGTGAAAAGACACAACCCTGACAAATACTTTTCCTGATTTAAAACATTATAGTATCCCGTTGAGCTTCAAAGGAAAGGATAGAGAAATGGATTACATACCTGGTAGGAGAAGAAATAGAAGAGGGAATAGATAGTGAAGATTTGGTTGGACAGCCTCAAAGAAACCAACTTGAACTTTTTCAAGCAGTATTTGAATTAGACAGTGACCTGGCAAGACAAAAACACAGCACTGACTAACAACAAGAAAATGGGATCATGCCTTGTTTTCCACATTCTCCTGATAACCAAGAGTATGGCCAGCCTTCAGGATCACCCACCCAGTGGCTAGTAGCACTCCCTCACAACTGAAGAGCCCCTACATTCCTTGAGGTCTGCCTCATCTTCTCATGATGTGGCGATGTATGAACTCTGTCTCACTAGACTAACAGAACATACAGTGCTAGATGAGCACTCTGTCTCCGGTTATCCCTGAGTAGTCAACAACTTCTTCCATAACCATCTGCCCTACCCACAGGGGCCATGCCTGCCCAAAATAATTCCTTTTGAGAGCAAACACCCTCAACTACCTTTTGAGCTGGCAAAATCTCTTTGTGTATCAGGTTCCCTTAAAGTAGACAATGTCTAGGTTGGCAGAAACTCCATCTGCTTCTGCACCACTCCCCACACTATCATGTTTTTTTGGCTGTCAGGAGTTCCTTGCCATATAATATGTCCTGCCACACATAGTTTTCACATCTATGTTCTGCCTTTGTCTTGCTTATTTGATTTTTTTGTTTATTTGTTTAATTTTTCTTCTTTTCTTTCCTCCTTTAATTCAATTTCTCTTTTTTCTTTTGTTTTTATTATTCTTTTTTCCACTTTCTTCCAATTCATGCTATTTTTATTGTATTTTAATTTCTTTTTTCTCTTTCATTTCTCTTCACCTGTTTTATTTTTATGATTTTTTGGTGGGGGTCTTTTTATTTAATCGATGTTTTCTTGCTGCTTGACTGTTTTCTATGTTCTATATTATTTTCCTTTTCACTGCTATCTAATTTTTTTTCTATCTATCATACTTCGTCTTTTTTAGTACTTGTCTTTCCTTATGATATACAGCAACCGTATGGCCTAACAACAGTTTTGCCTCCTTCAGCTCCACATTTTGAACTAAGACCATTATAAGCATCTGTTACACCTGATCATTGATAGCATTCAATGCCAGCCAAACCTACACTGAACTGTGCCATAAAAACAGTAAAAAGAGAACTGTGCACATGCTCACAATCTATAACAAACCCACCAGGAGACAGGTTCTTCCTGAATATTGATTGGAGTTCCAAGTAAAATGAAATTCTTGTCAACTTCAGTCTTTCCTCTTTTGGTCATGATGATGTCTATTGGTTCAGTCATGAGGCTTTTGCTTTGACTACTGCTGTTTTTGGATGCCATTGTGTTATTTCTCACACATTGCATCCCTGTGCATAGCAGAACCAAACACTGCCTGATTCTCTGCAGTGCTCATAATCATTGCTCTGGTTTTTTTTTAAGTCATTTTATTGGGGGCTCATACAACTCATCACAATCCATACATACATCAATTGTATAAAGCACATTTGTACATTTGTACTTTTGTTACCCTCAT
>NW_022109980.1:7973111-8053354 GCF_000313985.2 Echinops telfairi
CCCGCATTCCCTTCACCCTCCAGGCCTCGCCCCTCTCACCACTGGTCCTGAAGGAGTCATCTATCCTGGATTCCCTGTTTCAAGTTGCATTCCATACCAATGCACATCCTCTGGTCTAGCCAGATTTGCAAGGCAGAATTGGGATCATGATATTGCTTTGTTTTATAACAACCATTTTATAGCTCTTGTTGCAGTCCTTGTGCAAACAATCACATTTGGGCTAAATTAATGTATCCTAAGTTTACATAATCTTGATTCTAAATCTTCCCTTCTATGTCACCTATTAACATTTTGAAACCTTACTTTTATCATGTGTGAAATGGAGATGACAATATTTCTCACCTCATGAAATTGTGAAGGATAAATCCTAAGGCATAATCCTAAAAAGCATTTAGTACACTGAATGGAATACAGGCACTTATATTTAGCTATTACATACTCTATATGTTTAAAAGTATCAATATACGCAAGAAGGCCTCAGAAAGTTTGTGGGAAAATATAATTGTAAGAAAATTGATTTTTTTCATAAACTTTTTGAAGTCCTCTTATGTGTGAGCTTATACATATACACACACACAATCTAAAAGATATGTTTTAGATGTATGTATGTATCAAATTCTCTAAAATGAAATAAAATATGAAAACATCTATAATGATAAATCACAAAATAATTTTTAAAATAACTACAATTTCTCCTTGTCATAGTAAAAAAAATAACTCTAATAAAATAGGTATGAAATTTCTTTCAAATATACTGTGCAATCCAGAATAAATCAACAATTACTTTGAAACATGACACAGCCCTCAACTATAAACAATTATCTACTTCCCCATCTTTTAAGAAACAAAAGGATTATTTCACCACCTTTTTCAATTGGTATTGCTACATTTAGAGACTCAAAAGCAAGAATCACAGCTATTTAAAATTTGTATATGTAGCTAGATGAAATCTGTCTAATAGATTTCCTATAGACTGCATGACATTTTTTCTTTCTAACAATAGATTAATATACACTACGATGCAAAATGGAAGTTTCCCTGAGTTTAGAAAACCTTCCCACAAGATCACAAATATATACAGAATCCAAGAAAGATAAACCCCTCAGGACCAATAATGACAGTAGCAATACCATGGGGGCAGGGGGAAGGCAGGGGGAAAAGGGGGAGAAAGAGCGAACCAATCTCAATGATCAAAGTACAATACCACCCCAAGGGGGATGAACAACAAAAATGTGGATGAAGGGAGATAGCGGATGGTGTCAAATATGAAAATAAAAATAATTTATAAATTTCCAAGGGTTCACAATGGTGGGAGGATCCGAGAGGAAGGGGAAAAAAGAGGAGCTGATACCAAAGGCTCAAGTAGAAAGAAAATTTTTTGGAAATGATGGCAACATATGTAAAAATGTGCTTGATACAATTGATGTATGGATTGTTTTAAGAGCTGTAAGAGCTCCTGATAAATTTTTTTATTAAAATTAAATTTTAAAAATAACAGTGCATTAAAAGCAGAAAGCAAGGTATGATTTTTAGTTGTGTCAAAGCTATCTAATGTGAATTAGGCAATATAATTGGGGTTATCTGAAGCATACCAATTTCCCTAGAAATACTTACAATTTAAGCATGATATATATTATTTATTTTATAGGGAAGTAACATTTCTTCAACTATATGTAATTTTCAATCTATGCTATTGTCAGCTGTCATTGAGTTGCTTCCATTCATAGCATACTGATGCACAGCAGAACCAAGCACAGCCTGGTCTTTGGTCAGTCATCCACCCAACCATTGTTATGCTAGAACCTATTGTTGCAGCAACCGTGTGAATCCATCTTGACAGTTTTTCTCCTTTTCCTGACCTACTTTACCAAAAATGATGTCCTTATAACATGTTCAAAGTATTTGAGACAAAATCTAGCCATAGTCACTTCTAGGCAGATTCTGACTATACTTCTTGTAAGACAGATTTGTATGTTCTCTGACAGTCCCTGATACTTTCAAAAATCTTTTACAACACCGTAATTCAAATGTATCACATGTTCTTCACTCTTTTTTACTCAGTGTCTTTCACATGCTGAGGTAGTTAGTTTGTTGTGCCAACCTGGCCGATAAACACGTGGGGTTAATTGAAGGGCTGAGGGATAAATGGCTCAGTGAGCTTCGCCTTTCTAGTTCTCGGGTCTCTTGCTTTCTGATGGTCACACCAGGGTGCAGCTGCCTTAGCCAGTTACCTGCTTCAACTTGCAAGGGTCACTTCCTGCAAGACATCCCTGAGGAGAAGCCACATGCACCTACCCTGATGCAGCCCTGGGTGCTGGAGCAGCCGTGTGGAGACCCCTGCCAGCGCAGAGATGCTTACATATTCACTGACTCACTTTCCTCCTGCAATCAGCATCATTGCATCTGTTTTGTGATATGGAGCAGGACTTTGTGGATTAGTGTCTGACATATGGGTTAATGTTGGACTTGTGGGTTTGGGCAGCACTGGGTTGGGATGTTTTCTTGGTGCACACTTAACCTATGTATAAATCTCTCTCTTATACACGAGTTTCTGTAGATTCGTTTTTCTAAAGTACCCAGACTAACACATATGCTTATGAGCTATTTGAAAATATTAAGACTTGTGTCTTGTATGCCTTATTTCTCAAAGTGACATCCATGCTATTCAACAATTTAAAGAAGTCTTTTGATGGTTACTTCCATGAGAATTAGTTGTGCATCAAAGCAAGACAGCTTAAGTCTTTGATACACTTATCATGATCTTGTCTATTGGCACTGGTGATCTAGTAAGTTATACACTGGGCTATAAACTAAAAAGTCAGTGGTTGAAAACCACGAGCCAGTCCGAAGGAGAAAGATGAGACTTTCTAATCCCAAACAAGCTCCAGTCTCAGAAACCCATGGATGCAGTTCTATCTTGTCCTATGTGATCACTATGAGTGGGAATCAACACAATGATTTTGTCTGTAGGTCCAGTTGCAAAGATTTTGGCTTTCCTTATATTGAGTTGCATCCAGACTGAAGGCTCCAGCCTTTAATCTTCATCAACAAGCATTTTAATTTCTTCTTGCTTTCAGGAAGCAAAGTTGTGTTATCTGCCTAAGCCTTCCTACAATCCTGATGTCTAGTTCTTTTTTTCATAAATTCAGACTCAAGGATTATGTCCTCAGAAGAAATATCAAACAAAAAAGGCGAGAGCCTTCAACTCTACAGCATATCTTTCGTGATTTTAAGTCATGCAGCATTCCCTTGTTCTGTTTGAATGACCGCTCCTTGATTCATGTACAAGTTCCACGTGAGCCCAATGGAGTGTTCTGGGATTTCCATTATTCTCAGTTACCAATAATTGGACATGATCCATACATTCAAATGTCTTTGCATAGTTAATAAAATACACATAAATATATCTCTTGTATTCTCAGATTTCAGGAAAGATGCATCTAATATTAGCAATAATATTCCTTGTTCCATGTCATCTTCTGAATTTGGCTCGAATTTCTGATAAATCCCTTTTGTTGTACTGCAACAGTTTTAAGTTATTTTGAGCAAAATTTCACTTCCATGTGATATCAGTGATATTGCTCTATCATTTGTGTATTTTGTTGCATCACTTCTTAAATATGGACTTCTTCCAGTTTTTTGTTGTTGTTGTTAAATAGCTTTCTTCAAAATTTGCTGGCATAGAAGAGTAAGTGGTCTCAGTACTTCATCATCTTGTTGAAACTTTTCAATTGCTACTCTGTCAATTTCTGGAGGCCTGCTCTGGTTGTGTCTTCATGTCAGCTCGGACTTCTTGCTTCAGTGTAATTTGTTCTTGATCATATATGAACATCTACATGTGTAAGGGTAGACAAGTCCTATTGAATCTTATTAGAAAGTGCTTCATTTTGGATACTGATTGCTTACTATTGACTAGCACTCAAATGAAACACCAAAGTATTAATGAAGTTGACCATTTACATCAAATCTGTAGAGTAAGTGGTTAACTGCAGACTGAAGAAGTAACAGAATAAACAGCAATAATAAAAACTTAAGAAATTAGCAACTTTGCTATGACTTTGAGTAACGCATTTACTTCTGTTTAGGGTGACAAAAAATGGAAATGAAAATGAGGTTGGATATACTTCATGGAAAATGTTATTGATGTCCATGAATTATATATGTAAAAGAGTTGAAATGACAAATTTGTGTTAGATATTTATTTATAAATATATATAGGCATATATATGAGCATTTATATAAAAAATATATAGGTATTTGATAATAACAATAATACAACAAGAAGTAGCTTATCAGATGTGCTATATAGACTATTCAAGGAAAATAACTAGGATAACTATTTAGAAATATTAAGTGGTTTTGAAATACTTCTTTTTTTTTTAATACTTCCAGTGACAAACCTGAACCTTTAAATCGACCTGATGAACCAGAGATAGTGGTCCATAGCACATTAATTTGCCTTTCTTGATGAATGCTATGAATGCCATTTATCAAAATCAAACCCCACTGTCATATAGTACATTGATAGTGTCATGTCATAGCGACATGGTTTCCAAGACAGTAGATTTTGCAGGGAGAGGGCCTCATTTTTCAGCAAAAAGAAGCTGGTGGGTTTGAACTGTTAACTTTGTGATTATTAGTCAAACTCTAAAGTGATGCTGCTACCAGAACTCTTTTAAAATATAATTTAGACAACAGTTAATTTTAATTGATCAAAATATCCCGCTTCAATCTAGAAATACTTGTTGTTTTATAAGAATTAAATAAGTACATCACCCCAGATGCATCATGAAAAAGAAGGAATAAATAATGATGGCTCTTTAAATACAGTATGACTTTTTAATTTTCCAAAGTAATTTCACATTTATGAGGTCATTTGGGATTCAAAAAACCCAAAGGTATGACTCTTATTATTTTCTGTGTAATATGGAAATTTTTATATTCTGAAGAGAATTATTTCTACAATTCAAGGGTGTTAGAAGAAACACACTTCAAACATTGATATTATCACTGAAAGTAAAGGTAGTCTCCAAAGGTGCAAACCAGCAAACACCAAAACTTAACAACTATGAAGACTCAGGTAGGTTGCTGGGAGCACTAACAGGGAAGCTATGGTTATTGTGATACACATACAAATATCAATGCTAACACGGGAATATTAAGTTATGTGTACAAGACACTATGATGATGTTGATTCACTGTATACCTCTGAATGGTGACCTTAGGGCAATAGTATCATCTGGTAGGCCATCAGTTCTCAACCTGTGGGTCGCGATCCCTTTGTGAGGGGCATCAAACCACCCTTTTGAAGGAGTCACCTAAGACCATCAGAAAACACATATTTCCATTGGTCTTAGGCACTGAGACACCGCTCCTCTATCTGTCCCCAGGCAGGTCCACCCACATGCAGATACACCCATATACAAGTACCCAGCGTGATGACATCATCGTGCCATCCCCATCACATACACCCCGTACAAATACAGGTGTACGTGACAGGGTTGGCGCCATAATGTATTTATGAAGACCAGTCACATATGTGTAGATAGCAGTTACTGTGTAGAAAGCAGCTGGTGTGTTGAAAACAGCTATTCTGTTAAAAGCAGCTACTGTGTTGAAAGCAGCAGTATTGGGGGTAAAATGATACTTCATGAATTTTAATTGCTGGAAAAATGTAAAATCATCGACTACTGCAAAAAAAACTGTACCATGGGAACTTAATCTGGATGCTGATCGGTCTTTTTATATTTAGGTGTGGTTGATGTGAATACTGCATGCTTGTGATAGTAACAGGTATGCAAAAAAACAACACAGAGAATGGTAAATCATAGAAAACGCTAATGAATTGTATTGACTGAACTATGCTATTCATCATCTTTTATATTATTAAAGCTATTGTTATATCTTATTTTCATTAGCAAGCAATCCCCTGACAATGGATCATATAGAGAAGAAGAAGCAGCACACCAACATGTGTGATCATGAAGGGCCAAAGGGACCAGGCTTTAAACACCAAAGGCGGGGAGAAAAGTCATAAAATTGTCAATGAGGGTGGCGCGCGATGGAGACCCAATGCCCATCTCTAGACAACTGGACATACCTTGCAGAGGGGGAGTGGGGAGATGAGTTACTTAGGGTACAGTATAGCAATAATGAAACACAACCTTCCTCTAGTTCTTCAACGCTTCCTCCCCCCAACTACCAGGACCCCAGTTTCGCCTGGCAGACCTGGTTAGACCAGATGATGCACAGCGGTGCGGATGGGAGTTGGAAGCGCAGGGAATCTAGGACGGAGGAGCCTCTCGGGACCGGGGGCGACGGTGGCGATACCAGGAGGGAAGGGGGAGGTAGCAAAGGGGAATGGATCACAGGGAGCCGGGTATGGCCTCCTCTCTGGGGGACGGGCACAGCGGGGTGGGTGAGGGGAGGCGCCGGACAGTGTAATGTAAGATACAAAAATAATTTATAAATTATTAAGGGTGAATGGGGGAAAGGGGAGGAGGAAGGGAAGGTGGGGGGGGAGGAAGATGAACGGATTCCGGGAACCCAAGAGGCAAGAGAATTTTGGGAATGATGAGGGCAACAAATGTATAGATGTGCTTTACACAATTGATCTATGTATTGTGATAAATTGTATGAGCCCCAATAAATTGATTAATTAAAAAAAAAAAAAAGAACAGGTTTTCTAAGGTAATTTCATCTAAGGCTCATATTTTATTACTGTTTGTGGGTGTTTTAAATTTTACTATAGATTCCTATAGTCAACAACATTGGGAAGTTAGTTTTAGAATTACAGTATTCTGAAAGTAGAAATTACAAATAATATGTTAAGAATTGATAGATACGATGACATCTAAATAAATATTAATTGATTAATGACAAGTGCTTCACTGTTAGTGCTAAATTCAATTATTCTGAGAATGCTGTGCAAGAATTTTATTTGTGAAATAATCTTTTACTATAAAAGAATAGGAAAATATAAAGATGCGTATGCTATTGATTATACCTTTTGCTATAATTTGTGCACTGGTATAAGAAAAAACATTGCCAAATCAAGCATGAGACACCATAGATTGAAAGATTGCCCATCAGGCTTGAGTTGTTAAAATATGGAAATGATGTAATTATAAAATTGATGAAATATAGCATTTTTATACTATAAAAAAAAGAGAAGAACATTAAGAAAATAAAATATAGTGAGGATTTTTTACAGTATATTTTTACTTCAATAACTACAGCAGGAATTGAGAAATCACAGTGTGTTATTTGCTGTGCAGTTCTATCAGCCGATTCTATGAAGCTGAGCAAACTAAAATGCCTTTCGATAGCAAGCATCTGAGCTTTGCCAGCAAGAATACCAATTTGACACTGGTGGCAAGTACCACAAACAAAACGTATCAGCCATTGAAGCTTCATATTTGGGGGCAGTCAGAATCACCAGAGCTATGAAACTTCACACCATTGCTGAGGATTTACTGTTGCCAGTGGCCAAAGACATTGCTCGTGTTTTGATCAGAGACAAAGTTTTTATGAAATTGAGTGCAATTCCTTATCTAACGACACTGTCCACAGAAGAATAGATGACATATCTGCTGATATTCTTGATCAGGTAATCCAGGAAATTAAATCTGCTCCACTTCCAATATTTAACATCCAGCATGATGACTCTACAGATGTTGCAAACTGTTCACGGTCACTGGTTTACGTGAGGTATATTAATGATGGCGAATTTAAAGATGAGTTTCTTTTTTGCAAACTTCTTGAAATGACAATTACTGCACGTGATGTATTTGACAGTTGGTTCATTTCTGAAAGAGCATAAGATCTCATGGGAAAGGTTTGTGGTGTTTGCACAGATGGTGCTCCAGCTATGCTAGGATGTCGATCTGGATTTCAATGTTTGGTACCGAATGAGTCACCAAAAGTCATCAGAACTCACTGTATGATTCATCGGCAAATATCAACCACGAAGACACCGCCACAAGAGCTACAAGAAGTAATGAAAAGTGTCATAAGTTCTGTCAATTTTGTAAAGGTGAGAACTTTAAACAGTTGACTGTTTTCACAACTGTGCAATAAGTTGGATGAGCTGAATAATGCTCTGCTATTTCACACTGAAGTGAGATGGTTGTTGAGAGGAAAAGTTTTACAATGTGTTCTTGAACTTTGTGATGAACTCAAAACGTTTTTAATCGGAAAGAAAGACCACAGTGTGAAGCACTTTTCAGCGATAAACGTGAACTATAGAAAATAGCTTACTTGGTTGACATCTTTGTCATCTTGAATGAGTTAAATTGGTCACTGCAAGGACCAAATGCAGCATGCCTATATTTGTCTGAAAATATCCTATCATTCCAAATGAAACTTCAGCTTGGCAAAAAAAAATGAATGAAAATAAAATTTACATGTATGAAAATAAAATGTACATGTTGCCTACTTTATCTGCTTTCTTTGAGGAACATGACATTGAATCAGACAAAAGGATTATGATATAATTTCTGTGAAAGAACACTTGCACATGCTTGCAGACAAAATTTCATCGTACTTTACAAATCTACCTGACACCCCATTTGAACTTTACCAGAAGCCCATTCACAGTCAAAGTTGAAGATGTTCCTGAGACAGCACAAGAGTTCATTGAGGTTGTTAACAGCAATGCAGTGAGAACTGGTTTTTCTACAATGCCAGGTACAAACTTCTGGATCAAGTGTTTGCAGTCATATCCTGTTCTGTCTGAGGCTGAGTTGTGCCTTCTTCCATTACCAACAACATAACTTTGTAAAACAGGATTTTCCAGCCTGTTGGTTATCAAGTCTAAATACAGAAGTAGACTTGTTGTGGAAGATGATCTTCATTGTGCTCTTGCAAAGACTGCCCTGAGAATTTCTGATCTGGTGAGAAAGAAGCTATCTCAACCTTCGCACTGATGTTGGCTTTTTATGCAAACTGTCACAAAATATAGCAATGTAGTTTACTGTTGTTGTATTAAGACTGTCACCCATGCTGCAACATGCTTTAAGACAAAATTTCATTTATTTGTAATTAGAAATAAATATTTCAAATATATAATTATATATTGTTTTGTGATTAATCACTGTGCTTGAATTATGTTCAATTTGTAACAATAAAAATACATCCTGCATATCATATATTTACCTTACAATTCATAACAGCAGAAAAATTACAGTCATGAAGTAGCAATGAAAATAATTTTATGGTTGGGAATCACCACAACATGAGGAACTGTGTTAAAGAATCATGGCATTAGGAAGGTTGAGAACCACTGCTCTAAAGGCTACACATCTTGTTACGTATATGTCTTTCTGTCATATGTGTGCCCCTAGTTTCTCCCCTTCCTGTTGTATATATGCCCCTAGCTTATCCCCCTCCTGTTATGTGTATGCTATTGTACAACCCCTTCCTGTTATGCATGTGCTTACCATGGCCTGAGTGCCTGAGATTATATAAACTCATGAGATTACATTATTTTCTCTCTGCCCAGACCTGGCTCCTGAAGTCACAAGGAGATGAGCCCTTGCATGCTTCATCTTGTCTGATATCTCTTTAAATGTACTCCTCAATTTCACAAGTGCCCTTTAGACCCATTCGGTTGTGGGGAGCCTGGTGCCTACAGAGTTTTGAAACATATATCCAAGAATGGAATTGCAGATTGACAAATGTATTAAGTGTAATGGAGAGTACTTTGAAGGCGATAAGGTTGTTTTGTACAAAAATTTAAATACATAGCTTTGAAAAAATTCTGGTTTTGGGGGGCACCCCCTCGTATATCCATGTTGGAGGACATTCATTGCACAGGAATGTCCAGATCCAAAGGACATGATCTATTCCTGGACCTTCTGTTCCATGATTTTTCTGTGTGTAAGCACATAAACAAATGGGGTAATCAATAACAATATGCCTCTATTACTTAAAAGGACTTTCTTAATCAGCAAGGGGATATTTATGAAAAGTTGGCTTTCTGTCATTACGTGAAGGGCATACATATTTGCATGTATTGTTATGAGAGAAAATGAATGCATCCACTCAAGTCCTATCAAAGATCATATTTTAAAAATCTAATATATTTTCCTATGTTAAACAAGAAGAAAACATCTGATTACAGATTACTTCACAGTAGGTACACGAAGAGAACAGTTGATTTGAAATCATTAAGAAAATTTCTTGGAAAGATAAGACTTTTACTTCAGAATTCAAAATGCAAGAAATTAAATTAGAAAATCAGGAAGATACACAGAAAAGAAAGAATGGCAGTCTGCATATACAGCTAATAGAATTATCAATAAATTAGGAAAGGTAAAGGCTGAATGGAAAGTGGAAGAAATATGTTGGTGCTCTATATATTTGACCCTCTTATGAATGCACTACCCAATTAAAAATGCCAGGGAAAGAGCTATGTTAACTGTAGATAGCAGGTATTTCAGCAAGTACTGGAGGCAATTTATAGTTTCAAATTTAGTAAAGCAAGGAGATATTGATAATTTTTTAAAAGATTTCCATAATACCATCCAAACTATGATATAATTAGAGGCTGACAATTTCCATTTGGTCTGGCACAATATCTTGGCTCTCGAAACTAAACTTTATTATATAATTAATTTTTTTATAAAAATAGCCATTAAGGTCATGAATACTCTAGGATTAATGTACCATGTGATTGCATGAACTATATCATTGCCAGAGTAAATGTATCATGTAATTACATGAATAAATGTAATATTATATGATTAAATACAAGTCTCTCTTCAATGTAGCTGAGTTTTTTGTGGAAAAAATGAGTCAGCACATGCCACAACTTTTCAATTGGGGTGATTCCATGCTGCAAACTAGTCTTCCTTCTCATATTTCTTTCCTCTTCTTTTTAACTGAAAAAACAATAGTAATATGAATATAAAAATACAATGAGTAAGGTAGAAATGTGCTTGGTACAATTGATGTATGGATTGTTATAAGAGCTGTAAGTGCCCCCAATAGAATGACCTATACATATTAAAAAAGACCATCATATTATTTAAAAACCAGAGAAGAATTTTTTGTCATGAAACAAGCTAGAGATCCTTGCAGCCAGAAAAATTCAGTTTGGATTTAGAGGGAGGTCAATGGACCAAGTATCAAGTTTGAGCCAGCCTCATCAGGATTACAATGATCAATGTTTGATAGTAAGGCTGTTACAGACCTTTGTTTGCCTGTGGTTAGAGGGGATTTGCCAGAAGCTTAATCTGACTACACACTTTTTAGATAGGTTTGGGGCTCCCACTATCATCCACGATCTTCCACCAATAGGGTGGTCACAATTTTACTCTGATACTTGTCCTTTCAGCACATTTGAATGTTGTTATTGTCCTCTTTGGATCACCCAAGCTGCTGTGCTTCTTCCATGTGGACTTAGTTGACTCTACACTCAGATGGTTGCTTGTTTGAATACAAGCCATGAAAACCCCAGGCATTATTTTGATTTATAGCTGGACAGCACCTGTGATATTGACCACACTTTTCTGTACCACACTGATCTTCAGTGATGATTTCCTGAAGTCAAGTATCGACAGGGTCATGTTATCAGAACTAACTGTTCTTGCATTGGGACTTAGAGATATGCACCACTGAGGTTTACATTGGTTTTCATGACAAAATCAACTCCCCATTGGACCAACTACACCAACAGATGGAAGAAAACAACCAGCAAACAAACAAACAACAAGGAGGGGCAGGAGTAAGACAGGAAAACAACTCATAAACAAAAAAGGACATTGACAATCATCCGCCTGAGGTAGAGGCGATTGCACTGATGATGTCTATTTTCCCAATGACACAGCACTGTGGACACTGTCACTACAGATCCACCTTGAACTTCAGCCCATGATTTGTTGCCTTACACAGTTCAATTTCCTGTTCTACTGAGCTCCGTTTATCCTAAGTATGGGGCTTTCTGCCAGGAGAAAACTTCCTGGATCAGTTCTTCAAAGTCCAGGTCTTGGCCCAACAGATCAAAACCTCTTATGGCACTGTGAGGGGTACAACAAGTTACCAAATATATGGTGATTCTGGGTCCCTTGCCATTGGACAGCCCCTGAGTCAGGGGTCTCCCCACCCCTACCCCCCTCCCACCCCCGCAGTCCAATGACCACCATTTCCACAGTCTTCAGGCAGCCTCTCTCTGCTTCCTCTCCCATCTGAATGCCCCAGTCCTCAGCCCAAGATTACAAACAACTTTGAAGCTATGCTCAGTTCATTCAGTCAGACTTCTATATTAAGTTCTTCTGGTGTAGCCCCTGTGTTCTACCGTGCTCCATGCAGAGTTAGTGTCCAAAGTTATCATGCTGTTTAATCCATGGCGTGTTTCACTGGGGATTTGGTAGAAACATATTTGTAGTGTTTATCCAGGAGCATGGAATGTAGTCCATTGTCCCCCTAGGTTCCCTACAATCATTGTTTAGCACCCCTTCCCAATGTGAAGTTACTTCTTCCCAATCACCCCCATACTCACAAACTGAGCTATCAGCATTTCCTCGAAAATGTAGGTGCTCCCCTCCCCTATTCTTAGCTTGATTTTCCAGCAAGGATCTCCTTTCATTTCTATGGAGGTGGACTTTGATTTACCCCAGCCTTGTCTTAATGTTTTATAGCCTCAAGTGGAAGGTCATCTCCCATTTGACCCCTCTTGGGGGAGTGACTACGTGATGTCTCCTCCATCAAGTTTGCACTTGTGAAGTGTGCAAAAGGGAGGTGATATATTGTTCATGGCTGGTAGGTAGTCTTATCCTCTTTTTGTTCAGGAATTTAACTGGTGTTTCTTCTTATAGCAATGGATTCATACAATACTCATCCCTTTGTGATTGACTTACGTCATTCAACATAATGGTTTCCAGGTCCTTCCATGTCATGCGGTGTTTCATGCTTTCATCGCTGTGTTTTAGGGATGCACAGTATTCCATTGTGCTATATACCATAGTTTCTTTATCTACCATTTCATATTTCTAATCAATTTTATTATTTACCTCATACCTTGGCTAGTACTGCCAGATTTCACAAATATAAATATATAACATTAAATTAGATTGGAACTTTAAAATAAACAATGGATGCTTTTCATAGTGTTATTAAGTTATAGGAAATCATATTTGCTGTGTATCAGAAATCCAAAAGTGCCTGTGTCCTGTATTTTTAAAAACCATCTTATTTGTATAGCATCCACATAACATACAGTTAAATAGTTACTTCATATCAAGCACTGTCACACAATATCCACCACAGTTTCAAATAATTTTCTTCTTTCTTGTATGTTTTGACATCAGCTGCCTAGTACCCGCCACCTCTTATGCCATTCCCGAAGGAAGCCTTCTTCTTGCTATTGGCTCTATAGATTCACCCATCCCGGGTTCCTTTCTTTCTTTCTTTTTGATTTAATCATTTTATTGGGGGCTTATACAGCTCTTATCACAATTCATCCATCCATTGTGTCAAGCACATTTGTACATTGTCGCCATCATCATTCTCAAAACATTTTCTTTCTACTTGAGCCCTTGGTATCTGCTCTTCATTTTTTTCTCCTTTCTCTTCAACCCTCCCTTCGTCCCTCACGAACCCTTGATAATTTATAAACTGTTACTATTTCTTCATGTCTTACACTGACTGTGTCTTTCTTCACCCACTTTTCTGTTGTCCGTCCCCCTGGGAGGGGTTCTATGTAGATCCTTGTGATTGGTTTCCCCTTTATCCCCCGACTTTCCCCTTACCCACCTGGTATGGAAACTCTCAATATTGGTCCTGAGGGGTTTATCTGTCCTGGATTCCCTGTGTCCACAGTTCTTATCAGCATCCATGTACATGCTCTGATCTAGCCAGATTTATAAGGTAGAATTAGGTTCATGATAGTGGGGTGGGAGGGGAGCGCCGGGGAAGCATTAAAGAACTAGAGGAAAGTTGTATGTTTCATCGGTGCTATACTGCACCCTGACTGGCTCATCTCTTCCTTGTGACCTTTCTGTGAGGGGATGTCCAGTTGCCTACAGATGGGCTTTGGGCCTCCATCCTGGGTTTCATATACCAAAAAACAGAAAAATGCATGAGAGAGTCAATAAGGCTACCAACAATGACAAAATACAATAGAGATAGGCCCATTTTTAAAAAATATCAGGAAAACATTAAAAACTAGGTCAAGCTCAAAAAAAAAAAAAAAACTAGGTCAAGCTCAAAGTGTATCAAAAGGGAGATCAAATGAAAAGGTGTTGACCATTCAAGTAAGAATTCTAATTTTATTTTATTTTATTTTTAATCATTTTATTTGGGACTCTTACAAATCTTATGAAAATCCATCATCCAATTGTATTAACCACACTTGTACATAGGTTGCCATCAACATTTCCAAAACAGTTTCTTTCTACTTGAGCCCTTGGGATCAGCTCCCTCCCCACCCCACCCCCACCCCCACCTTCCCCACCCTCCCACCCTGGAAAATCCCTGATCAATTATATATTATTGTTGTTCTTCCATGTTTTACTCTGTCCATTGTCACCCTTCACCCATATTTCTGTTATGCATCCCCCTGAGGGGTGGGCTATATATCCAACCTTGTGATGGGTTCCTCCTTTCTCTCCCTTTTCCCCACCTTTACCATTCCCCTAACCTCATGATACTGATATTCCCATTACTGGTCTGGAGGGTTTGATCTGTCTGGACCAATGTGTGTACTCCGGTGTGACTGGATTTGTAAGGTAGAACTGGGTCAGAGTAGTGGGGAAAGGAGCATTCAGGAACTAGAGGAATGATGTGTTTTGTCAGTTCCAGTTTGAATCGCACCCTGTTTGAATCATCCCTTCCTTCTAACTTTTCTGTGGGGGGATACCCAATTGTCTACACATCGGTCTTGGGTCTCCACTCCAACCCACCTCTTTCACATAGATATAATTGTTTGTTTTGGATATTTGATACCTGATCCCGTTGACACCTCATGATCGCACTGGCTGGTGTGCTTCTTTCATTTGACCTTATGTGCTTCCCTGTTAGATGGCTGCCTGTTTAACTTCAAGCCTTTAAGACCCCAGATACTATATCTTTTCATAGCTGGGCAGCATCTACTTCATCACCACATTTGCTTATGCACCCATTTTGTCTTCAGCGACGGTGTCAGGAAAGTAAGCATAAGTGCCATGTTATTAGAACGAAGTGCTCTTGTGTTTAGGGAGGCTTTGAGTAGAGACCCAAAAGTCTGTCTGCTGTCTTAGTACTTAACATATGTACATTGGCCTCCATCCCACTCATTATAAATTGATGTATTTACATATATGCAATTGCCCCTAAAATGCTCTGTCTGATAACCAGGTTATTCTCATTCCTCAATTATGGTCACAAGGAAATTACCAGAGGCTTATACCATGTGTAGATGCTGAAAGTATATTTTGGGTGTCCACTGTCACCCATAGCTAGAATAACATAATTCTGATGTGATTCCCTTCTTCAGATTTGGATCATATCATTTATAATCCTCGGATTATTAATTTGGTGTACTTTTTCTATGTGGGCTTAGTTGACATCTAACTTAGATGGATGCTTGTTTGAAAACAAGCCTTTAATACCCCACATACTCTTCTATCGGATAGCCGGGCATCATATAATTTCTTTGGACATCATCACACTTTGTTATAGCACCCATATCTTCCATATTTCCTTAATGAGTGTGTGTATTAAGCAGGATCATGTAGTAAGAACTAACTGTTCTTAGATTGGAGCTAGGATTAAGTTCTAGCCCCAAATTTATTTTGAAATTTGTGTTTTCTATCTGCTTCTGGTTCTTTGTTATTTTATGGTAGAGAATATCCATAACTTTCCTGGGATATAAGGCCCCTTTGTTTATAGTGTCATTGATTTCACCAAAAATACATACTAATGAATTTAAAGGAGTCCTAGTGGCATAGTGGTTTAGAGTTGGGTTGTGGTCCTCACGGTCAACAGTTAGAAAGCATCAGCATCTCCCCAGGAGAAAGGTTGGGCTTTTTACTCTTGTAAACAGTTACAGTCTCAGAAATACACAAGGGGTCTCTATGAGTAAACATCGACTTGATGGCAGTGAGAATGTATTTAATACTCACTTGAGAAAAGGAGATTAAACAGGTGTAGGCTAATTACAAACCACAATACATGGATTACTGACTTGCATGGATTACCACTTTATGTGATGAGGTACTATTAATAAGAACAATGGGAATCAGCGGTCAGGCAAAACTTACAATAATATTCACTGACAATATCAGAAACAGATATGTCAGAATAACAAATTTTAATTAAAAATAGTAAGTAAATTCTAGTCTGCATATCAATAGTGCAATATTTTTGGTACAGCTGTCCTTTGCTTCTTCACACATCGTGTAGTTTTGGCACTAAATCCTTGGGTTACAAGTGTGTTTGATGTAGAGCCCGGTTTACCTAGTAACGTTTCCACATTACATTCCTCTGGCATGGCCTCTGGATTATATTGCCCTCCTTGAAATTCCAGGGCTCAATATCCTGGAATGGGTCTTCAGTAGGTGCACAGAACCTCAGACCAATTTGCCCTATTAGGAGCATAGTATCAGAAATACTCTCCTCTTGAGGTCCCTCAAAGTATTGTTAGTCTTTTTTTTTTTTTTTTTTTGCCTGCAGGGAGGTTGGTTCTCCCCACTTTTCTTCTCCCCTCTTGACTTGATTTTCCCATCACGATCACTTATCATTCTGTTAAGTGTCCTGTATTTTTTATGTAGCCACCTTACCCATGTCTCTTTGCCTTCACAACATTTTTATTTTTCCAATTACTCTCTCCAAATGTTTTCCTACATGTTATTCATCATAGCCCAAATATGAAAAACTGGATGCACCTATGAGTTACTAAGAAACATATATTTTCTGAAATGGGCAAATGGAGTAACGTTATTATCAGCACCTTGTCCTCCCTGTTGTTGTTAGGTGCCTTCAAGTTGTTTCCACCTACTAGTGACCTTACATACATTAGAATGGGAACACTGCCAGCTGCACAATAATTGTTCGAGCCGATTCTTGCAGCTATTTACTAAACCATCTTTTCAAGGTTTTCTCTTGTGATGATCCATCCACTTTATTCGTAAAGCATGAGGTTCTTTTCCAAGGACTAGTCTCTCCTGATAGAATGTACAAAGTAAGTGAGACAAAGTCTTGCCATACTAGTTGCCAAGGAGAATTCTGACTATGCTTCTTGCAAGACAGTTTTGTTTGTTCTTCTGTCAATCCATGGTATTTTCAGTGTTCTCACTAGCCCCATAATTTAAATGCATAATTTATTCGGTCATCTTCCTTATTTGTTGTCCAGATTTCACATGCGTATTAGGTGGTTGAAAATACCGTATCTTGGGTCAAGCACCCCTCATTCTTCAACCTGGCATCTTTAAAGTGGTCTCCTACAGCTGATTGTTGGTCCAAGCAAAATGAAATCCTCTGCACTTCAATCTTTTCTTCATTCACCTGATTTTTCTTATTGGTTCAGTTGTGAGAATTTTTGTTCCTCATGTTGAAATATAATCTGCACAGAAAGCTGTATTGTTTTGTCCTAACAACATAGAAGTTTGTATCTACATGTGTCTTTTCAAAATATGGTGTCTGGGGTTGAGATGATAAAGGGGGGGCATATTAGAGATCTACTTTTAAAGCAAAGCCTGGAAGACATTTTAGTAAATCAATCCCAGCCTTTCTTTTTTCTTTGTTTATTCAACTTTTATCTTTAAGTCACTCTAATTATAAACAATCCACTAAAATTCAATCATCAGGTCTTGAGCATTGCTATCCCTGCCCTCTTTTTTTAATATTGAAACTCAGCTGCTTTTGTTTTCCAATCTTCTCTTGTCTTCTACCTCATCAATGCTCTCTCTCTCTCTCTCTCTCTCTCTTTCTCTCTCTCTCTCTCTCTGTCACTCACTAGGGCACTACTTTTAGTTCCTGCTCTCTAAGTGGCATTATTATCAGGGACAATTTTTTCATAATTTCACCTTGACTAAATCAGGAAGGACTATTTTTTGTTGAAAAAGAAGGAATAGATTTTTGAATGTCTTCCTTGACACAAATTGACATTTAGATTGCTAAACTAAGGGGTTGGTGGGATATTATCATTTTGTTTTGTTTTTGCTTTGAACTTGATCTATCACGGGATCCTGTGGCTTTTAAGAATCTTTGTTGTCTCCTTCATCTCTTTTAATTTCTCAAACTGCTGTTCTTTATCTGCCTGCACCTTTCAATGTCCTTGCTGATAACCAATTGACTCTGGCAATGAAGCTGATATAAAAATAATCGATCGCATTTTTTAAAAGATTAAGTTGTGCTCTTACTATCTGCCAATAAATTGGTTTTTTTATGCTAGTCTACATTCTGGGTTTAGAGATTACTTTGCTAAAGAACTATAACTGTATATGTTAAATGATAAGCAAAAATGTGTAAGGCCTTCTAATCCTATAAGAAATTATAATCTTGGAAACCTCAAAGGAAACGTCTCTGTCCCATAGAGTTGCTATGGGTCTGCATTGACTTGGTGGCAGTGATTTTTTTTTCCAAAGTGGAGAGTTCCTTTGGTAAATATTTACCAATATAAATAATTAATATGCACTCTATGTAGCAATGAAGCTTTGGTTATGTAGTGGTTACGCATTGGACTGCAATCTGAAATGTTGGCAGTTAGAAACCACCTGCCACTCTGTAGGGTGAGAGGCCAAGCTTTCTAGTCCCATAAATAGTTACAGTTCTAGAAACTCAGGGACAATTCCACCCTGTCTTATAGTGTAGTGATGAGTTGGTGTCTACTCTGTGGCAGTGAGTGAGTATGTAGGAAAATGTCTAATAAAAGATGTTTCATGATGTAATCTACATTTTCACAAATGTATTAAATATTATAGTCATATGAACTACCATTCTAGAAACACTATATACCTCCTAATTATAACACTAGGCATGCCCCACACTCTCACTCATTCAAAGTTTTAGTAAATATTTTAGTTTCCCTCTCTATTCCAAGTTTCAACATACTTTTGGAAAATCTCATAATTCATATGTTTGATCTTGGCATTGAGTTCCTTGATTTCCTCATCATTTTTTTTCTTCCTGATCATAGTTTAGCACCATCAAGACAACAGAATGTAAATAAAAGATCTCTCAAAGCTATTTTCATCTATCAATGAGCAAATTTTATGTCCTCTCTAATAGTTATACATCTTTTTCTTGCATTGTTATCCCTAAAATGTTAGGATTTCTTTGCCACACCCCCAAATCCCTTTTGTAAACCATTTCAGTGTGCTCTTTGATGTTTTTTTCATTTAAAATCAGCAACCGCTCTTACAGAGTCAACCACTTCTTGAGTAATTTCTTCTCTTAAAACAAATACAAACTGTATACAGACTTTTGTCTGAGTACAGTGTTGCCCCTCACAGCCTCCTAAGTAGAATTTATTTGTTTATTCTCCTCCATTTGTCATATCTCAGAATTTAGCAGTGGCCTTCATCTCATCAATCCCCAGTGCTGTTTTCCAGACGAATAACCCACATGCTTAAAACAAGCGTGTTCCTTTGAAATCCATACAATTTCATTATCTTCTCCTTCCCTAAGTTACTAGTACCCTAATCATTCTCATCATTCACTGGAAACTTTGTAAGAATAGTTATATTATTGTCAAGTTCAAGCCCCACTAAAAATCTTTCTTTTTACTTTTTGGAGTTAGTTTGGATTTATTACATACATCGTTCCATATTTCAATCATGTCAAGTAGAATTGTACAACTGTCACCACAATCAATTTCCAATCATTTTCTACCTGAACTTCTTGACATTGTCTCCTTTTTATCCCCAACCCCTACTGTACCTACCTCCCCCAAGCCACTCATTCTATTTGTTGCCCCTATAGGTTCGTTAATCCTGGTTTTCATATACTGAAATGGGGAAAATCATATAACACAGTTTCACCAGGGTGACCTCCATTGACATAACACCTTGAGACACACCCTAATATGAACTGATAAAAAACAAGCAAAACAACACAAACAAAAGTACAGACAATTTTAGAAACCAGATCACGGACAGGCTGCATCATAGGGTGGGGGCATCTACTGACAAAGTTTTAACTGTTCGGGTCAGATTTATGCCTTTGATCTTCTATACTTCTCTCTCCCATGCACTCTGTTTAGTGACTTCTTTCCTCCCATCCCTCAGAGTTAGATAGGGGGAGTTCCTATATAGTTCCACAAATGAATCTTGGGTTCCCACACTGGATTCTCACAATTTAGGCTGTGATACGGATTCCTTCTTCAACTTCAAATTATATGGATTCCCATCGTTTGGTGACTGATGATTCCATGCTTCTTCCATTTGGACTTAGTTGACATCTCTCTTAGATGGCTGCTTGTTTGAAGGACCGCCTTTAAGACCCCAGCTGCTACTTTGGCTGATATGCAGGCACCATCTAAATTCTTCAGAACATTTTGCTAGCGCACTTGTATCTTCTGTGTTCCCTTCCTGAGGACAAGTATCGCGCAGGGCCATCATGCAAGAACAAATTGTTCTTAAGGTGGAGCTAGGATTTAGTGCGAGCCCAAAACCCATTTCTGGATCTATGCTTCCCCCTCCCCTTTTAAATTGCTCTAATTTGGGAATTAAGCATATGCCTTATTACTTTCATTACTCTGTTCAAATGTTCAGTCCTGAACCTCATCTCCTTTTCCTTTCAGCAGATGATTGTTTCCAGTACGCTGCAACATATACTAACCTATCTACAAATCTCTTCATGAGTCTGTCTTCTCCACCATTACAATACAAAAGATTTTCATTCTGCGTCTAAGATTAGCAGTCATGTTTATTCAATCCCAATTAATTAAAAAAATAACTGAATTAAAATTATGAGTTAGTACCGTATTTTGGAACAACCCACGACTTTTCTGGAACCTTACACTAATCAGACCAGTGTTTGCCTTCTTTTTCTTGACCAGCTCATCTTTCTTTTCTCATTGATAACCCCTACCCCCAGGGTGACTGTGGCAGTTACTTAATCTCTTGTCAACTTGTGAAGGGGTGGAGTCTAGCCCATCAATCAGCTCACAGCTTGATAACCCCATTTGGAGGCTCAAACGAGATAAATAGCTGACTGCAGGCCAGATATACTTTGCTTCATCTTCCTATTGACATGCTACATGAAGTTATGCTGATGGCAGCCAGAGCCTTGGAGTTAGTGGAGCCACGTGGAGACCCATGCCAGCACTAAGATGCTTCCACCACCATGGGATTCACAAGACTTTCCACCCACTGGCCTGTGATCTTTCTGCACTCAATGTTGTTGTATGTGTTGTGTGGGTCTGAAGAGGAATTTATAGATTGATATCAGGCATGTGAGCTAATACCAGGCTTATGGGCCTGATCTGGACTTGGATGGGATGTTTCCTTAACATACAAATACTTTGTATAAAGTTCTTTCTTATACACATATGAGTGTCTATGGATTTGTTTCTCTAGTCAACCCAGACTAACACAGTGATGAACAACAGAAACATAAGTAAGGGAGATATTAGATGGTGTAAGATATGAAAATAATAATAACTTATAATTTACGAAGGGTTCATCAGGGTGGAAGGATGGGGGAGAGAGGGATAAAATAAGGAGGTCATACCAAAGGTTCAAGTAGAAAGGAAATGTTTTGAAAAGGATGATGGCAACATATGTGCAAACGTGCTTGACACAATGGCTGTATGGATTGTTATAAGAGGTGTAAGAGCCCCCAATAAAATGATTTATTTAAAAAATGTATTTAACCAATTTCATTCACATAAAAAACAAACCAATGATTCTAGGTAGATTCATATTTATACTTGTTTTAACCATACCTACCTATCTTCATGGTCAATTCTTGCCAGTTTATTTTCATTGCCTGCATTTTTATACCTTCTATTCAAGCCAAAAACAACTAAATTAAAACTGCTATATCAACTCTTCCAGTCACAAAATGATCTCTACTGTCACCAGTGCCTTATTTACGATAACTCACTGTGAAAAATCTTCAGTGCTCGTCTTACATCGCCTCTTGTTAGGTGCCATGGAGTCACCTAACTGATAGCCATCCTCAGCACACAGAAGGAAACCCTGCCTGGTCTTGCAGTCTCCTCGCAACTTAAATTTTACCACTTAGCGAATCTAACTAGACTATTAGTCTAGAACTATTAACGCCAAGTTTAGTTGTTGCTGGTATACTTGTCCCAGTTTCATCTCTTTTATTTTTAAAAGTTTTACCTGACCTACAGATTCCCATCATAGTCACAACAATAATTACCACTAACAAACAGAACAAGGGAAAACATAATGGGTTAAAATCAGGAAAGGCGAACAGCAGATTTCCATCATTTTACATACTTTTTCAAACTGTATGTTGGGCTAATAATCAAAGTAGCTGAATTATATGAAGAATAGTTCAGCATCACAATTGGAGGAAGGATTGTTGATCACCTAAAATATGCAGATGGCACAACTTTGCTTGTTGAAATGGAGGCAACTTGAAGTACTTGACGATGAAGGTAAAGGATTGCAGTTTTCAGTATGGATTACAACTCAATGTAAAGAAAACCAAAATCTTCACATCTGGATCAATAAGTAACATGAGGATAAACCTGGAAAAAGTTGACATTGTCAAGTATTTTCTCTTGCTCGGGTCCACAATCAATGCTCACGGAAGCAGCAATTAAGAGATCAATGATGCATTGCATTGGGTAAATCTGCTGCACAAGACCTCTTTAAAGTTTTGTAAGGCAAGGATGCCACTTTGAGAATCAAGGTGCTTCTGACCCAAGTATTTTCAATTGCCTCATATGCATGTGACTGTTGGTCATTGAATAAGAAAGACTGAGGAAGAACTGATGCATTCGATTTATGGTGCTGGCAAAGAATATTGAAAGTATAATTAACGTCCAAAATAAAATAAAAAATCTGTCTTGGAAAAAATACAGATAGAATCCTCCTTAGGCAAAGATGCAAGGATGGTGAGACTTCATCTCATGTCCTTTAGATATGTTGTCAGGAGAGATCGGTCCTTGGAAAAGGACATCATGCTTGGTAAAGTATTGGGGCCATGAAGAAGGAGAAGGCCCTCAAGAAAATGGACTGACATAGTGGTTGCCACAATAGGATCAAACATGAGAACAATTATGAGATTATTGCAGAACTGTCAGAGTCTCCTTCTTTTGTGCATGGGGTCCTACGAGTGGGAATCAAAGCAAAGGCACCTAACAATAACAATATTTGTTAAGTGCTTGCAGTGGGTTAGGCACTGTGTCAAAGGTTTAATTACTTTAACCCATGGGATCATCCCAATAATGTTAGGAGTTGGGTACAGACCTTATACTTTGTGATGGATTTAAAGTGGGTTGTAGTAATTACATGATTTGGCCAAGGTCATACAATGAAAAATACAGCCATCTGGATTCAAAATCAAGTCTGTCAAACTTCAAAGCCATCAAACATTCCATTAAACTACTCCACTGTCTTCACCATTCTAGCCCATGAGTATACATATGTCCCTTTTATTTAAAGTAAATATTTCTTAAACTTGTAGAGTAAATAGAAACAGACTGGGACAAGAATAAGATTGGTATTTCTTAGCAGCATCAAATAAACAGATGAAATTTAAACTGTCATCAAGTAATAGGATATCTTTATGAGAGATAACATACATTCATTCATTCATAGGTAATGCTCAGTAAGTTCAGTTCTTCATTTTTGTAAATGAAGACATTTTTATTCAACAAAGTAATTTCAAAATAAGATTTAAAAAAATTGTATTGTGACAAGAACACCCTACTGTGTCAATTCGAGATAATTCTTTAATTTTAATAGTACTTTACATTGTATTTCAATTATGCCCTACTTGAAGAAAATGGACATTTTGTAAACTTATAACTGGGGCAAACCTTCATGAAATAGTCATTTTTTAGGACAACAGAGTCAAATCTTCCTAAAAGTTTATTTCTCTAAAGATAAATGATTAGCAAAGAAAATACTTCATCCAAATATTTTCTATAAGTATATTGACATATCATTACAGATATTCCCCAATGTGGAAAAAGAATCACTCAGCATAGTATAAACTTCCCAAGTTAAGTGCATGTATCCAACATAAAAGCTACTATCATAATTTTGACTGAGAAGCTCAAACGAAAATCAATCCAAGGAAACAAGTTTTGAAACATGTTTCTTTAGTTTTGTGGATGCCTCCACATTTTCTTGTCTGTTTATTCTCTAGGTGATTTGGGGATATAGGTAGGGAACAAATTTACTTATGAAGTTCATCAATTGTTCAAGTTACAGCACCTTATGTATTTGATTTCATGGCACTTATTCCTACAAACTTCACTTATTTGCATAGAAGACTGGCAGACTTATATCTGTTCCCTGAATCAGGTAGGGCAAGTATTAATAACACCTTTATAGAGCCAAGGTAACTATATTCACTTAAAAACACTGAGCTTCACAATATCTTTTCTCCTACATATTTTTTCTTGAGAAGTTGATTTTTGTAAATTTTGCCATAATCTCTATGATACACAAAAGGACTTCAAGTATCAAACATATGGAAGCAGGAAACATTGTTTTTAAAACTGAGTCATTCTTCCTGAGTAATAAATTTTAAAAATATTTCACTCTAGTTTATTATGTCTAAATCATCTAGAAAGGATTTATATTACCCAAGTTTAACATTAACAGTGCTTAGTGCTTCCTAAAACTTATTTAAGTTAGATAATGATAAAAATACATTAATTAATTCATTTACAAAGAATCTGTTTTGTCTTTGGCATATCTACAAAAGATACCCAGAGGCATAGAATTTACAGAGTAACAGGGAAGATTGGAAATATGTTGCTGTGATGCTATAGCTATGTCACTGATATTTCTAATACCAGCAGGATTACACAGGATGAAATTGTTCAATCAAAACCTCCAAACTAAAACAGACTAGGAAAATGTGGCCTACTTCTGAGTGTAAGCCACTGAAAATCATATGAATAGGAGATTAACATTGTGTAATGTCAAAATGTGAACCCCTCAGATAGGAAGGAATTCAAAATAGTTAAGATCTACTCTGCTTTAAGGGAGAAGAGTTTCTTCCTCAAAGTAGAGTAAATCTTAATGGTGTGGATGGAGAAAAGCTTTTATGATTTTTATTTGCTGATGAGGCATGACTTAAAATGAGAAGAAGTATCTTCAAACATCCATTCCTAATGAGAATATGGGATACATGAAGTATGAATCTAGGAATATTGGAAGACATCAAAAATGAAATAGAGGCATAGAATGGTAATGCTGGCAAAACAGCTCCCTTAGTAGATCATATTTATAGATCATATTCTGAAAGTTACTTATGAAACACTGCAAGGATCTGTGATCCAGAAACTTTAGTGAGCTTAAGAATCATCTTATTTGAGAAATTACAGCAAGATTTTGACGCAGATAGATGTGCTTCACAGACCCTCTGCATCAAAGAGGTGGGAGAACTGATACAGAGGTAAAACCTAGATCTTTGAGTCTCTGCGAAAAACAATACCAACAGAGAAGGGGGAAAATGGGACATGCACTCAGAGAAGAAGCACATAAGCTAAATCTATACTGACCCACTGTGAGTCAAATCTACTGATTAAAATCAATTCAACATACATTGCAGGGCATTTTCCATCTGCTGACAAGAAAAATGGGACAACCCCTTGTTACCTTTACCCTCCTCATATTCAGAGGTGTTACCAGCACCCGCCTCTGCACCCCCAGGGCCAGTTACACCCACCTAAACTCTTGGGACTGATGAGTACAGCCTGAGAGAAAGGGTAGATCTATCAGGTGTGGACTAATGTGGGTCATGGATTTGACAAACTACAGTGTAGATGCATACCAGTGACTGAAATAAGAGGGGTTAGATCATCCCTAGCTACCCTAAATCCACTGGCAACCAGAGGAGTACCCACCCCAAAACTCTTAGCCACAGATGCATTCCCCTGAGAACTTCAGAGTTGTGGATTACAGGCCTAGAGAATTTGTTCAATGTAAAACTGATGATCTGCCCTTAAAATCTTTGAAATTTTTTCATTTAAGCATTCAAAATAAATATATTTTAAGTGAAATGGAACATATAAAGCATTGTATATTGAATAAGGAAGACCAAAGAAGAATTGGTGGGTTTGAATTCTCATGCTTGTGAAGAATATTGAAAGTACCATGGACGGTGAAATGAGTAAAACCAATTTATTTTGAAAAAGTAAAACCAGAATTCTCATTAGCAGCAAGGATGGCAAGATTTCGTCTCATTTATTTTGAGCATGCTGTCAGGAGAGACCATTCCTAGGAGAAGTACATCATGCTTGGTAAAGTAGAAGGCCAGGAAGAAGAAGAAGAAGGAGAAGGACAAGAAGAAGACCTTCAAGAAGATGGACTAACACAGTTGCTGCATCGATGGGCTCAAATCAAATAATTGTGAGGATGACACAGGACTGAGCAGTGTTTCCATTTGTAGCTATGAGTAGGATCTGGTTTACTGAACCTTGACAACAATAGTGAACTGAAACAGACTGGCTACTTTAACAAGGATCCTCTTTTGGTTTACTATGACAGAAATGACAAATTAAAGAGGAAAGATATGGCATGCATCTCAAAAAGAACATTTCACGATCTATTTTGAAGCATAATTCTATCAGTGAAAGAATAATATCCATGTGCCAGTTAATACAACTATTATTCAAATTTATACAAAAACCACTAAGGAAAACGATTAAGAAATTGAAACATTCTATTAATTTTTGTAGGAACAAATTAAACAAACATCGTTGGTGCTTGGACTGTGAAAGTTGTAAACAAAAAAGGAAGAATCAGTAGTTGGAAAATAGGTCCTGGGGAATGGAAACGAAGATCTCATAATAGAATTTTGCAAGACTAATGACTTCTTCATGTCAAATACCTCTTTTCAACAACATAAAGAGCAGCTGTACATATGAACCTTGCTGATGGAATGTACAAGAAACAAATTCACTAACTCTGTGGGAATAGACAATGGAGAAGCTCAATATCGTCTGTTAAAATTAAGACATGAGCTATCAGTGGAACATGATATCAATTGCTTATACGCAAGTTCTGCTTAAAGATGAAGGAAATCTAAAGAGTTAAGTAGAGCCAAAATACAAACTTGAAAATATACTGCATAATTTTAAAGACTATTTAGAGGATGGATGTGGTACATTTAACACTAATTAATGAAGATCAGAGGAAGTGTGTAATGACATAAAGAATATCGTACTTGAAGGAAGCTAAAGGTCATTTAAAAGACAGGAAATAAAGGGGAGGATGACAGAAGAGAGTGTCCAAAAAAAAAAAAAGCCCAAGTAACTTTTCATTTTAATATTTTTGATAAATAAAGGTAGATTTTTCCAGAGTTCAGTATTTAGGAAAGGATCTAACATACAGTAACTATCCAATAACTAGCAGCCTTTATTATCCACTGATTTCTTCTGTGTTCCAGAGAATGTAATAGGTTCTTTAGTCTTTGTGCAAATCCCTCTCCCTGGAGACCTAGAGTGCTTTCTTCAATCTCTCAGCTTCATAATCATTGATTCATTCTTTTAGGATGAGGTTAGTCAGAAGATTTGTTTACTAAGTAATTCCTTCCTTCCCTCTCACTAATATCTCATTAATATATCCTTACCTCCAAATTTGTGCTTTTCACATTGAAATCTAATCGCAGGTATTATTCTGAAAAAATAAAAATAATTTTGTTTTCTCATTATACAAATAACACAAAGTACTAGAGAAAAAGTCAAACAATTGATGACAAGTTTGACTGACTTTTTAAAGACATTCTTTAAGAATTATTTACACATGTGTATACATTTATTACCAAACCCATAATGTTTTGTGTAAGTCAAGTTATACTACCAATGTTCCTTTTTATTGTGTTTTTTTTCTCAGAATTATTTATGGAGATATTTTTATATCAATCTATGAATATATTGATAATATATTCTAATTTATTGTTTTATTCTGCTGATGGATATACATTTCTCACAATACCATAAATGGTAGATATTTGGAAGTCTACAGTTAAAAATTCCAGTTTTACCTCTGACACCCATGCTCTCCTGTAAACTTGACTGCCACTACCTATCTTAGTTCATTTCTATCTGGACATCTGTATATTTTCAACCAGCTATCACTACACAAGTCTCCTACCTTCTAATAAGTGAATCTGTCTATTCCATTTTTCATACACTTTCCCAAAGTAGTGCTGATTATTTTCTTATTCAATAACACTCAATGGTCCTTTGTTATCTAATGAATACACAGTAAACATTGGTATACTGTCTAATACTTATGCACAAATTCAAGTGGCAAAAAGACCTATTCATCCATGCATTCAGTTGTTCCCAGTTGTTGCAAAATTGATTTCCTATGAATCAAATGCAACTGTCAAATTTATTTAGTTTGACTAATATAAAATCTCAAAACTTTTTATGGGAATTATTTTTTTATGTGACAAGCCCTCTCCTTTGTTTCAAAGTAAATGCTATCAGTTCCATATTGTGTTCCCTTCCACTAGTGTTTTTTTCCCACATTTAATTTCTTTTCTGCCTTCTGAAAACATATATCAAAACACACTTTATAATTCCAGAAAATCGGGTTATTGTACATGCCTTGACATTTTGTCATATTGTGCATTCCTTTTACCTGCCACTCTATTGGCATTGTGCTGTTCTTTCACCAGAAACATACTCTTGTATGATTTACAATAATAAAAAATTATGTTATCTGATTTTATAGCATAATTAAATGCAATATCTTTTGTTAAGACTTTCCTAAGACTTAAAGCAATGGAGCATATTTCACTCTTTTTTCCCCCCGTGATATGGTGTACAATGTATTGTATATTGTTTAAACTTTCCGTTTATATTTGCTATTTAAGCATATGTTTTTCCTAATCCTTTTACTAGATTCCAGAAGGAACTGAAATTATCCACAATCTGCACTTACATTTTTAAAAGACACAAGGATAAATGAAGGCAACCACATAAAAGTTATTAAGCAAGCTTGAAACTGCAATTTGGAGGAAGACAAAATAAGCGGAGTAATGAGTATTGGGGTTGGCCACATCTAATGGTGTGTTAGTCTGGGTACTTTAGAGAAACAAATCCACATAAACTCATGTATAAGAGAGAGTTTTATATAAAGGTTAAGTGTGCATCAAGAAAACATCCCAACCCAGTGTTGCCCAAGCCCACAAGTCCAACATTAACCCATTAACCCATGTGTCCAACACCAATCCACGAAGTCCTCCTCTATTTCACAAAACAGATGCAATGATGCTGACTGCAGGAGGAAAGCTGAGTCAATGAATGTGTAAACATCTCAGCGCTGGCAGGGGTCTCCACACGGTGCCCCAGCACCCAGGGTTACATCGGGTTAGGTCCATGTGGCTTCTTGGGATGACTTGCAGGAAGTCAGCCTTGACGGCTGAAGCAGGGAACTGCTAAGGCAGCTGCACCCTGGTCCCACCATGAGAAAGCAAGAGACCCGAGACCTAGAAAGGCGAGGCTCACTGAGCCATTTATCTCTCCACCCTTCAATTAACCCCACATGTATTTATCGGACAGGTTGGCACAATAAACTACCGCAAATGGGAAGTCAAAAGTCTTTTCCAAATGGAATTATAAACTTCACCTCTCTTTTCCAATCTCTTCAGTTTTAAAATTCAAATATCTATGACTATTGTCATACTTTTATATTATGTGCTACCTTATACATCGCACAAAGTTATTTTCTATTTATAACCCTCAATATTTTTTAAAAAGGGAGACGCTAAATCAATTGAAGTTTTGTAGCAATATATATTTTCTTAGTAGCCATAGTTAACCTAATGCTGTTAGGTGCTTGCAAGACAATTTCAACATAAAGGGAAATTGACATGCAGGTTTTAGTTCTGTGGAGACACTGCATGTGTTTGAACCTTCACTCTTTCGGTTAGCGACCAAGCAACCAGTGGTCACTTTTCTCTGTAAAATAACCATTTGCATTGCCACTTTCATTTTCCCCACTTTTTCTCCCTCAAAATAAATTATATTCTGATAAATAATCCTCTTGACACTCAATATTTTTCAATTTGAATATAACGTGAAGAGATTCAAATAACATTAAAAAAATCATATTATTATATCTCCTTGACTGTACTGATGAATGAGAAAATAAGTAAACTAAATGAAAAAAAGAACAGTGATATTCCAGCTATATATTAAAGTACTCAGGTTAGATTAGAAAGTGTAATTAGAAACAAATTTATGAACTCTGAGATAAATGAGAACCATAGTACAATAATTATGTGGTTAATAGCACATTAATGACTGAGACAAGTGTGCCTATTACAAACACTATTATGTAACATTGTTATGTCATTGGGGCTCACCCTCTTGAATTTGTGGTGGGAGAAAGGGCGAATCAACCACAAGGATCAATCTAGAACCTCCTCCCAGAGGGACGAATAATGGAATAATGGAAAAGTGGGTGAGGGACAACAGAGGACAATGTAAGATATAGAAATAATAATCTATAACTTATCAAGGGTTTGTGAGGGAGGGTGGGTGGGGGAGGTCAGGGGAAGAAATGGGTAGCTGATATCAGGGGCTAAAGAGGAAAGAGAATATTTTGAAAATGATGATGGTGGCATATGTGCAAATGTGCTTGACACACTGGATGAAAGTATGGATTGTGATAAGAGATGTAAGAGCCCCCAATTAAAGTATTAATAAATAAATAATAAAACATGATCATTTATCATAAAATGATATTCTAAATATATTAGTTACACCCATCATAAAAGAACAGACTGCATCAGAAAATTCATGGTTACCAGGCATTGAGGGAAGGAGTTATAGTGTAGTATTATTTAATTGTTACCGAGTTTCTGTTTGAGGTAATGAAAAATTTTAGGAACAAATTGTCCATATGCTTTGGAACATATGTTAATTGGGAATATAATTAATGCCACTCAACTGTGTTGGTAGTTGTTATCATCAAGTCTTCTCCAATTTATAGCAAACATTTTTAAAGAAAAATAAAATGCTGCATCATCCTTACAATCACTACTGCTTGTGTCTATTTTTGCAGCCACTGTTTCTATCCATCTCTTGGATGGTCTACCTCTTTTTTGCAGACATTATGCTTAACTGAGGATGTTGGAAATCTCCAGGGACTATACTCTCCTGATAACTCATCTAAACCATTTTTGAGAAAGTCTAACAATCTTCACTTCTAAGGAGCATTCTGGCTGAACTTTACCCAAGACAAATTTGTTAAATCTTCTTACAGTCCATGATATTTCCCACTCTAATTCGAATATGATCATTTTTTTTCTTATTTGGGGAAACTTTGTTAGTGCATATCAGTGTTTGAGAATACCATGGCTTGAGTCAGGAGCACCTTCATTTTCAACACTTCCGGAGGTTTTTTGCAGCAAATTTGTCCAAGGGAAATTTATTTCTTGATTGCTGCTTCCATGAGCATTGACAGAGTATACAAATAAAATTAATATTTTCTTCTTTATTCAAAATGTTGATTATGTGTCCATTTGTGAATGTGTCCATTTATTTTATGCTGAGGTGTAATGCATAATAAAATTTCTGTTATTTAATCTTTATCAATAGGTACTTCAAGTCTTCATTACTTTCACCTGGCCAGAATGTGTCATCTGCTTAGCTCAGATTGTTAATGAGACTTCCTCCTATCCTGATTCTTCTTCAATTCGTTCCGTTTCTCAGATTTTTCATTTAGTCAGTATTCAGGTTGGATAAGTATGGTGGAAAAAAATACATCCTTGATGCACACCTTTTCTGATTTTAAACCACAGTGTCACCTTGTTCTGTTCAAATGACTGCCTCTTGGTCCATGTACAGGTTATGCATGAGCATATTTGAGTGTTCTGGAATTCCAATATTTCACAAAGTTATTGTGATTGTTGTGATTCCCACAGCCAAATGCTTTTTCAGAGTTTACAAAACCAGGTAAACAACTTTCTGGTATTCTCTGCTTTCAGGCAAGATCCATATGATAGCAGCAATGATAGCCTTTGTTCAATATCTTCCTCTAAAAGTCTACTAGAATTCTTGGCAGTTCCTTTCCCTGTGTTGATGCAATATTTTTAAGCTATCCTCAGCAAATTTTACTTGTGTGTCTTGTCAATGATAATTTTGGACAATTTACTTAATTCTGTAAGATCACCTCTCACTGGAATGAGCATAAATATTGATCTTGACATAGATGAGTGAGCACTTCCAGCTATGTGTCTGTTTATTGAAACATCTCAGTTTTAAGATTCCTGGAGCCTTGGCTTTGACAATGCTGTCACTTTTCTTCCTTCAATATCATCAGTACTTTATGAAATGGGTGATAATTTCTGAAAATGGTGACCAATAAATTATTTTTATTACAGTGACTCATTCTATTCCATCCATCTTCTTTTGATGTTTCTTTTGTGTTCCATACATAGTCCTTTATGAATGCAGCTCGAGGCTTGAATGTTTTATTCAATTATTCAGCTAGATAAATGGCAAGAATGTTATTTCATTTTGCTTTTTAAATCCAGGATTTTACATGTTTCCTTACATTACTCTTATTTTCAGTTTTTTACTTAATTATTTCTTCCTTTTGTTTAGGTACTGTACTTTATATAGCAACTTTCAGTGTTTTTTTATAACATCTATTTTGCTTTTTCTTTCTTTCTACCTTTTAATGATCTGGTGATATTTTTTGTGCATGTGCTTGATGTTATTCCCCAACTCATCTGTCCTTTAGCTATTAGTGTTCAATATATCAAATTTGTTCTTCAGGTGGACTCTTAATTCAGACATGTGCTGATTTAACTAATGTTCTATAATGTATTTGTAAGATCAGATATCCATTTCGATGGACACACAGAACTCACAGACAAAATTCATGATTAAAGGATTTATTAAGGATGTGAACAAGTTTTAATGTCAGTGAGAAATGCTTAGGTAGTTATTTACCAGGATATGTTATGATGTTTCAAGACTACTTAAAAATGTCCAAAGGAATGTACCACTCTACTGTAAACCCTAAACTGAAGGCATTTAACTCAATCTCTGAGGGTCAGCAAACCCAGCTCCCTAAATTAAGTACCCTGAGATATTTCCCTCCTGTAAGCCTCAGATCAAAGGCACTCAACTCCACTTGCCTGGGGCAACAACTCCAACTTCCCCAATCAAGTGCCCAGAGGCACCCAACATGACGCCGCAAGCCGTGTTCGCTCACCAAAACCATCATCTTGACTTGCACCACGGGTGGAAAGTCCATCAATCCTTTTGTTTAATGCTGTTCTGGTTCTGCGGTGCTCCTCGCTGGTATAGCTGTCATCTGGATCCTGGAGGCTCACTGTGCAGCTATCACAGATCCAGAGGATCGCCTCCTCTCTTGGTTCTTGCTGGTAATGAAATCCCTCCTCCTGCAAACAAGAAAGCTAATTTTATAGACAGCAAGATGGCACTCCAGGAAATCCTGGAATTACTTACAGGAAAATTCTTTCAGTAGCTTCCTCCACTTCTTACCAGGGAAAGTCATTTGGTGGGAATTAGAGAGGTTGTCTAGAAGAGCAACATTTATGGCCCCTACAAGATGCAATATACAAAAGGCTGTGCTTGGCTCTCTGGTGTGCATTTTAGTTTGATTCAGCTTCAATCTGATTTGAATATATGTAATTAATCGTCTCTTCTGTAGTTGGCCACCGATCTTGTTCTGATTATGTTACACTTCTCTGCCTCTTTCCACAAATGTAGTCAATTTGATTCGTATGTTTTACTTCCAGTAAGGTCTTTGTAAAATGTGCCATTCTTTTTGTTTATAAAAGGTATTTGCAATAGATGACTGTACTTGTAATAGTACGCCTTGTAATATCTGACATAATTTCTGATACTTTGGCAGTTTTTTCTATTACCAATCTTTCTTTTTTGCTTCCTACTTGCATATTTCAATCACCAATAATTTTTCATCCTTGTTAGGTGCATCTTTGATGAATATTTTTATCAATTTCTGACTACACAGTGGCAAAAAATCTACTGTTTCTTTATCTTTGGCATTAGTGGTTTGTGAATAAATCTGAATAATAGTTATATTAACTCATCTTTCTTAGAATTTTATCTGTTGGCTTTTTTGATGCTGTAATGTTGCTATGATGTTGGCAATATGAATATTATCCTATCAGTGACAGTGTTATACTTCAGGATGGATATTGAAATGCTATTTTCAATGATAAATTTGACCTAATTCTTCCTCAATTTGTTCTTCCTGGTGTTGTAGACCATATGCTTAATTCAAAGTGACTAATATCAGTTCATTTCCATTCACTCATGCTTAACATATCTATCTTTAAGCATCCATTTTTATGTTGTAATCTTCCAGTTATTCTAGCCTCTTACTCACAAATTGTACAGTCTAATTATTATTTTTAAATAGGTTTATTGAGGTATAATTCACATATCATAGACTTCCTTAGGTCAGTCAGTCATATTAAGGATAATTTCAAAATCATCACTACAATCAGTTCAAAAACATTTTCTTCCCTCTTGTGCACATTATTAGATTTACCTATCCTGGAGTCCATGTACTGGAAACACACAAAAAAAGAAAAACCAACAATAGTCAAAATAATCTAGAGAAAAAGCCTCAATAATGAAAAAGCAAAGTATTAAAATTCAAAACAAATTTAAAAATTTTCAAAAGGGAAATCACATGATCAGCTATTGCATTAAACCTAATTAATTTTTCACCTAATTGGATTTATAATGCTCACTGTCTAATAGCAAGGCTATTCACATCCCTCGACTATAGTCAGAGGGGTTTCACCAGAGGCTTCATCCATATTGGGATGCTAAAAACAGATTTTGAGTTCCCACTGTCTTCCATAGCCCTCTGCAAATTGGGTGTTCACAATTTCATTTTCTTTTTTGGATTTCATTATTTATTACTGTTGGATTACCCAGGGTGGTGTACTTTGTAGTCTGATTATTATAATGACTATTTGTAGCTGTTGCTTCTAATCTGGAGTCATGACACATCAGAAAATAAGGCCCCTGAACCTTTCCACTATATTAGTTTTAAGGAGCCCTGGTGGCTTAAAGGTTATGCATTGGGCTGCTAACTGCAAATTATATAGTTAAAAACCACCAGTCACTTTCTACAGCTGTACAAAAATTACAGTCTTAGGAACTCACAAGGGTCAGGTACTCATAGAGTCACTGACTTGATGACAGTAAGTTTGTTTTTTGGTTTTATTTTAAGGAGGCAGCTACTCCCCGGTCATATTTTTAGTGTGGTCTTGAGAAGCAGCTCTACTTTGTCATAGAAGCTTGTTATTGATTTTCCAATCCTCTGGAATTAAATCCAACAATATTGTCCTGCTATTCATTAGGTTTTTCTTGTGCCAATTTTTATATGTACATCGCTAGGCTTTTCTTAGTCTGAAATTTGTCTACCATTGGATAATTCTATCTGGTATTTTAAATATTTGTGGCATAACTTCCAACATCGCAATTATATGAAAGCCAACAGAGTACAGACAAAATGACAGTGGTGTTAGGATCAAATAGTAGTGATGGTAAGGAATACAGCATTGTTCATATGTCAGTGGATGCCTGTGGAAAATATTCATTAGCTATTAATTATATTTTAGACTAATATTTTTAATTTCTCCAATATACATTTGCTACATATATTTGTTTATACAAGTCTATATGCATATATTTATGTAGTGTATATATATATGCATACATACAGACACAGACACATATGTTTTCTCAGCACAAGATGCTATTATTGTTTTCTTATACTGTCAATTATGTTCACAATGCTCTTTATCTTTGACTTTCTCATACTCTCTCTTTCGCTCCATACACACACACACACACACACACACACACACACATATATATATGAAGGGGGTCTCAAAAATATGTATAAAAATTAAAATACAAGAAGTTTTCAGCAAAAGTTTTGGAGACCCTGCATATATATGGACACACATACATGGCAACATATAATGGCACATATGTGAGAAGGAAAGAATGTAGTTGTTTGAGTCATTGTTCAATTAAATATTAAAATTACTAATTTTCATTACTGTTTAAAATACATTTTAATCTTTTAGGCAATAACTGGCAGATCTATAAATGACTTTATGACTTCTGAGCAAATGTGCAAGGAACAATACTGATTGGCCAAAATATACCATTTAATTTTTTCCTTCCATTCAAGAAATTAATGTAAGGAAATCCAAAATTGTCACAACTGAACCAATAGGTAAGCTCATGATAAATGGAGAAAAAGTTGAAGTGTCAAGGATTTTGTCTTGCTTGGATCCACAATCAATGCTCATGGAAGCAACAGTCAAAAGATCAAGAGAAGTATTGCATTAGGTAAATCTGTTCCGCAAGACCTCTTTGGAGTATTGAAAAGCAAAGATATTACCTTGAGGACAAATGTGAGCCTGACTCAAGCCATGGCATTGTTAGCATGTGAAAGTTGGACATTGAATAAGAAAGACCATAGAAGAATCCATGCATTTGAACTATGGTGTTGGAAAAGAATATTGAAATTACCATAGACTGTTAAAAGGAAAAAACAATCTGTATTGGAAAAAGTAAGGTCAGAGTGCTCCTTAGGAGGGAAAGATGGCAAGACTTCATCTTACATGCTTTGGACATATTATTGGGATAGACTAGGCCCTGGAGAAGGACATCATGTTTGGTAAAGTAGAAGGGAGGCAAAAAAGAGGAAGGCCCTCAGCGAGACACATAGCAGCTGCAACAATGGGCTAAAACACAGGAATGGTTGTTAGGATGGTGCAGGACTATACAGTGTGTCCTTCTGTTGCACGTAGATCATTGTGGGTCAGAGCTGACTTATGGCACCTAACAACAGCATCAACATAAATTAATAAAAAGGAATCTAAAAGGAAAAGAAAAGACGTTAAAGGGAAAAGAGTGCCGAGAAGCTAGTAAGATTTTTAATAGATTTAAGCTAATTTAATTAAATGTAAAGGATTAAGATGCCCAAATTAAAAGGCAAAGATAGACTCGAATACAATAAATAGTTTTCAAAACAAATGACCAAACAACACCGATTAAGGTTTACAAATGTGTATTTAAAATAGAATGGAGACCTGTGAAAGTTTTTAAAAAATGGTAAATGAAATTGCAATCAAATATTAACCCCCCAAAATTGGGTTTAGATACATTATGATTTGAAAAAGTAGACTTAAGGCAAAATTTCCACTAAGAACAAGGACGTTTTTATTATATTAAAGGTGTTGATATACAAAGAATATGAAATAATTTTAAAATTCTGTGAAACTGATAGCAGCTTCAAGTATATAAAGTCAAAATTCATTGACATATAAGAATACATGAATAACCTGCCTCGCAGGGGGATGAACAACAGAAACGTGGGCAAAGGGAGACAGCAGACAGTGTAAGATATGAAAATAATAATAATTTAAAATTTATCAGGGTCCACGACGGTGGGGGAGGGAGGTAAAAAAAGAGGTGCTGATACCAAGGGCTCAAGGAGAAAGAAAATGCTTTGAAAACGGCAACGATGAAAAATACAATTTTCCTCTAGTTCCTAAATGCTTCCTCCCCCCCGGCCCACTATCATGATCTGAACTCTACCTTGCAAGTCTGGCTAGAACAGAGGATGTACGCTGGTACAGATAGGAACTGGAAGCACAGGGAATCCAGGGCCGATGATCCCTTCAGGACCAGTGCTGTGAGTGGCAATACTGGGAGGGTAGAGGGAGAGTGGGTTGGAAAGAGGGAACCGATTACAAGGAACTGTATGTGACCTCCTCCCTGGGGGACGGACAACAGAAAAGTGGGTGAAGGGATACTTCGGACTGGGCAAGATATGACAAAATAATAATTTATAAATTATCAAAGGTTCAGGAGGGAGGGGGAGCAGAGAGGGAGGGGAAAAAATGAGCTGATGCCAGGGGCTTAAGTGGAGAGCATATGTTTTGAGAATGATGAGGGCAATGAATGTACAAATGTGCTTTACACAATTGATGTATGCATGGATTGTGATAAGAGTTGTATAAGCCCCTAATAAAATGATTAAAAAACAACAACAACAACAAAATTTTTTAAAAATTAAAAGAAAAAGAAAATGATGATGTCAATTTATGTACAAATGTGTCTTTTGCAACTGATGTATGGATTATTATGAGTGTAAGAGCCCCAAATAAAATGATTTTTTAATAAAAACAAGAACTGAAAAAAAAAGGAACCTAGTGTAGAGATTTAAAATTGATATTTTAACCATTTTCAAATCCTGGCACACCATGTTGTCATTTGCTACCTTTAATAAATGAAAAATGTTTCATCTTTCCATTGTAGAATAAAAATATTAATGAAGAATAAATAAATTAACTCATATAATTTGGACATGTTATGGTGAAGGGCCAGTACCTGTAAAAAGTCATCATGATTGATAAAGTAGAGGGTTGTCAAAAACGAGGAATGTCCTCAATGAAATCAACTGACACGGTGCTGCAACAAACGGGAATGCTGGGGTATGATGCAGGACCAAGCTGTGTTTCTTTCTGTTGTTCACACAAGTCACTATGGGTGGATGGTACCTACTATTAACAATGTAGCTAGAAATTGTTAGGTGCTACTTAATATTTTGAAATTTTTCAAATGTAAAGCAAGTTAAAACTGTAAAGAACATACATAGATTTTAGATAACCAATTTTTACATTTTGTAAAATTATCTTTTTCTCTCTCAACATTCATTTCTCTCCTTGTTCTGTACCTGTCTCTTGCTCTCTAAATAGGGAATATGTCTTAGTATATAAATATATAAAATTTTGCTTGAATCATCATAGGTTAAGTAACAAATGTAATCTCTAAATATTAAAGTTATCATTAATGAAGGGCATTTTCTAATACATAGTCTATAGTCGTTTCAACATATTACCTTGAAAAGTTCTGTGTCTACATATAATATATATCATGTGTGATATACATAGTCTACATATTTCCACTCAATTAGGCTTCATACATTATATTTTGATATGACACTAGTATTCTTAAATCTGGAACAGTGAACTTGATTTCTTGTTATTTGTTGTCTATTGTCCACGAAATTAACTTTGTGAAGAATCCTTAACTATTGCCTTTTAGAATATCTTACCATTTTGAATATGCCAAAGTGTTTGTTGATCACTGGATTAAGTAAACAATTTTGGAAAATCTATTAAGATAAATTATGCTTATTGTATCACATCAGATAGTCACAACAATAGGGGATGCCAACTTTGATCATTTGTTTATGGTATTTATTAATAGCTTTATGAATGTCCATATTTTCCTTTGAATTTAACAAATAATCTCTGGCAGAACATTTGATCCTGAATGAGAATCATGTTTTCCAGATTTTTATTCAATAGTTTCCTCATATATTGATGCTTTCTTTCTAAATCATTACATTTGTATTTCTAAAAATTGCTTTTCACTATTCATTCTATATTTTTGGTTTCTACGTTTATCAATCCTATTTCTTTGTCTCCATATTTTTTCTTTTGATTTTTCCTGTAGCCCTTCCTTTTGTTTCCCTTCTTTTATTTGTTTTAAGAGAGGATATTCATAAGAACTCATAAACCCTTAATTTTTGTTTTATATACCTTTACTGTATATTTCCAATATTAATTTTGATGGCCAAATTTCTTAAATTTAGACGCTGGTAGTTTTTTCAAACTTCCATATCTTTTGAATATAATCGGGTTTTTTTTATTTCCTTATCTTTTGGCATAAGATATTTAAGACTCAACTTACACTGTTCCTTAACAAATGTGATATAAGTAATGTCTCCAAGGGATTGGGAACTGGTATTTAAAATGAAGTCTAGGTGCTAGGTATGTTAATTGGTACTAAGATATCCATATTTCTAATGTTCACAATTTAAATCCAACAGTTGAATTTTCCTCTCATATTTGCCTATTCTGTGTTTTATTTCCCATTGATGGGAAAATTAAAAGACTCTCCTTGCAAAATTTAAAGAAATGCAAGTCAAAGGAGAGGGAAAAAAATCTTAAAATAATCATAGGATATTTGTCTCAATGTCTGAAATCCATCTTTTCATCATGATCAATTTACATAATACAATAAATTAACGCACATTCAAAGTGAACTCTTTAGCTATAAGAATCACTAGAGATATCAAAAAATATGTAAAACTACTGCCCCTACCTCCATTATTACATATTTCTTAACCTTGGATTGAACACTAGTATAAGTAAATACAACTAATGTTCATAACAATCTAAGTATATTTAGAGAATTTTTAAAAATGATTTTGGGAACTAGCAATGCCAGTTTGGTTTCTTCAATAGTATCTGTTTTCTTGCAGTGTTAAAAGAGAGGGGTATACTTAAAAAAGACAGTTATATATAAAAAGAAATGCATTTAATATAATCTCAGAGAAATAATTAAAAGTGGCCACCAAATAATGAGTAATAAATAGGTGAAAGACAATCTCTTCCACTTTAACAATGTTTTTGTTAGACTCCATCAAGTTGGTTCTGAACCATAGCGACTTTAACAATAGTAAGGTATTATTTTAATTATTCATTAGCACAAGAATATGCTCACCTTGAAAACAATGTAATGCTCATCAACAGATGACTAAATAAATACCTTTAAGTTTGTAGAATGGAGCCCTGGTGTAGGGCAAGTGTTGGACTGCTAATGGAAATGTCAACGGTTTAAACCCACAAGTCACTCTGTGGGAAAAAGATGAGACTATCTGCCATCATACTGACATATAGACCCCAAAACCCTATCTAGCGTTGTTATGGGTTTACGGAAGACCTAAGAAAAAATTATGCATTTGACTTATTGAAAGTACCATAGACTGCAAAAAGAACAACCAGAAGTAGAGGAGAATGCTACAAGCGAGCGTGGTGAGACTTCATTTCCCAAACTTTGGAAATGTCATCAGAAGAAAACAGTCCCCGGAAAAGGACATTGTGCTTGGAGGCATTGAAAAAGAGGAAGATCCTCAACAAGTTGGACTGATACAATGGGTTCAAACATAACAATTTTGAGGCTGGTGCAGGCCCTGACAGCATTTCCTTCTGTTGTACCTCGGGTCACTTTAAGTCGGCACTGACAGGATGGCACCTAACAGCAACAACACGTGTTTAAGGATGGAATACTGTAAAAACAAAACAAAACAAAACCCTGTTACAACTACAGTATTTAAAGAAAGACAAAAGAACTGTGGGGAATAGAAAAAAGGAAATCTATCTGTAAGATGGGGAAAACAGCCTGAAATAGCCTGTGTAAATCTAGAAAAAGTAATCACAGTTACTTTTTTAAAAATTTCAAAATCTTGGGATCTCAGATCAATTGGGGTTATTTTCTCCTTCATAGCAGCTTGGTAGAGAAGAGATATAAAATACCCAATATATTATGTGTTTCTTTTAATCATTAGTAAAATTTAGTGTATACAGTAGACTGATAAATTAGCCCATCATCTTTAATCCAAGGAGAAAAATTTATACATTCCATTATTTTTGTTAAACACATGCGAGTGAGTGCCTTCCACTGTGGTTTGTCTTTTCTTTGTCTCTCAAAGAAGCTAACAGCCAACTAGGTGAAGTGATGAGAACCAAAGCTCCAATCTTAAATTTTCAATCATACTCCCGTGCAAGTTCCAAAAATCAGATAAACTCATAAACATCTGGTAACATGTACATTTTAATCGAGCTAAATTATCTTAATACTTTTGGTGATTACGTTAATAGCTCAAAAACTGCTAATTCTCTTTAACACATATATTCAAGTATCTCTGAATCAAGATTTTAAGAGGATAAGGCAGGCAAAGCTTAAATATGATGAAGGAGTGTATGTAATATGGCTTTAAAAACACAAAACTAGAAGATGTTCCTATAACCAGAGAGCAATGTGAGGATAACAAGAACTTAGAAAGTCACTAAAAGAAGTGCTATGCATCCATGGAATGTGCAAAATGAACTTAATAAATGCAATGGCATAAATAGATAGGTATCTTAGCTTATGCATAGAATTGGAAAATGGTGCTAGTACAGTATAGTATTGTATGGTGCCTAGTAAATATTAGCTATTTTTATAATTGTGCCACATTTCCAAGCAATTTTCCTGTCCTTAGAATATACTCTATTCTATAGGGTCACTGTGCATCAGAATTAACTTCAAATCAATGGGTTTTATTTTTTCAAATCCTGTCCATAGAAAATATAAAGAAGTGAATCAAGGATTGGTATAGGAATGCTTCAGCAGGTTGTATATTTTTATGATGATGTCCACTGATCATAATACATTTTCTTATCAATTTACTAAATACAGAATAGAAACAAATTCAGAATGCTAAAACAAAAACAACTGTTACAGAGCATGTGCTATAATGCTAGACACTGTGCTAGTAACCAGGGATACTTATTTATTTACTAAGCTGTATTTGGTAGCACTTGGAATACATAGACATATGAACTAATCATTAAAATTGAGAAGGTTTATGTATAAAAGATGAATCAGATTTGCCTTTTTAAAGTACTCATTCCGGTGTTATCAACATGGAAAATAACTAGGAGGGCAATAAAATAACAGGGGCAACAATAAGCCTGTTATGGTTATTAATCTGGTGAAAAATAATATATGTCTGAACAAAGACAGTAGCAACAGGGATAAAGGGAGACACTGGGGATCTGAAATATAAAATCAGCAGGTGACTTATTAGGGAAAGGGAAGACTTGGGAGTTGGACAGATATGATTACGATATTTAAATATTTGGAAATCTAGCACGTGGAACATGAATTCGAATTATTTTATTTCCCGATGATGCATGATCAATTTAAGGAAGGTAGATTACTGGGCAGGAGATTTAGAGAACAGAGTAGATCAAGAAACAGCCCTAACTGCTGTAAATATTATTTATACAACTGCTATGATCATAATCCTCCTATGCTACTACTTCTCCGTCATGGTATGGTCCAACCAAAAGTATTCTAAGTATTTGTCAAATATATTTCTGTGGGATAACAATGACACTTTCCCCCAGCTTTGTCTTTCCCAAAGACATGCCAAACATTAGAGGCCATTTGCCAGCATATGGTGGGGGGTCAGATCTTATAGACATCCTCCCTGAAGGCAGTCAGTTGCCAGACTACTGTCTGGTCCCACTCCCAACTGTTAAGGACAATGAACTACTTTCCCCTAATGGCTTGCTGCCATTGGTTTGATCCCTGTAGATGGGGTTTTCACCCTACTGATAATGGTTTCTATGGAGATCCAGAGAACAGGTCAAACCTGCTCAGTCACATCCAAAGTTAGGCTGCCATCCTGAATCTAGGATCCTCCATTCTTGTCACATGTGTGCCCCCAATGCCTCCCCTTCCTATTGTGTGTATATTCCTAAATTGTCCCCTTCTCATTGATGTATACCCTGTAGTGCAACCCCATCCTGTGACTTATGTCTTTACCTGTAATTAAGAGGCTTGCATGCCGCCGCCCCCCCCCCCCCAGATATATAAGCCTTGGTTAGTAATAAAGAACACTCTGGATTCTTCCTGTCCTCCCCTCCCTTATCTCCCTCTCACCCTGTTCCCTTCCCCTTGTCCTCCTTCCCCTCCCCCTCTCTCCTGACCTCCAGGTGCTTTCTCCGCATGGACTACCAAATGAGGCTGAGGTGAGCATGCTACCATGAAATGTGTGTGACTCCATTATTTCAATCTCTCTTCTATTTCTCATGCTCTCTATGACTTTACTATAATCTTCATATATATATCTCAACCATACAATTGTGCCTACTGAACCCACAATTAGTTGTGGGGGGCTGGCCATTCCCCCACATATTTCCTTAAATTAATGTATAATCCTAACATATGCATAGAGCAAATGTTCTAAAAGTATGACATTAGACTCTTAGTCTGCTGTTATGAATTTGTGATATCATTTTGTAAAGTTACTACCAAACAAAATTATCTTAAAATAATTATGTTTAAAAGAAAATCTCTAATAAAATACCTGATCTTGGAGAAGAAAAATTAATATGCTATTTCAAATAATGGTATTCACATTTCATGCTGGGCATCTATGATTTCCCATGACTTCTGTTTCCTTTTCTAATTTTGCTTAGATAACCATAGTCTATATCACTCATTCTTGTCTCTCTGCCTTCAAAGCCATTTATATAACTGGAATATAATGAATGAATTTCCTGTGTCATGATAAAAAATTTGTTCACAAATTTTTCCTTTCATCTACTACATAGTTATATTGGCTGTGACCCTTTGTATTATTTTAGAAAACATATTAAATGTCTACAAATTAAACAAAAATGAAAATGAAGTCAAAGAAATTAAAGAGTGGTAATAACTAGTATTTTGGAGCCTTTTGTGGTACCGCCCCTACAAAGAATGCTTTCATCTCTTGGGAACAACAGCAAGAGAAGTAAATGTTAGAAAGTAGGGCATCATCTGTTGGACAGACATCAGGACTCTTGTGGAAATCCCATGACAACTAGTTTGGAAATTACATTACTATATAGTAGCTTGTAACGTTCTATCTTCTTAGAGGGAAGATATATATTGTCTCTTCTTATTCTGGATATATTTATATCTCCTTAACACCATCACGAGTAGTATGATAGGCCACAGCATTTCCCCCTGTGGTGCTACAGTAATGGATTTTTATATCACATGCGCTCTTCAGTCTCAAGAATGGCAGAGGTACCTTTTATCTGCAGAAACCCCAGCTGTCAGATGCTTCCATTATTTCCGAAGATCAATCAGAATCAATGTGTACATGATCCAAACTCTAACTACCTACTGCCTCTTTTCACCCCCAAATCAAATAACTATCTTGGTTATCTAACTTGCATACATCGATTCTACAGAATAGATGGGAAGCAAGCAACGTTTCTAAGACAGAAAGGGAGTTCCAATTTAAAAAATTACATATTCTCAAAAATCTAATGTAGACAACCTGTGTCTGTCATACTTGTTTTTCTCAGATCAAATGTCAATCTCATTCCAATTACCGGTTAAGTTTACTTAAAGTCTCATAGTATGCTGAATACACACACAAATTCACTGCCAGCAAATCTATGCCGACTCATAGTGACCCTCAAAGTATTCAGAGAACAGGGTAGAGCTGCCTCCTGTGATTTTCCAAGACTGTAATCTATGGGCGTAAAAAGGTCTGTCTTTCTCCAGTGGGACAGTTGATGGTTTCAAACTCTTGACTTTGCAGTTGGTGGCCCAGCTTATAACCACTATGCCACCAAAGTTCCTTTTGAAAGAAAATGAGGACTTATGAACTACAAACACAAGCACCTGAATTCTGCCCACCTGAATGAGCCTGAAAGCAGATTCTTTTGCAGTCTGCAGAAGAATCCAATGCAGTCTACATTTTAACTCATCTCCAAGAAATTCTAATCAGAGACTCCAGGCAAGCCCACATCTACATTTGAATAAGAAAACTGTATAATAATAAGTGACTATTATTTATACTACCAGCTTGTAGTAATTTGGTACACAGAATTGAAAATAAATATACCTTGAACACACAATTCTTTCTATAATCCAACCTGTATGATTACTTTCTCCGCATACATATTAAATAAATAGGAAGAATAGGTAAAGAAACTATGGAATACTATGTGTTCCTAGCAAACAGCGATGAAACACTGCATGACATAGAAGGACCTAGAAACCATTATGCTGAGTGAAGTTAGTCAATTACAAAAGGACAAGTATTGGATGAGTCCACTAGTATAAGGAGAAACACCAATTAAACAAATTTTAGGGACCAATTCAAAACAAAGGGGTAGAAAAACAGCCTACTGGCCATGTACCATACATCACTGCCTTTACGTGCACTTCATAAGATTCACCTCAAAAAAGGAAACCTCACATTGGAGGGGTTACTCCTTCAAGAATGGGGAACAGGGAGAAGACCATCCAATGATGCTGTACAACATTGATACAAGGCAGAGACAAATCAACAGTTTCTTAAATTCTATGGCATTGCATACATTATTGAAGCGGGGTGATTGACGATGTTTTTCTTTTTTGTTTCTGTTATTTTTGTTTGTTTTGGGGTTTTATTGCTGTTGTTGTTTGTGTTAATCCAGGTATACTAGAGAAACAAATTCATTGACACTCATATATGCGTAAGAGAGAACTTTATATCAAAGAGCAATCGTATATTAAGAAACATCCGATCCCAGTCCAGATTAAGACCATAAGTCCAATATTAGCCCATATGTCTGATACTAGTCCATAAATCCCTCTTTAAACTCACACGGTCATGCAATGATGCTGAATGCAGGAGGATACCAGGACAGTGGATGGAAAGTCTTGTAGATCCCGTGCCAGTAGAAGCATGTCTGTGCTGGGGTGTGTCTCCAAGTGGTTCCTTCAGCTCCAGGGCTCTGTCTCTGTCAGTGTGTCTCCATGTGACTGGTCAACAGAATTCATGTGTCAACAGGAAATTATTTATGAGATGTGTTTATTGTGTTTAGAATTCAAAATAATTTAAATTATTTTAAAGACAATATTTTTAAAATGGAATGATATTAAATATAATAGATCATGCACCTATGCCATATCGTTACTTACTTCTCAAAACTTGCTACTATTTTTTTCTTCTATTATAATAAACCCTACTCGTTCTTTCCTTAGCTTTTGGTTGGAACTTCTCTGACTCCTTTCTGAAACGTCAGTGTCTCTCACAAATAAGTGATTTATCCTAGCTAGATAAAGTCCTATAGGGAAGACAGACTGAAAGAAACGTGGCATAATTGTAACTGCTTACTAAACCTATATTACATTGCCTTAGGAATGATTTCCATAAAAGAAAATCATCAATCTGCATGACATATAAGATTTCAATTGTACCATCATTTCAAAAACCGAAAAGTATAATGCTAAACCAAGTGTAATCATAACAACCATTCATCAATTCTATTGTAAAAAATAAGTCAAACTAATTTGTTAGTTACAAACTGTTTCAATTAATACAGATATCCCCCTCACGTAAATATATAATGACCTGTAAATTAACATGATATCTCAGTAAAATAGTCATATTAGGGAGAAAAGGAAGGAAGGGAATGGTAATCCCCATCATGTGAAATAACATTTAGAGAGTGTCATCACGCTTATTTATTTGTACTTCAAATCAACGAAAGATACTTTTAGTATTGTGAGCATTTAGCAACGGAAACAAAATATATCCTCACAACTTGACAGAGAAGCACTATAGTCCCTGAAAGCTTGAAAAAATATGACCAGTGGTCCTTCTGCAGTTGTCCTTATGTAATCAATAGTCTCAAGAGGTGGACAAACATAAAGTTAGGTCACCATGATTTTTCAGCATGATAAGGGGCCATGCCTCCCATATTTTCTAGAACACAAGATATATATATATACTGTTTATCAGTACACCAATGCGGATCTGAATTGGAAGTATTAATGTTATGGACTAAATTCATGCTGTCATGGAGACTAAAAGTTGTGCTAGAGGAAATGTCCTCAAAAATATTTGTATACACATTTCAAAATCAATTATTTTTGGCAAATTTGCTGTGGGTTATTCCACTTGCTTTAAGGGACTCTCACAGTCATCTACCTAGAAATAATTCGATCCATTTTAGCCCTTCAAAATTGTTTCGACTGAAAGTACATTTAAAAAAATGCAAACGGAAGTAATACTACAATAAATTTTCAAAATATTTGGCTCCTTTAAGAAATTCCAGCTAGTAGAATCAGTTATCTAAAGATTAAGAGCTGTGAGTTTGGGTTCCAGAACAGCAGTGTCACTAGAAGTAGTGTTATCTCAGTGTGGTAACTTATGGTGTCAACCCCACCCCAATATATAGAATTCTTGCTATTGTTTCTAGGGGCCAGTGAGTTGGTTACAACCTGTAGTGATTCTATGCACAACAGAAGCACACTGCCTGGTCCTACACTCTCTTCACAATTGTTCCTGTGCCTGAGCCCATTATTGTAGCCACTGTGTCAATCCATCTCTTTGAGGGCCTTCCACTTTTTTGTTGCCCCTCCACTTTACCATGCCAGATGTCCTTCTCCAGGGACATAGCTCAGAATTCTTAGCGATGTTTATTTTAAATATTTATCTCAATAATAGAATAAAATGTGAACAATATAGTTGTAAATGTTATATGTGATCAATATGATCATATTGCTTAAATGTAACATGAATAATAAATACAAAATATTTTGTAAAATATTTTTACTTTGAATTATAACATTATTGGTTACATCATTAGTAACTAAGTAGAAGACTTTTAAAATATTTTCTCCTTATTTCCCTTCAATTACTGCTTAATTCTCAAAAAAAAAATTCAGATATAGTCACAAATAATTATTACCAAAATATTGTCACTAACATACCATAAAAACTGACAAATTAAGAAACTATAAAAACACTGACAACAAGGGGAAAACTATGTTTGTAGTGCTTTTAGACAAATCACATGATCTGAAGTGTAATTGGGTAATAATGACAGCTCTGACCAGAGCAAATCATTTTTGTTAGGTGCTGTCAAGTTGGTGCTGATTCATAGGGACCCTGTGTACACACTTGTACCTACAAGGAAATACAAGGAAATACAACTTGTACCTACACCATCATCACAATTATTATATGTTTGGGCCCATTGTTGTAGCCCATTTATGTTGCCCATTCATCTCATCCAGATCTTTCCTTCCTTCACTGCCCTTCCGCTTAATCAAACATGATGTCTTTTACCAAGGACTAGTCTCTCCTGATAACATGTCCAGAGTAATGCTCTCTTCACTTCTAGGGAGCATTCTGGCCACATTTAGTCTAAGACAGATTTGTTGATTCTTTTGTCAGTCCACGGTACTTTCAATCTTATTCACCAGCACCATCCTTCAAATGTATGTATGTTTCTTCAGTCTTCCTTATTTAGGGCCCAACTGTGACATGCATGAGAGCTTATTGAGAATAGCCTGACTTGGGTCAGGCAGGCAGTTGCCCTCAAGGTGACATCTTTGATGTCGAATGAGGTCCCAAGCAAAAGCTTTGTCAGACATGATAAGTTGTTTGATTGATTGAACACTCTTCCAATGAGTATTGACACCTGATCCAAGCAAGATGATATTTTTCAAAACTTCATTTATCATGATGTCATCTATTGGCTGCCAAATACCGTACTCACTGCTATCTACTCAATGCTAAGTCATAGCAACCCACCCTCCCTTGGGTTTCTGAGATTGTATTTATTTATGGGAGTAGAAAGCCCAGTCTTTCTCCCAAAGAGCAGCCGGTGGTTTCAAAGTGCTATCATGTGATCCAAGCCCCATGCATAACCACTATAACACCAAGGCTCTATCTATTGGCCTAGTTGTGAATATTTCAGTTTTCTTTACATTTAGTTGTGTTCTATACTGAAGGATCAGTCTTTGACCTTCATCAGAAACTGCAGTGAGTACACCTCCTTTTCAGTAAGCAAGGTTGTGTCAATTACATATCAAAGATTATTAATAACCTTTTATCCAGTCCTAAAGCTGTTCTTCACATAGTCCAGCTTGTCAATTTATTTAGCCAACAAATAAGTATTGGAAATTTTAAAATAAAAACAATAATTCTGTTGAAACAATGACAAATTATTTATAGAATCTATAATTTATAATTATCTATAGAATATATAATCACAATATTCATAGAATCTATCTATAATGTAGAGAGTCAATTTGGTGTCACTACCTCTGACAGCGTTACCCATTGTGGTCCATGCTGTCTCCACTTCCTTAGTGACAATCCTATTCTTAAATTCTTAAACACAAGGGGAACATATTGCTGGTAGATGATATGACATATATTCTCCCTCTAAGAAACTGATCCATAGTATAATGAAGGTGACTGTATTAAAATGTTATCATATGTTTACTTAATTTACAAAAATCTGCAAACCAGCCAATTGCCAATTTTGAAAACAAATCAATATTGCTCTCTTTATACCATGTGAAAAAAGACTTGCAGAAATCAGACAGCCATATTATTGATTGAATTTATGGATCTTAAGCTCTGTTCTATGTCCTTCAACAACAGTTTTCTTCAACAGACTGGTTTTGTGCAAAAAAAAAATTACGATAAACATACATTGAGATCAGCCCAGAATGTTTTCATTATCATCTCTGATAATGAGATAATGAGGTAGCAGCTAAAAACAATGGAGCATTGTATTTTGGATGTTGGACTGAGCAAACGTGTTTGCCTCCTCTCCTCTGCATATTGACAATAATGGTAATAGAATAATCCCATAACTGTGAAGAAAATAGGAAAGGAGCCATTATGAATTTTTTTAAGATTAAAGGAAGTTATAAAAAGCCATCTGACAGGAAAAATGAGAGAAAGAAAGGTGCCATTCTGAATACACAAGAGTGAACTTCACAGAAAAATTGTATGCTCCGAAGTGGTTGGTATGAAAAGAACAGCTGCAAAAAATAGAACCGTTCAATTAGAACATAATTACAAGTCTATAGTTATTAAATTCCCAGATACCAATACTTTTCCATATACTCAGACCCATGTTAATATGAATTACAGCACCAAGAAAAAGCCAAAGAATCCAAACCACTATCATGGAGTCAATATCAAATAAACCTTATAGAACAGAGTACAACTGCAACGTAAGATTTCAATGGTGCCCGGCTATCAAAAGATATAGCATCTGGGGTCTTAAAGGTTTGAAGGTAAACAAGCAGCCATCAAGCTCAGAAGCAACAAAGCCCACATGGAGGAAGCACAGCAGCCTGTGTGATCCTCAAAGGGCTCAGGTATCAGGCATCAAAGAACAAAAATATCATGTCATTGTGAATGAGGGGGAGTTCAGATTGGGGACTCAAAGCCCATCTTTAGGCAACTGGACATCCCCTTAGGAAGGGTCACAGGGAGGAGACGAGCCAGTCAGGGTGCAGGGTAGCAATGATGAAACATACAAATTTCCTCTAGTTCTTAAACGCTTCCTCCACCCCCCATATCATGATCCCAATTCTACCTTGCAAGTCTGGCTAGACCAGAGGATGTACACTGGTACAGATAGCAACTGAAAATACAGGGAATCCAGGGCTGATGATCTCTTCAGGACCAATAGTGAGAGTGGTGATACCGGGAGAGTGGGGGGAAGGTGGGGTGAAAAGGGGGAACCGATTACAAAGATCTACATATAACCTCCTCTCTGGGGGACGGACAGTAGAAAAGTGGGTGAAGGGAGATGTCAGACAGTGTAAGATATGACAAAAAATAATAATTTATAAATTATCAAGGCTTCATGAGAGAGGGTGAAGTGGGGAGGGAGGGGGGAAAATGAGGAGCTGATATTAAGAGCTCAAGTAGAAAGCAAATGTTTTGAGAATGATGATGGCAACAAATGTACAAATGTGCCTGACACACAATGGATGTATGTATGGACTGTGACAAGAATTGTACGAATAAAATGATTTTAAAAAAGATCTCAAAAGAGGTATATTTTAATTGAAGCATGTTGTCCCTTCTTTCTCCATTGAGTGTCTAGTGAGTTTGAACTGCTGACCTTTTGGTTAACAACAAAGCGCTTTCACCACTACACTACCAAGGATGCTTAAGCCAAATAACACCTGTCTAAAATCTATGCAAAAATTTGAGGATAATTAGAAATACTATTTTAAAAATACTATAAAATTTGTATGTGTTTTGAGTAATACTCCCCACCCCTCATCTTGGTATGTTGGAGCATCCTAGCTTAGATGTTGACACCCTTACCTTAACCTTTCTGTAGATAATCCAGGCCCACTAAAATATAGTTCCTAAATCAGACTTCCTAAATGGAAAGGAAACACAAATCAGGTAATGATCTACAGGGAAACAGTGTTACCTAGAAAACTCAGACCAACTGCCTATTCCCAAATGGAAAAAAAAACCCAGAGGTGTGAAGAAAATAAAAAACATGAAAGCAAATGACCAAAGAAAACAAACACAAGTATTTACCCCAGGGAAAATGAAGACAGCCATAATTCAGCGAAGGTAAAAATCTAAAAAAATGACTTCAGAGTCTTTCAGTTTATACTTTCGGAGGAAAATGTTAAGCAATTTCATTCATTAAATAATACAAAAAAGAGGAAGGTACTGTACACACACAAAGGTAAATAATTGTTTCCAGATTAAATGGGAGAATTGAGCGGAGAGGGGCAGTAGATAATTCCTGGCCATGATGGACATGTATTATATGTCAGTTGTGCTGACGGTTATACCCTTGCATAAATTTGTAAAAACGTATTAACTTGAAAACCTAAAACACATGGAATTTGTATGTAAAGTTTATATCTTAAGAAAGCTGATTTTAAAATAAATCAATAAAAATGTCAATGTCCAGGAGGTGGAAATGGGGAAAGGGAGTAGTAGGACATAGAAAGGTTGCAACTTATTAAAAGCTTTTGTGAATTATTTGATGTTTTAATCACATCACTATAATACTTCCACAAAAAAAATTAAAGTGACAAAAACAGAAGGCAAAGGGTAAAGTCTATATGGATGTAATGGAAACATCTTTTAAATACCATCAGAAGAGAAAGTTATTCTTTTACACTTTTGTTTAGTCAAACTATTTTTTGTTTTCATATTTTTTTAGTGAGAGCAAAGGTCTTAATTCATTTTATTATTTGTTAAAATAGTTTTATTGAAATACACTTCACATGTCATACACTTTAGTTGTTCAATCATATTAAAAAGATTTGTACAACCATCACCACCATTATTTTAAAAACATTTTCCTCTTTCGTGTTATTTTTGTTAGCTCTCCATTTTCCTTTCTGTTCCCTGAAATGTTCCCAGGCAATTAGTAATTCAGTTACCATCGTGATAGATCTACCTGTCATGGATTCCATATAGAGAAAATGATAAAAATTAAAAAAACACAAGCAGGAAGCAAATAAATAAAAACCAACAACAGTGACTAGACAAAGCAGAAAAATCTCAATAAAAAAGTAGAAAATATTACAAACTTAAACAACTTTAAACTGGGTAAAAAGGGAAATCAAATGATAAGGTGTTGCATTTTAGCAAAATCATAATTGATTTTACAATGATTTCTGTCTGATAGCAAAGCGACTCAGATTCGGGGATTATGTTCAGAGAGGACACAACATAAGCTTAATCCATGTGGGGACTCTGTAAATGGATTTTGGGCTTATACTGTCATTCATAGTCCTCTGCCAACCAGGTGTTCAAAATATAACCTCTGATATCATTCCCTCCTTTGAATTTGGATTATATTATTTACAATCCTTGGCTCACACAGGCTGGTGTTCCTTGTCCATGTGGATTTAGTTGAAGCCTCGCCTGGAGGGCTCCTTGTGTGAACACAAGCCTTAAAGAGGCCAGATGCTAATTATTTCTGGTAGCCCGGCACCATCTGGTTTCTTCACCACACACTTGATGAGGATCAGCATGGAGCAGGGCAATGTCATAAGAATTTATTGTTCTTAGATTGGGCTAGAATTAATGCAAGCCTATACCTATGGTTTATATATGCCTCTGGTTTACTTTAGAGCCATAATTACCATTTTATGCTAGAGAATATTATATATATATAATTTCCCTTCAGAAAATGGTAGTTCTATTAACAGTGTCATTAATTTAGCTGATGGTATAGAATTTAAAACACTGCTGAGAAAAGGAAAGTATCCAAGTATAGGCTGGTTTCAGACTGCAATGCATAGATTGTTGAGTTGTACCGATGAAACTTTTATGTGACTGGACATTATTTACACAAATAATGGGGGTTAGTGATAGAACAAAATGTTTAATAATACTCATCTACAAAGGCTTAACTGAGACTAATATATGTCATAATAAATCAAGGAGGACATTTAGATAGTAAGTATATGGTAGTCCCAGGTCACCATTCGTGGAACACTCTCAAAGCAAGAGATCTGCAATGAAGTCCAAAGACCACCCATTCCGTAACCTTGGGATAAGTCATTGGCTTCTTCTCAAATGAGGATGTTTCAGCCTTAAATCCAAGGGAGTATGTCAGTTCCTTCAATAGGTTAGGTGAGTTTTAGGCAAAGCCTAGTTCACTTGGTCGGGTTTCCACATCAAATTCTTTGTGTGTGTGTTATTATGGATGTTATGAGACTCAAAAAGACAAAGCCTAAATTCCCAATGGGCTATATAGCACAGGGCCTAGGTCACCAATGGCTAGATAGAAGCTAGGTCAAAAGTGTCCAATTAGGAACACAGTAATGAGCATATTCTTGGTTCTATATAAGTATTGTGATTTTTTTCGCCATGGGAGGTGGCTCCACCTGGTTTATCTACCAACAGAAATATAATTGCCTTCTCTGAGAGGTATCTGTCTCCCTTCTTCCATCTTGACTTTAATTTCCATTAGGTTTGTCTTATCACTCTTGTATTTGTGTCTGTTGATTTAGGGTGACTTTAGCACAATGTTGTATGTATGGTAGCAACTGAATGGTCTTCTCCTTCACCCTCCATCTTGAAAAAACTGAATCCAGATCTACATAAAAAGGGGGTGTTATGTGGTTAATGGGCACTAAGCAGGCTTTCTACCTCGTTCCTTGGGATACTGGTTTAGAAGATTACATGACTTGAGAGTAGATGCCCGCCTTCATCATCATATTTAACCTTATACTAGTGGATTCATAGAATATATTTTTGTGATTGACTAACTTCACTGACCATAATGGTTTCCAGGTCCATCCATGTCTTGAGGTATTCCATCATTATTTTTCAGAAAAGCATAGTATTCCACTGTGTATGTATACCAGAATCTTAATTCATTTTGATAAAGTAAATTACTGAAGATAAAGCGTAAATAGCTAAAGCAGCAACAAAATTATAGGTGTCACTGAATTAGAACTATAAAAAGTAGGATTTTTGTATGCTATAATGATTAATTTGATCAAATGATGCCATACTTTTGGTTGATCTTCATTCTCTCATAACAAAACTGATCGTTCGGCATTGCACATAATAACAATATAAAACCCAGGACAGTGACACTAGGATGAAGAAGGTGTCATAGAAATAGAAATATATCTGAGGATACTACTGTTGTGTTATTGTTTGCTTTTCACCATAAAGAGAAGGATCGTGTTTAATGGTATTTGTTTCACTAACTTATAACCAACACCTAAGCAGAGTCTCTCTCTCTCTCTCTCTCTCTCTCTCTCTCTCTCTCTCTCTCTCTCTCACTGACATCTAGTCCATGCCAATTCAGAGGGAACCTATAGCGCAACCTAGAATATAACTCGTTATGGGAGCAGAAAACTTCATCTCTCACGCTCTAAGCAAAATAGATGGCACAAAATAAGAATGAAAACATAATATTTTGAAGTGAATGAATCCATGAGGAAATATAGTACAATGTGCTGCTGCTGCTCTTGTTAGGTCTCATCGAGTCAGTTCTGACCATAGGGACTTTACGCACAGTAGAACAAAATACTGCCTGCTCCTGCTTCATCCTCACAATTGTTCCCGTACTTGAACCCATTTTGCAGCCACGGTGTAAATCCATTTCTTTAAGGGCCTTCCTCTTTTTGATCTAGTACTATACATTCACCCAGTAAATATAGGTTTCTCTAGGACAATATACCCACCTACTAAATATAGGTTTTCGTATGTGCCAAATACTGTATTGGGGCCTAGTGAAAGTTAGATAAAAGTTCTGGGTTCTATACAAAGTGAACTCACATTTTCAGAAAGATATCAAACAGCAATATATATATATATATATATATTGATATCTATTCAACAAATGATTTAATACTGTGTAATAAATGTTACATAGTGGCATCAGGAGATTTGAGAACAATTCACTAATTTTATGAATTCTGTGGGAATCATTGAGGCCTACAAAAAGATGCTATATTTAAGTTGGAAAGATGAATGAGTTACGGCCGTTATAATTTGAAGGCATTCCATTCAGAGTGGCAAGCCTATGCATAAGCTGGATAGTGTGAAATAGCATGGTGACTGTTAGGAAAAACAGTGTGTGCATAGAAAAGAGCAATAGGAACCAGGAACTGGAAAAACTGGATGGCAAAAATTATGACCAGAAAAAAAGAAAAGCCACTGGTAAGCCAAAGTAGGGTTTTCTGCATGGAGACGCTATCCTGGTAATACTGTGCAAGAAGGAGCAGAGACAGCCCCAGCATCCAGCCGGAGAAGACAGTCACTGAATGATCACAGATGTCAAAGCTGCAAATGTACACTAGTACAAAGTGAGTGCCATTAAGTATTTCCAATATTGTTAAAGGGAAAATTTTACCTGACAAAGGGCAAACTTTTAAAATAATGATGATCTCGTATTTATCGGGCAGAACTAATTTCCCTTCACAGATGCGTAGCTACTTTGTTTAAAAGTCTACATAGAAAACAACGTGTAATGACATCTTAGGGTCATTGTTTGAAGTTAAATATTTGGTTATTACATAAGATAAAAGGATTTCTCAAGTCTGAACAATATTTCAAATTATATTTAATATTATGCAGCAAATTCAAACTTCTGCTTTCATTGACAAATACAATCAAAAGACCTTCGAATCAGAGGAAAACTTTGGAAGACCCTATGATAAAGGACTTGACTCTCCCACAAGTTTTGTCGATGCACATATCACAAGGATATTTGCTTATTACTTTAGGAAAAACAGGGAGAATAGTAACAATTATTCACTTTCGACTCTTTGGAATCAGAATCATTTCCTAAAGCAAAGTGACAGAAGATGGAGTAGCTTTCACATGGAGAATATAATTGGGGTGAAAGACAGATTATAAAAATATCTAGCTTTTGTTGATTCATGTCTTAAAGCATAATTTCAAATCATCTTGCACACTCAGTCCACACTATTTTTAGCTTCTTGAAGCAAGAAACATGTCTATTCAACTCTATACCTCTGAGCACCTTTCTGCTCAGTGGGATATAAATAAATAAATCTGCTAGGTGGTCCAAGATATGTGATAATGGTTAATGGATAACAATAATAAGGTCTTCCTGCTTTCCACTGCCCTTCTACTTTACAAAGCATGATGTTCTTTTCCAGGGAGTAGGCTCCCTTGATAACATGTTCAAAGTACATGAGACAAAAAATGCTTACTATTCTCACTTCTAAGGAGCATTTTCTTTTCTCGATGCTTCAACTTTTTATTATTTTTTCTTACAACCATTCTATTAGGATCTAATCCAGACATCATGCCATTCGAGAGTTCAATCATATCTAGCATTGTTGTACAATCACTGCCAAAAGCAGTTTCAAAATATTTTCTTCCTTCTTGTACTCCTGGTTATCAGTTCTCCATTATGCCTGACCTCCCCAACCATGCACCCTGGAACCCTTAAAATATGCACTACTCCATTGTTCTATTCCCTTGATCCATATACCAGCTCCCCATGAGCAAAAAGAAGAATTCTGGAATTCCCATTCTTCTCAAGACTATTCATAGCTGTGTTATGATCCACAAAGCTGAATGCCTTTGCATAGACAATAAAACACAAACATCTTTCTAGTATTCTTTGCTTTCAGTCAAAATTCATCTGACATCATTTCTATTTCCTTTTCTGAATTGGGCTTGCATTTCTGAAGTTCCCTGTCAAAATACTGCTGTAATTGTTGTTGAGTAATCTTCAGCAAAAATTGACTTGGATTTGATGTTGATGGTATTCTTTGATAATATGAGCATTCTGTTGGGTCATCTTTCTTTGTAATGTGCTTCTTCCATGTGGGCTTTGCTGCTTTTAAGCTAGATGGCGGCTTGTTTATCTTCAAGATATTCCATTGGAACTAGTTTACTCTTTCACTGCTTTAGCGGATACGTCTTAATTATATAAATATATTTAAAAATAATAATAGCTCACATTTTGGGGGGATTAAAGTTACAGTGATGAATAAGACACAGCCACTATCTTTGATGATCTGACAGGGGACTGACAGACAAGAAAAATCACAGAACATGACCAACTGATCATGTGGAGAGTGAAGGAGAAAATGGGGTGCAAGTAATCAGAGAGTACAATTCTATAGATAAGTAACTCTACCCCCCCCACACCTCTACCCAGGTGCAGAGATGGTGGGAGTTGCAGAGGGAAAGAAGAAAGGGTAAAAGCACTCAGGAGATGCAATGCTCTTCATCCTGAGGAACCAAGCCACTGAGCTCACAGTAGGCTTGACTGGCCTGCGAGCTTCCCAACTGGTGGGCACTCCATATAACCTGGTCTCCAGACTGCCCCCCACCCCAGTCATATTCTTTGGACTCAGAGGGTCCCCTTAACCACATCCTGTGGCCCTCCTGTCCCATCAGAAACTTTGACTGATCTGAGCACCCTGGCTCCCTCGTAGACTCATCTCCTAACAAGTACCCCATTTAGACCACACCCAGCTGTCTAGAGCAACAGCCTGGCCTAGGAGAAGGTCATGCCTTGCCCACTCCCCACTAGGTCATCCAAAGAGAAAACCTTTCATCTGGGAAGCTACCTGGGACTCCCTGTTCTCATTCAGAGACTACCATCTCCTGAATAACATGAGCTCTACCTCCTCTGACCCGTGCCTCTTGAGAGCTCTGTTTCTTCAGGATAGTCTGCTATACTCAGCCCTGGAGAAGTGAAACCATTCTCCCTCCATAACAAGATCTCAGCCCTCACAGACCCACTCAACTAAACTAGCTCCACTCTAGTCTGGGGTCTGCCTAACTTATTCTGAATTATCCAGGAACACTCGCCCCAGGTACTGCTTGAAACAGCTCAATTTATCTCTGCCCTGTGCATTCTCAAACTCTCTGAGGGCACAATTTAGACCCCCAGCTTCTTTTAATTTCAACTTCTTAAAAAAACAAAATCTTGTACTATTTTTAGAACTTTCTTTTTAATTAGTACGCTCAAAACTCTGACTGCCATAAAGCCAATGCTGATTCATAGTGACCCCTCATGGGTTTCTGAGATTGGAACTGTTTAGGTGAGTAGAAAAACCAGTCGTGGGCCAACATATAACCACTATACCACCAGGGCTCCAAGTAATTAGTATTTCTCCTGTTGACTCTAGAAGTTCTGGTGGCAGAGTGAGCTGGGTGCTGTGTGTTAGGCTGCGAATCCGAAAGTTTGCAGTGCGAAACCACAAGGCACTCCTCTGGAGTAAGAGGGGGCTTTCTACTGAAATGCACGGGGTCCGGTCAGTTCCATCCTCTCCTATAGTGTCACAATGAGTCAACATCGACTTGATGGCAGTAAGACTTTTTTTATTATTGTTTTTTAATCAGTACTATCCTTTCTTTTGCTCTTTAAAAGGAATTATCTTTTATTGTACCATTTATATAATCCTTAAATTAGCAATACCCTCATATCACAGCCAGTACCTCATTTACACTACCCAGGTCATTCAGAGCAATGGCATGCCCATTGAGACTTATGGTGGTTTACCCCATCCCACCTGGGTCATCCCACTAAAGGGTGTTTGCCTCTGCTACCTTCTACCCGAACTCTTCTCAGGGATCACTGTCTCTTGAAAAAACATTTGTCCCACACCCTCCTTATCCACTCAGGCCCAGATCAGGGAAGCCACTCTACCTCCCCAAAGAAACAGCCTCTGGGATATTACCTCTCACAGTCCCATCCAACCCACTCGAGTCCAGGCCAGTTTCCACCAAAACCCATTTTCACCAATTCAAGCACCCAGATGGATGGAGCCATCTGTTTCTAGGCACTGATTGCAACTGCTCAATTGACCTTTGCCGAGTATACTCCTGAACTCATCAGGGGAGGTTTCGAACCCCACCTCTTTTTTTTCTTTCTTTCTTGTTTTCCCCTTCTTTAAAACAAAATTCTGTGATATTTTTATAATTCTCTTTTAATTAGTAATACAGCTTTTTCGGTTTTTTTTTTACTTTTAAAGAATTACTATCTTTACATTTCTTAAATTAGCAATACCCTTATTTCCAGCCAGGAACTCATTTAAACCATCCCAGGCTGGGGGTTGGTGATAGGGCATAACTTCTAAGAACATTCATTCACCAAGGCGGAACTATACCTACTATATTAATGCATGTTATAGCAAAGCAAGGTTGCCCCTTCTTTTTACATCTTGAAACCTCTTCCGAAAAGGAGGCTTTACCCTTAACTGGGTCAGGTTCCTGTGATGGGAGGAGAGGTAGAAGGTCAATCTGTTCCTACTATATGACATTATTTGGGGTTTGTCATGACTCTGAGAAAAAGGCAACTATGCTTCTGTTGGTAGTAAACAGTGTAGGGCACCCTGCCATGGGGTGTCAGGGTGGGGAACGCTCAACATTAATTATATAGAGATTAAGCCCGGCATCATGTTTCTAATTGGGTACTTTCCGGCCTGGGTTTTATTTAGACCTTGGTGGCTCAGGCCATGTACTATATATAGACAAACAGGACTTAGATTCTGGTCTTTCAAAGCATGCAACATCCTTCAAAGACCACACCAGAAGGATCCTTTTTGGAATTCCCACTAAGCTAACTGGACTTGACGTTAAATATGCCTGTAGCAGATGAAAGTGACTGAAATCCTTCCTTGGGTTTAAGATTGAAAAGCCCTAATGTGAGCAGAAATGGACAACTACTGCCCCCAAACTATGGATTTGAAAGTCATTGAGCTTTATTTCAAAATTCTAGCTTTGAGGGTGCTCAATAAAAGGCAACTGAAGAATACCCTAAATTTACTATTTTTATAACTTCATTTTGTGAATGTGTAACGTGACTGCTCATTTGTGAATGAGCATTGGTTAAAGTTTTTCCCTAACAATAACTCTCATTATTTGGTAAATCGTGTGCAGTCACTTAAATTGGTAATCTGTATAAATCAACAATCCATGTATTTTGGTATAAATAATGGTCGTATACATGTATACTTTTTTTTCTCTTGACAGTGTTTTAAATTCTATACCATTGGTTAAATTTATGGAAATATCAATAGAACTACCATATACCTCATAGGAATAATTTATAATGTCTTTCAAAAAATAATAATGATGTTTATAAAGTGAACTATGGACATAGAAAAACATAGATATATGAACTGATGATATGCTTGCCCTTAGTCCATGTTCTAATACAAGAAAAAAATAGTTTATGACATGGTTCTGATCAATACTTGCCCTCATGATGTGATCACTGAAGATGTGGGTGCTATGGAAACTGGTGAAGAAAGCTGATGGTGCCTGTCTGGAGTCTTAAAGGCTTGAAGATAAACAAGCCGCCATCTAGCTTAAAAGCAACAAAGCCCACATGGAAGAAGCACACCAGCCTATGTTTTCCCGAGGTGTCGAAGGGAACAGATATCAGGCATCAAAGAACACAAATTAAATCATAGTGAATGAGGGGGAGGAGTGCAGATTCGGGACATCCCCTTACAGAAGGGTGGTGGGGAGGAGACGAGTCTGTCAGGGTACAGTGTTGCAACCATGAAACATCCAAATTTCCTCTAGTTCCTAAATGCTTCCTCCACCCCCAACTATCATGATCCAAATTCTACCTTACAGATCTGACTAGACCAGAGGATATACACTGGTAGAGATAGGAACTGGAAACACAGGGAATCCAGGACAGATGATCCCTTCTGGACCAGTGCTGAGAGTGGTGATACTGGGAGCGTGGCGGGAGGGTGGGGTGGAAGGGGGAACCGATTACAAGGATCTACATATAACCTCCTCCCTGGGGAATGGACAACAGAAAAGTGGGTGAAGGGAGATATTGGACACTAAGATATGACAAAATAATAATAATTTATAAATTATCAAGGATTCATGAGGGAGGGGGGAGCGGGGAGGGGGCAGATGAGGAGCTGATACCAAGGGCTCAAGTAGAAAGCAAATGTTTTGAGAATGATGATGGCAACAAATGTACAAATGTGCTTGACACAATGGGTGTATGTATGGATTGTGACGAGTTGTATGATCCCCCAATAAAATGATTTTTTTAAATTAATTAATTAATTTTAAAAAATTGACATCTGGTGAAGGGAATGGTATTAGAGCTTAAATTCTGAACACCTGGTTTGCAAAAGGCCATGGGTAGCAGTGAATGCACAAAACTCATTTACAAGGTCCCCATAAGGATTAAACCTCTGGTGAATCCCCTCAGACTATGCTCCAGGGATGCGAAGGGCCTTGCTGTGCGACAGAGTACAGTGTTGTAGTTATGTTAAACTGTGACATCTTGTCATTTGATCTCCCTTTTGATCCAATGTATATTTGTTTCAGTTTTAATATTTCTTTCCTATTGAAGTTTTCCTGTGTGTTTTTTTATGTCTTTGTCATAGAGCTGTTTTTTAAACATTTCTTCTGTTTTTCTGTACATGAAGCCCAGAGAGGTAAAACAATAGAGATAGTAACTGGATTCATTATAGTCTCAGGGTATGGCAGGGGAGGTCATAAAAACACTGTGTGAGTACTATTCACTTTTACTTGTGAGTTAATAGTTTGGGTAAATAATACCAGAAAGACTTTTGTTAAAATTCTTATGTCTCAGTCATGAAAATGTAATCATCTAGACACAAATGTATAGTTTATGGTTAATAAAGACTAATCTACACCATTCTATCTGCAATACTTGACACACATAACCCATGATAGATAAACTCAATAAATTATTTGTATTTATAGTAACAAATGAGAATATGCTCCAATATAAAACAAAAGAGGTACAAAACCAAAATTCACAGCCATTAGTCAATTCTGACTCATAAGTATCTGGTAGGACAGAATGGAACCGCACCTGTGGGTTTCTGAGCCTGTAACACTTCATGGGAGTAGAAAGCCTGAGCAGAGTGGCTGCGGAACACATAGCCTACTACACCAGAGGTCAAAATTTTGTGGAAAAATGAAACTGAAAGAAAACAGACTCTTTGGATGAACTTTTTGAAGGACCCCTGTATGTATTTGTAAACTATGTATAGAGATACTACACCTTAGCACCCTGTAATTGTGTTTTGATTTTACAAGTTTTGATCACCAATTCATTCTTTGGGCAAAAAGCTATTTCTCATGTATGGCTACTTGCTTTTATGTTGGCAAAATGTAGCTGGAAGCCAGTGTCTCAGAACCATTGTGAAATCCACTGGAAGCAATTACTGGCAGAATGACTAGCTTCATATACATATTACGTCAACAAAAATGCATAGTAAGCAACTGTCTTTGAGATAGCACTTACGACAGCCTGCAGTTAAACAGGTCACTCTGCTAACCTAGTGCCTATGAGGGTGATCAGCTAGAAGTTGAAGGCTTACAGTAATTTTTAAAAATTAATATTTTCTTATATCACTTATGTGGTCCTGTGTTCAATATAAAACAGCTCTAACAAAAATGATTTTCACTGTTTTATTGGGAGATGCTGTTTTGTTACATTACATCTGTTCCTGAAACCAGTACCTATTGTGGCAGTTGAGGCCGATAAGTCTATCAGAGAAATGTACTCCAGTTTCCAGGGCCCCAAATGATCTTTGTCTCCTGGGTGAGTGTCATTGCTCATTACAATATTGATAAGCTCAAGTTGAAGTTATTTTTTCAGAACTTCCTCCCATATTAATTTTTCAGAATTGGATATCTAGGATAAAAAAATCTACTACTATGAAAATTATTACCTTGCCAGCTTGATAAATTGTAGCTCTAACTGGCAGAGCCAGTTGCCTTTCAATAAGCACAAAATGACAAATCTTTGCTGAATACAAACTATAATGCTTGCCCCTTTTACAGCTGGTTTAGCTTGTAAACGCAGCATCAGGAGAAAAAAAGGACTGCTGATAATTGAAGTTATGCACAAAATAGGCCCTACAAGTTGCCCACCACCCCAGTTAAAGAATACCTCAATTATTGAGAACTGCCCTCCATGAATAATCTAAGATAGTAGATGCTAGTTAAAAGTTTCTGTACTTCAATAAACTAGATATTTTCCACACATCTTCAACTAGTTTATATGTCAACAATCTGTAATTTATGATTTTCAAAAAAAACCCTCTTTCATCTTTTATTACTTTTCACTGAGATCTTGAGTACTTACCAATGTTTCTCTAAAGACAGAATTGTTGTTTATATAATGTATCTCTAATAAAAGTTATATAAATAACTAACCTTTGGGTAATATCAAATATAGAGCATTTTGAAAATATTTGAAACAAATTAAGTGTGTTATTGAATGATATACCAAATCAACCCCTAAGCCTTCTCTTTTCCCTTGTAAGCTGCCTTGTATCTTGATATTTGAGCTGCAATTCTGTTGTATCTAAAAATCAATGCTAATGTTTCACTATTCAATCAGCTCTAAATTTATAGTCATGGTTTAATGCCATCAACTAGAAAAAAAAGAAAGCTTTTGGTAAGAGTTAAAGTTAATCTTTTCTATCAATTTCTTCAAAATTCTAGGTAAAGCAAATATTTCAAAACCAAGAAACATCCAAGACAGGTATTTCTTTAATCATTGATCTTTAACCCTTATCCTTTCTGACTTTGATAATGCTGTTACACCAACTTAAAGAGAAAAAAATATTAGTGGTTCTCATTCAACTCCTGTGTACCTTTAGACACAACCATTTACAATTACTTTTCCTCATCCAGGCTTTGGAGTTGTTTCCCAGCAGCAAATATGTCTTCTATTTTTCAAGATCTTCTAATCTCAACTACCATAAAGAAAGGGAAAAGGGAAAGGTTAATAATTAAGAAAATAGGACCATGTTTCTCTCTCAAGGATCTGTTCAAATATTTTTTTTCCCGACATCCATAAGGAAGATGAAAATATATTTCTCAGAAAAATCTTGTGATATTTAAGTTTTAATCACTATGGTTGGGCCAGGATTCTCAGTGACTTGGTAGTTATGACTTAATAATCATCTGTAGTTGATCGAACACAATGTAACCACAGCTAATGAGGTAAGGTTAGGATAGAATTCAGCACTGTTTTTAACCTTAAAATGTATTTTTTTATTGTCTATTGGTCAAATCCACCTAGTAGATGCGGAGGCAGTCTGTTAAGTCTTTGCTTTACAGAATTTTTTTACATCATTTTATTGGGGGCTCATACAACTCTTTTTTTAAAAAGTAATTTTATTAGGGGCTCATACAACTCTTATCACAATACATCTATCCATCCATTGTGTCAAGCACATTTGTACATTTGTTGCCATCGTCATTCTCAAAATATTTGTTTTCTACTTGAGCCCTTGATATCAGCTCCTCATTTTCCCTCCTTCCTGCCTGCTCCCCCCTCCCTCATGAACCCTTGATAATTTGTAAATTATTATTATTTTATCATATCTTACACTGTCCGATGTCTCCCTTCACCCACTTTTCTGTTGTCCATCCCCCAGGGAGGAGGTTATATGTAGACCCTTGTAATCAGTTCCCCCTTTCTACTTCAACTTCCCTCTACCCTCCAGGTATCGCCACTCTCACCACTGGTCCTGAAGGGATCATCTGTTCTGAATTCTCTGTGTTTCCAGTTCTTATCTGTACCAATGTACATCCTCTGGTCTAGCCAGATTTGTAAGTTAGGAATTCAGCACTCATACTCAGTTCACAATCCTGATGCAATTAGTTACCTCAGGGGTGTGTCCTGATTCTAATATAAGTGGACACTGTGGGAAAAGCTTGTTTGCTTTTTGTTGGGTCTACATTTTGCATCTGGCTCATTAATTTTCAGTTCTTTGTGTTTGAGTCAACTGCCTGCCTTATCACTTGCCCATTCTGAGCCTCTTCTTTTACCTGCCATCTGACATGCTGACCTTAGATTCACTTCTGCAGCCACAAACCTGTTGCCTTACTGCCAATCTTGCATTTATCAGCCTGTGCAGCTATAGGAGAAGACTCCAGTCTAACTTGCCAGGACTTGCCAGTTTCTATAATTTTAAGAGCCATTTTTTTGACATAAGTCTCAATCTCTCTCTCTCTCTCCATATATATATATACTTTCTTTTCTAAGTTAAATTTCAATAAAAGCCTTCAGATTTTATTAACTTTAAAATGGTTACATTTATAAGAATTTAATTAATACAAATAATATTTTGAAGTGTTAAATCCATAGTATTCTAATTTTAAGTATGCATTTGGTGAATCTTTACTTTTGTATATTCAAACTCAAACAAACAAACACAACTCACTGCTATGTAATAAATGCTGACTCAGAGACTTGCCGTGGGATTCCTAGATTGGAACTGTTTAGAGGATCGGAAAACCCAGTCTTTCTTCTGTGTAACTGCTGGTGGTTTCAGACTGCCACCCATGCAGATCGCAGCAGTGAAATAATCATGGTTTTTTCACAACCTGAGATAAGCATATGGCACAACCTTGTTTGCTAAAGTGAAGAGGACTTGAATCATTTTCGAGTGAAAATCAAGGTCTGCAACCTTTAGTGTAGATTACAACTCAATGTTCAGAAAAAACCAAAGCTTTACAGCTGGACTAATATGTAACAAAATAATAAACTGAGAAAAGATGGGAGTTTTCAAGGTTTTCTTCTGGCTTGGATCTATAATCAATGCTTATGGAAAGGACATTCAAGAGATCAAATGACACATTATATGGAATAAATCTGCTGCACAAGAACTCTTTAAAGTGTTGAAGAGCAAGGGTGTCACTTTGAAGATTGAGGTGTGCCTGAGCTAAACCTGGGTATTTGAATGACCTCATATGCATGTGAAAGTAGGGCATTGAATAAGGAAGATCAAGGGAAATAATCTATGCATTTAAACTCTGGTGCTTGCAAAAAATATCAAAAGTACCATGTTCTGTCAAAAAGAAATAACAGAAGTACAGCCAGAAGGCTTCTTAGAAGTTCATCACATGTACTTTGGATGTATTATTAGGAGAAATCAGTTCCTGGAAAAGGACTTCATGTCTAGTAAAGTCAGGGGCAATGAAAGATTGGAAGACCTTTCTTAAGATAGATTAATATAGTGGCTACACCAATGATCTCAAACACAGTGATTGTGAGGATGGTTTAGGACCGGAAAATCTTTTGTTTTCTTGTACCTAGGTTCACTATGGAACAGAAAAAACTCAAAGGCACCTAACAACAGCAAAATATGTTTCCCATCCTACTTTACATTTGCTTCCTCAAAACTCTCCCCAAATTTCACAAGCCTGGTAAAACCTCTGATCTGCTTATTGTTCATAGAGTCTACTTTGTGTTTTCAGGAATTTTATAAAAATGGAATAACCTTATATATATACTTTTATATATACTTATATATTATTTTATTTATCTAACTTCTTTCTTTTCTACTTTTCACTCAACATAATTATTTTAAGATTTAACTATGATATCATGTGTATCAAGAGTTTATCCATGGCAGAGTAGAAATCTAAAGCATCACTTTAATTTGTTCATTTAATATCAAGATTTCAGCCTTCAGTATAGATTATGACTCATTGTAAAGAAGACCAAAATCATCACAACTGGACCAATAGGTAACATCTTACCAAAATTTTGAAGTTGTCAAGTGTTTTGTTTTGTTTGGATCCACAATCAATTCTCCAAGAAGCAGCAGTCAAGGGATGAAAAGATGCATTGCATTCTGTTGCAGAAGACCTCTTTAAAGTATTGAAAAGCAAGGATGTTACTTTGAGGACTAAAGTGGGCCTGACCTAAGCCATTATTCTCAATGGCCTCACATGCACGTGAAAGTTGGACATTGGGTAAGGAAGCCTGAAGAAGAATCTGTGCATTTGAATTGATGTGTGAGAAGAATATTGAAAGTACTGTGGACTGTTATTAGGGGAAGCTGATCTGTCTTGGTAGAAGGATGACCAGACCACTCCTTAGAAACAAGACTGGCGAAATTTCATCCTAAATACTTTGGACATATCATCAGGAGAGACCATGTTTGGAAACGTAGAGGTGTAGCAAAAAAAGAGAAAGCCTCTCAAAGAGACAGAGTAACAAAATGGCTGCAACAATTGGTTCAAGTAAAGGAACAAGTGTGAAGTTAGTATACAACTGGGCAGTATTCTGCTCTGTTTGCTTTGGCTTGGAAACACTTTGATGGTACCTCAAAGAACAATAGCATATAGCCACTGGGTTTGATACTCTAGATAACTCAGCCTAACACACTACTCCTCCCAATGTTATCCATAATTGGTTATAATAGGTACAGCTGAATGCCTTTGCACTATCAATAAAATTAAAATAAACATTTTGTGATATTCTCTGCTTCTAGTTAAGATCCATCTAACATCACCAATTATATTCCTCGTTCTATGGCCTCTTTTGAACCCAGCTTGACTTTGTAGGAATTTTCTGCCAATATATTGATGCAACCATTTTCTAAATTATTCTCAGCAAAAGCTTACTTGCATGTGATATTAACAATATTGCTTTTAAATCCCCATTCTGTTAGATCACTTTTCTTTGCACAAATATGAAAATCTTCCCACAGCTGGCCAAATAACTTGTTCAAATTTCTTGGCATTGTTAATGAGCATGTCCAGCATTGCATCTGTTTGTTGAACCATTGGCATTCCATAAAGTGTTCAAGCCTTATTTTTCACAAATGCCTTCAGTAGAGCTTAGAGTTCTTCTTGGTGTGGTGAATGTTCAGCCTAGGGGTAGTTATTCCACACAACTGCCAGAACACCATTATCTATGCTACACCCAGTGCTCTGTTTATATGAGAACTGATGGGAAGAGGCATTACTTCTAGCTTTGTATGAGTGTTGAACACTGTTTACTTTCATCCTTTTGACTGGTATGTACCATTGTCTCGGACATTTTCTCATAAGTAGGCGCTCATGAATACTCAGCTAACTATATACTAATACTCAGCTAAAAACTCAGCTAATGTTCCTCTCCTCTCATAGTTTGCCATGAAAATTCTAGCTCATTTCCTCTCCTCGATGTGACAATCTGATCCATTTTGTCAGCTCAGGAGATTCAGCAAGATTTTTCCTGTATTCCCCTTTTCTAAATATTGGATTAGAAATTCTTTCTACTATACTGAGGCAAATATATAGTTTCTCTCGTACAGATTTCCAATATCTTAAAAATTGCACTTTTATGTATGGTGTCTGTAGTTGTTTTAGCAGATATATTAAATTTTGTTCCTGTTACTGTATGATAGTCAGTTAAATTTCAACTAACAGTCTTTCAAAAATCTCCCTTCTTCTTTTCACTCATTTTTTGTTATTATTTTATCCATATTTTTGTTAATATTTTATCCAGAAAATAAAGTAACTAACTGAAGGAACATTATTCTGGTAGGCATTCATTCAACCATACCTTGATTCAGGTATATTTAATCTGCTATAGTAAGTTGAATTTTCCAAGATAAGATACCGTTATGCATGCTTTATTAAATGTATTGACATATAAGTATCCACAGTGCTCTAAGTATCTACTATAAATAATCAATATAGAGTATCTATAAAATGGAAATATTTTCGTTTACAAGGATTCTAACAGCTGACTTATTTTTCCTAAAGACAAAATTGTAACATATAGTTAATATCAGATAACAGATTTTCTAGAAAAAAATTGTTCTTGTTTCTGCCATTTCCTTTGGTTTGTACCAATCTTAGCTTTTTCAGATTTTATTATCTAATTTTTATAAAACAAAGTTAATTTAGATGGCATATTTCCATGTAGCATTATATCAGTTATTTATTTATATAAAATAAATTATCCTAAAATTCAGAGGCTTAAAAAAAACCACACAATTATTATCGCATACTTTTTGAGATCAAGAATCCAGGCAAAGTTTAACTTTATCTTTTGCTCCAGAGTCTCTTGCTAAGCAGAAATCAACATATTAGCTGGAGTTGTAATCTTATCTGAAGACTACTGTATGGAAAGACCCACTTCCAAGTTTATTCATGTACTTATTGATTCTGTTACTCAGTGGTTTTTGCACTCATAGGCCCAGTTCCTTGTTGGTTATTAGCCGGAGCTTTCCCTCAGTTTCGTGCTAAGTAGACCTCTCCAACATGACATCTTGCTCTGTCTGATTCAGTAAGATTCCTTTAACAAGATATAAATCACAATGCAAATAAAATAAATTCAATCTGTTAACATCCTTTCAACATTGCCTATATCAACAATACTATATTAATTAGAAGTAAATTATGAAAAACAAATTCATTTTTATCTGGTTGACTCTAACTCACAGTAACTCTATAGGACAGAGTAGAACTGCCCCTGTGGATATCTGTGACTGTAAATCTTTACAGGAGTAGAAAATCTTGGTATCAGCGCTCATTTTTCCCCTCCCTCCCCCACCTTCCCTCCCTCCCTCACAAACCCTTGATAATTTATAAATTATTATTGTTTCATTTTTACACTGACCAATGTCTTCCTTCACCCCCTTTTCTGTTGTCCGTCCCCTGGGGAGGGGGTTATATATAGATCATTGTGACCGGTTCCCCCTTTCTCCCCCATGTTCCCCTTACCCTCCTGGCATAGCTACTCTCATTATTGGTCCTGAGGGGTTTATCTCTCCTGGATTCCCTGTTTCCAGCTCTTATCTGTACCAGTGTGCATCCTCTGGTCTAGCTGGATTTGTAAGGTAGAATTGGGATCATGATAGATGACGGGAAGAAGCATCAAAGAAGTAGAGGAAAGTTGTATGTTCCATCTGTTATAATGCACCATGACTGGCTCATCTCCTCCAAGCGACCCTTCTGTAAGGGGATGTCCGGTTGCCTACAAATGGGCTTTGGTTTCCACTCCTCACTCCCCCTCATTCACAATAATATGATTTTTTTGTTCTTTGATGCCTGATACCTGATCCTATCGACACCTCATGATCACACAAGCTGGTGTGCTTCCTCCATGTGGGCTTTGTTGCTTCTCAGCTAGATGGATGCTCGTTAATCTTCAAGACTTTAAGACCCCAGGTGCTATATCTTTTGATAGTCGGGCACCATCAGCTTTCTTTACCACATTTACTTATGCACCAACTTTGCCTTCAGCAATCATGTTAGGAAGGTGAGCATCAGGGAATGCCACTTTAATAGAAAAAAGTGTTCTTGCGTTCAGGGAGTACTTGAGTAGAGGCCCAATGTCTATCTGCTACCTTAATACTAAAACCTATAAATATATGTACATAGATCTCGTTCCCCAGAGTCATATATAAATATATTTACATATGCGCATGCCTGTATTTAGACCTCTCTAAATGCCCTTTGCCTCCTAGTCATTTCCTCTATTTTCTTTTACTCTCCTCTTTTCCCACTATCATGTTCAGCCTTCATTTGGGTTTCAGTTATTCCTCTTGGTTACATTGACATTGCCCTTGAACAAGCTTTACCAGGTCTCCTACACACTCCTCGCCATCAATTTTAGATCACTTGTTCCCTTGTCCCTCAGTTTGTTAACACCCACTTCCTTTCCCCCCGCCTCCCATCTCCCTTGACCCACCAGAACCATCCGTCTCATTGTTTTCTCTTCCAGACTGTTTGTCCTGCCTATATTATCTAGGTAGACCTTCAGAGACAATAATATGCAAAAAACACAAGACAGAGCAAAACAAAGCAACAAAATGAAACAAAACAACAACAAATCAATGACCAATAAAAGAAAAAAGAAAAGACTATAAATAGTTCAAGGTCTGTTTGTTGACCTTTAGGAGTGTTTTCCATTCGAGTCTGATGGGGTGCCACGCCTTGGCCCCAATGTCTATTTTTTGAATTCCCAGGAGATTTCGTTGTGCCGCTCCCCTTGCTGTTCTTTTGCACACACTTAGTATTTCGAATTGGTGAGGTGGGGTCAGATCGGGCACAATTCTTGCACTGTGTCTCCAGTGTTGTCCCCCGTAGCGCTATGGGTCAATGAGGCACAGTGTGTCATGTAGTGGGGCCAACCCCGTGGTTTTCTCTATGCATTGGCTGCTCTGAGCACAAATATCGTCCTCAGGGCTTGGTGGACTAGGATGCGCTCCACTCTCTCTTCTTCCCCCTTCATTTGGTCCTGTGTGCTCGGATCAGACATGTCTCTCTCCCTGAGCTCTAGCTTCAGTGATGTCCTCTGAACTGAGTTCTTCTGCAGGGAGGGGGAGCTGTCCATGTAGTTGGGATTGGGGCCGTCCCTTCTGACCTCTCTATTGGTTCCCTGCTTCATGCCTGTATGTTGCATGCATGTCTTGAAACACTGGGTTGAAGTCTGGTCCCTCTTTCCCTGTGGGAAACAGCACCCTCCCCTTGGGTGGGTTAGGGCCCTGTTCCCCCACTACCAATGTATTTTTCTTTCTTTTCGCCCCTCCTTTTTAGTTGGCAACCATATGTATCCCTGGATTTGGTCTGGCTCCTGCCATGCTACCTGGACCTCACCCCAAGAAAGTATGTATACAGTAGCTTTTTCCCTATGCCCCTTTGAATTTTTAAGTTTACCTCACCATACTCATGTTGTACTTGTACTTTTGTGTTTGGCTTACTTTGCTTAGCATAATTTCAACCAGTTTTTCCCATGGAACGATGTGCTTCATGCATTCCTCACTGCTTTTTAGGGATGCGTAATACTCCATTGGATGTATGTACCACAGTGTTTTAACCCATTTGTCAATTGATGGAAATTTGGGTTGTTTCCAACTCCTCGCAATTGTGAACTGTGCTTCGATGAACATTGGAGCACAGATATCTGACCATGGTTTCTTTCTTACCTCTTCTGGGTATATGCCCAGTAGGGGGATTGCTGGGTCATATGGTAGCTCAATTTTCATCTGTTTTATATATCACCAAATTGATTTCCATAGTGGCTGTACATACCTACAGGTCCACCAGCAGTGGATGAGAGTTCCTATATCACCACAGCCCCTCCAACACTTGTTGCTTTCTAATTTTTTTAATAGGGCTATTCTTGAGGGTATTAGGTGGTATCTCATAGTTGTTTTAATTTGCATTTATTTTATGGCTAATGATTGGGAACATTTTCTCATGTTTATTGGCCATTCAGATTTCTGCCACAGGGAAACTTCTGTTTAGGTTCTTTGCCCACCTCTTCAGTGGGCAATTGGTTTTTGTTTTTTTCTCATTTTGGAGGCTAGCAGAGTATTGTAGATTGTAGTAATAAGATATTTGTCTGATATGTCATTGCTAAAGATGTTTTCCCAGACCTTGGCTCATTTGTATTATATATGTATCTATTCACATTTAAAAATATTTTTATAATAAAATTTATTTATTTATTAATAGTTTTATTAGGGGCTCATACAACTGTTATCACAACCCATACATACATCAATTTTGTAAAGCATATTTGTACACTCATTTCCCTCATCATTCTCAAAACATGGGGAACCAATTACAAGGATCTACATGTGACCTCTTCTCTGGGGGATGGACAACAGAAAAGTGGGTGAAGGGATACTTCAGACAGGAAAGATATGACAAAATAATGATTTATAAATTATCAAGGGCTCATGAGAGAGGGGGAAGGGGGAAGGGAGAGGAAAAAAAAAGAGGACCTGATTTAAAAATAAAAATGATCATGATGCTAGCAAGATAGTAGTCTAGTTGAACTGTATCTTCGTTCTGTCTGAATGGAGAGATTATTTCTTAAGACTTCATTAAATTCAAAGAAGATATTCAATTCTCTCTTTAATATGCCAGCCAAAAACTTGTAAGAAGGTGAGAGTAATGTGAACGGTAAAAATGAAGATGCCCTATTTCATGAAATGGAAAGTCATGGAGAGTGGTTCAAAAGAGAGCTGAGGTATCCTAAAAAGTGCAATGCAGCACCAGAAACAATTTTCTATTATTTGCCAACATGTTTCATGGAGAAGCTTTCTGTGCTATTTCTTTCTTAGATATTTTTGAGAGAGTTGCTATTTATGAAATATTCAAACTTAAGAAAATCACAATTTCATGAAATTTTTTACTTGGAATAATTTATGCTATTTCTTCCTTATCTCCTTTTATTTATTTTTTATTGCCCAACCAGGTCTTACTAATTTTGACCTGTTCCTTCACTCTCCCTAGTCAACCAGTATTCTGTTATTTGGATGGCAAGTTGGATGATCCTCTCAGGGGACACTGGTTGGGTGTTTGTGGACCCGCCTGGATGGTGCTGCACTGGGTGCTCTCACCAGAAGCTGTGATGGTGTGGCCCACTGCAGCTTGAGGTGCCACAGGAGGCATGTGGGGGTGCCTGCTGCAATGGGAGTGCCAGAGAAGGCAGTTGGTTGTGCTCGCTTTTGTGTAGAGCACCACAGATGGGTGGGCGGAATTTCCCTGGTCAGCTAGATCATTGTGGAGGTTAGGCAGAGGTTTCTGCATCAATGTGGAGCACTGGAGAGTGTCAGCAGAGCTGCCTTAGGCTGTGCGAGACACTACAGCAGGGGGCAGAATGTTCCCTCCATTACTTGGGACCACAGAGGACGGGTAGAAATTCCCCAAGCCATGCAGGTGGGATTTCACCCAGAAGACGGTGGGCAGGATTTCCCCAGCTGTGTGTTAAATGCTCTAGAGGCTGGTAGGCAGGCAGGATTTCCCCTGGAGAAAGGTGGGCAGGATTTCCTTCAGAGGAAAGTGGGAGTTATATATGTGCTACTGAGGGCAGGTGGGTGAGTGGGATTTCCCCTGGAGGAAGGTGGGTGGGATATCCCCTGGTGGAAGGTGGGCTGTTTTTCCCCAGCCTTGTGTTACTCTGCAGAGGGTGGAGCTCCCCCAGGTAAGTGGAGGGCATGCGTATATACCCTATGCTAAGCGGAGTGGCCTGGAGGTCAGCAGTGGAATTGTCACAGAAAAGGGAAGAGAAAAAGAAAAAAAATAACTGAGCCCACTTAGACTCTGGGGGAAAGACAGAAGAGAGGGTAACAAAAGTACCAATATAGTTAAGCTCCAATCCCCGACCATGGGGCTGGAGAGCTTTAAACCCTGCCCTGAGGTGGCAGCAAGCTGTGGCCTTGTTCATATAAAGCTCTTGGGCCAGTTCCAAAGGATCCTGGCTCTGACTGAGACAGTGGTGGGGCTAAGGTTAAACTCTAGCCGGCCCCCACAATGGTAGGCCAAAAGCTCCCAGCTCTTTAAAACCTAGTGGATCTGTGCCTCCTTATATTTATGATGCTCCTCCCACAACCGGCAGTGTGGAATTTCCCTCTTAGTGACTATCCTGTGCTTATTTCTGCATAGTCCCTCTGGTATGTGTTACTCAGTCGCCATATTGCCGGAAGCCAACATTTTCATTTTTAAAGATCATTCTGGCTGTACTCCCCCCCAAATGTATTTGTTCTTCTGGCAGTCCATGATATATTCTATATTCTTTACCAGTACCATAACTCAAATGCATTGATTATTCTCCATTCTTCCTTATTCATTTTCTAGGTTTCATTTTTATATGAGTCAACTGAAAATACCATGACTTCGGTCAGATGCACTTTAGTCCTCAGAATAATATCTTTGCTCGTTATCTCTTTAAAGAGTTCTTTTTTAGGAGTTGTTTTTTCACAATGCAACACGTTTGATTTGAGTGCAACCTCCCTGAGTATTGCTTGTGTACTCAAGTAAAATGGAATACGTGGAAACTTCTATTTTTGCTCGGTTTTCCATGATGTTTATTTCTCCAATTGTGAAGATTTTTGTTTACATTGAGTTGCAATACTTACTGAGTGCTATATTATTTGATCTTCATTAGTGCTTCAACTCCTCCTCATTTCACCAAGCCAGGTTGTGTCACCTAAACATTGTTGTTGTTGTATGCCATTGAGTTTTTGCTTACTCATAGCAACCCTATGCACAACAGGATAAAGCACTGCTTGGTCCTGTACCATCCTCAATTGTTCTTATGCTTGAGCCCACTGTTCCAGCCACTATGTAAATACATTTTATTGATGATGTTCCTCTTTTGTTGCTGACCTTCTACTTTACCAAGCATGAAGTCCTTCTCCAGGTACTGGTCTCTCCTGACAGCAAAGTCTAAGTATTTAAGATGAATTCTCAACAACCTTGCCTCTATGGGACTCTTGCCATACTTCTTCCAGTACAGACGTGTTTGTCCTTTTGGTAGCTCCTGTTACTTTCAATATTCTTTACTAGCACTACAATTCAAATGCAACAAGTCTCCTTAGATTTTCCTTATTCAATGTCCAATATTCATATTCATATGATGCCATTGAAAATGGCATGGGTTTGGTCAGATGCACCTCAGTCCTCGAAGTAATATCCTTACTTTTCAATACTCTAAAGTGGTCTTGTGCAACAGATGCAGATTGTTAATGAATGTTACTCCAATCCTGATGTTACATTCATCTTCAATGGTCCTGCTTCTTGGATTATTTACTCATCATACAGATTTTATAAATATGTTGAAAAGTTATGTGCATGATGTACACTGTAGTAGTTACATAATCTGGTGTCAATTTGGAAGTTAAGAGGATTAAGAGTGAAGGGGCGGAGTCTAGTCTGTCAATCGGGTCACAGATAATGAGGCCTCTGTGTGGGCATGACTTTCCCTGAGGATTCTGGGAATTCTTATATTACCTCCTTGGAGGCAGGAGACATACTCTCTCAGCTCACTGCCTGAGAGACTCTCTATGACAAGACACATGGAACTATGCTGATGGCAGTTAGAGCCCTGGACCTGGAGAAGCCATGTGGAGACCCCTGCCAGTGCTGAGATGCTTACAACACCACTGGATCTCGAAGACTTTCTACCCACTGGCCTGTGATCATCCTGCATTCTGCATCATTGCATGTGTTCCATAAGTCTGAAGAGGACTTTATAAATTGATATCAGAAGCATGGACTAATATCGGATTTATGGACTTGATCTGAACTGGGCTGGGATATTTTCTCAATATTCAATTGCTCTTGTATATAAAGCTCTTTTTTATACACAAATGGGTGTCCATGAATTTGTTTTTCTAGTCTACCCAGACTAACTACAAACATGTCCTTATTTTAATCAATTTAGTACCCCCATGTTCTTTTGGAATGACTTAAATCAGAATGAGTCCAATTTTGTGTTCTTGAATTCCCTATCCTTATCAATGTTTTCCACAGTTTGTTATGACCCATACAGTGGAATAAGTGCATAGTCAATAAAATACAAGTAAAGATCTTTCTGATATTTATTGGATTTAGCCTTCAACATCAGCAATGATAACCCTTATTCTATATCATTTTCCGAATCCAGCTTCAATTGTCAGCAGTCCTCTGTTGATGTAATGCTACAACTGTTTCCACATTATCTTTAGCAAAATTTCATTTTGTTGTGATAGGAATTATATTGTTAAATAATTTCCATAATTTATTGGTTTACCTTTCTTTGGAATGAGGAAAAATAAGGATCTCTTTCAGTCTTCTAGCCAGGTATTTTTTTTCAAATTTATTTCAGTTTTGCATCATTTGATGAAACATTTCAATTGGTATTCCTTCAATTCCTGGATCAACCCCCCCCTCCCCACCACTGCCCTGCCTAATGCGCTCAGTACACTTTGACTTCTTCCTTTAATACCATCAATTCTTGATTATATGCTACTTCTTGAAATGGTTGAATGCATTTCTGGTACAGTGACTCTATGGATGCTGTCTATTTTCTTTTGATTCTTTCTGTATTGATCAATATTTTGTACATTGAATCCTCCACTATAAAAAATATAACTTGAAATTTGTTTCATTTATTTCAGTTTGAGAAATATTGAGCATATTCTTCCCTTCAGTTCCTAATTCTAGGGCTTTACAGATTTCATTATCATGTTTTCCTTTGTCTTACTGAACTGCCCTTGAAAATTCTGCCCAGTACATCGTTTCTTCCATTCAGTCTATATTCTAAAGCAAGTTTCAGAGTCTCTTCTGGTGTTCATTCTCACCTTATCTGTCTTCCTTGTATTTTTAAAGACTCTTAATTGTCTTTCAATACAAAAGAGTGCCCCTTAAAAAAGCGGATTTTTTTTTCAGTTATTTATTTATGTATTTATTTATTTGCAAAAGAACGTTACCACCTTCAAAGTCCTATCCATTCCACTTAATACATTTGTCAATTCTGTGATTCCATTCTTGGAAACATTTTACAAACTCATCTGTTTGGATGGCTGACAGTAAATCCCACGTTTTTTTCACTTCACATCCTCTACATCATCAATTCGCTATCCTTTCATGTCTCTCCCAGGTGAGTAATGTGCATGGGGGCAAAAGAGGCATGCTGGATGCTGGCTTTTTTTTTTTTTTTGCCTAAAACTGGCACACTGAGATGACTGCATGAGCAGGTACATTATCATGGTGGCAAAACCAGTCCCCCGGTCTGTAACAAATCAGACCTTTATTGTAGCACACTGTTACGCAAACTTTTGCGAACCTCTAATACAGTGGTTCTCAACTTGTGGGTCGTGATCCCTTTGGGGGTTGAACAACCCTGTCACAGGGTTTGCCTGATTCATAACAGTAGCAAAACTACAAGTATGAAGTAGCAACGAAAATAATTTTATGGTTGGGGGGTGGGTCACCACAACATGAGGAACTGTATGTATTAAAGGGTCATGGTATTAGAAAGGCTGAGAACCACAGCTCTAATAGAAAGTTCGGTTAACAGTCTGACCTGATGGAACAAACTCCATAAGTACTATGAGTTGACATTTTTGTCCATTGAGGATGTTGATGGACGTCCAGAATGAGGTTTGTCATCAATGAACATTACACTTATTTTGAAAGGAGTAAAGCACTTGTACACTTGAGCTTTTCCCATAGCGCTGTCTTTTCAATTTCATCAATGCCTACTATATGGATATCAATCATTTTCCTATATTAATATTCATATTTACTATATTCATATATTGAACGTTCTAATTATTAATGTTTTTGCAGCTGCTTCCCATTTTGAGTTGTGCATATCAGTAAATGAATGTCTGACAATTATTAATCTATTTATGTTGTCAAAGTATTCTCTACTTTGAAGATGCAGCTATCCCCCAGTTATATTTTGAGTGTTTACCAACCTGAGGGGCTCATATTCTGACATTATATTAAAGAATGCTCCACTGGTATTCATAAAGCTTTCATGGGCTAATCTTTCCTAACTAGATCTTTAGGTCTTTCTTTCCAGTCTGGTTTGTTCTGGATTCTTTGCTGAAATCTATTCGCCCTGAGCAATCCTGCTGGTAAGTTAAATACAGGTTAGACAGCTTACAGCATCAAATCTACAAGGAAGCCATTATTGTGACAAATTGACACACAAGTGGTGGTTCCTGATCTGTATAGCTGATTTATACTATCCATTAATATGAACTTTGTAGTCCAAGTTTCATGCAGAAATACCTATAACATTTCTCAACTTTAATATGCTAAAGTATTGATTTCCAGTCTCCCAGCATCTTCAAAACAGACCAGTAAAGTAAAAAAAAAAAAACAGTGGTGACATTCTGTCACATTCTGTTTCACACCTGTATACATTCTCTATAATGTTGGCAAGTTAAAAAGTCAGTTAATTCTGTTTTGAAATATATATTGCTGATTTTATTGAGATGGATATTCACAATACTTAAATTTCAATATTATAAGAACAGAAGCCCCTATTATATAATGTGTAAGTCTTTTAATTTTTGTTTAATTCAGTAGGCAAATTATACAGAAATATTAAGTGTATAACTCAGTCAGAGTTTAGTCAATTGTATGCATCCGTAAAGCCACTATCCCAATCAAAATATGAACTATCTTTATCACCTTCAGAAAGATTTGTAAGTGTTCCTTCCTACTATTCCAATCACCCATTTATGACAATTAATCATCTCCATGTAGTTAAATTGCACCTGTTCTAATATTTTATATTAATACTATGATACAATTTTTGTTCATTTTTCGTGCCCTAGTCATTTTTCTCAGCATAAAGTTCTAGGGATTCATCCATTATGTTTTGTATATTATTAGTTTGTTCTTTTTATTGGTGGGTAGGAGTTGCATTCCACCCTCATAGATGTGGCAGTCAAGAATGAAATATAGCATAGGGAAAATATAATGCATATGACTTTTTAAAGGGTTGAAGAGTAAGAATGTCACTTAGTCACGAGGAGTATTAAAGTGCACGTGGTCCTCTCTGTGGACTGGAGGACCACATGGCCAGCCCCACTATGAGACGTGGTGCCCCTCGCTGGCCCATGGCCCTGCGGGGGACAAAACCGGTGACGCAGTGTGGTAATTGCGCCTGATCTGACCCCTCCACGCTGAGGCAAGGCA
>NW_022109980.1:8054955-8063573 GCF_000313985.2 Echinops telfairi
AAAATGAGGACCTAATGTCGGGGGTTTAAATGGAGAGAAAATGTTTTGAGAAACGATGTACAAATGCACTTTACACAAATGATGTGTGTATGGATTGGGATAACAGTTGTATGAACCCCTAATAAAATGTTTAAAAAAAAAAGAGTTCCAAAATATGGAACTATAGAAAACAAACACACACACACACACACACACAAAACAAATTTAAAAAATAAATAAATAATAAAAAATAAAGTGCACGTGGTCCAAGCCATAGTATTTTCAATTGCCTAAAATTCATGTGAAAGATTGACAATTAATTAGGAAGGTCAGAGAAGTATTGATGTATTTGAATTATGGTCCCGGCAAAGATTGAAAAAGCCATAAACTTTCAAAAGAGAAAACATCTCTCTCTTGGAAGAAGTGGAGCCAGAATATTTCTTAGAAACAAGGACGGTAAGACTACTTTCACGTAGTTTGGTTGTGTTACCAGGAGAAACCAGTCCCTGGAAAGGGGCATCACACTTGGTAACATATAAAGGCAGCGAAAAGGAAGAAGACCCTGAATGATATGGATTGATTTGGCTACAACAATGGACTCAAACATAACAATAACTGTAACGATGGCATTAGATCAGGCCACATTTCCTTCTGATTTACAGAGTCCCTAAGGATTGAAACTGACTCAGGGTATCTACTACCATTATATATATATATAATTTTGAATATACAATTCTCTTATTAATGAACTCTTTTGGATGCTTAAAATTTTTGAGAATTATGAATAAAGTTTCTATGAACATTAATTTACATATTTTATGGACGTACATTTCATTTTCCTCTGTGCAATAACAGTTGGAAAAATCTGTCTTGCATTGGTATTATTTTTTCCACTTACTTGCTCCAAATTCTTCCTACTTTTGACACTGGAATTCTCTTTAATTTTCTCCATTCTAGAAATATTCTTAAGGAGGGGAGTAAATAAAATGTGCATTGTCAAAGAACCTTATTCTGTTGAGGACTGTAGACCAATGTCACATTAGAACTTTGGAAATTGGTTTAGAATATATACCTTCACAGTCAACGTACCCATGGAGTGAAAGAGCTGAGTTGTTTATACAAAATATTCCAATCATTGATTGAGGACTGCTCCTTTAGAGTGCTACTTCTGTGGTATTATTTGCATACCCTATAAATAGGCAGAAAGATGTCTTAGGGAAATTGTTGCTGGTACTGGCTTTAGGAATTTGGGCCAGCATTTAGAGAAATAATATGTGCTGAGGTGATATGACCAGTGTACTGAAATCATATACAAAAGAAAGTAAAATGATAAATAGGTATGATTGGGGCACAGACGTACATATGACAATTATAAGCATATTTATATCTAAATCCTTTAGAGAGATTTTGTGGAATCATGTGAGTGCCCAGGAAAAATTCTTCAAAAAATAAATATTTCATAATAACTTGAAAAATAAAACCAATAAGAGTTGGGAAAGTAAGATCTTTCTGTCACAACCAGTCCCAAAACAATGGGTTCCTTAAAGAAGTATAACAGAAATAAAGTCTCTTTGGCTTTCAACAAAGTGGTGGTCAGAGAGTATGATAAACATTCACAAACACATCCATGGATTGCGTTTCAAAAATCACGTCCTCCAGAATTCATGGCAATTGGGAAATCTGTCATGAAGGAAGTGGGAATGCCATCAGAATAAACAAAGCTGTCTGGGTCAAAGGAATAAGGAATATACTAAACCACTTCAAGCACAGTTGTCCAGAAATTATGCTAAGGGTGAAGATTCACAAAATAAGCTCTGTATGTTGATTACTACTGTACCTGTGAACACTTTTAAAAATGTGCACAATGGATCTAAAATCTAGCAGCTTGCTTTGAAATAAACGATAAAATTGAAAAAGAAAGGTCACAGAAAAATAAGATAAAAATATGGAGAGTTTCATGTAATGCAAGTCAAAGAAATTGAGGAGTATTTTTCCTAGTATCATCAAGAATTTAAAATTCTATCATGAAGGTATATGTGTTAGACTGGGTTCTCTAGAGAAGAAAAACCAGTGACTTTTATATGTGCATATTCACAGAAAGAGATTTATACTATGGAATGGCTCACATAGTGGTAGAATTGGAGAAGTTGAGTCCAGTTCAAGTTCATGTGTCAGATGTATGCCAAAGACTTTTCTTGACTCCTGGAGATAAAAGCAGCAGAGAAACAGGAAGAAGAGAGATGAAGCAGAAAGACCACAGGGTGATGGATGCTGAGCTGAATCAATCCCAGGAAAGCAAAATAAACTCAAGGAAGCAGTCCTTTAAAGGCTTCTGGGATCAGCAGGTGATATAACAGGAGGTCAACGGACCAGATGCATGATGCAAATTCAGCAGTAGAAGTGAACTAGCTTCTGCATGCTGTCAGTCTTTATTAAGTGTAGACCACACCTGAATGAGAATCCCTTCAAATGTATCAAGACTGTGAGCAGATTAACTGTATTTCTTACTTTACAAAAGAGTCCATCTTAGAGTTGGCTGAATTATGGTAGATTTTATCATGAGAGAATCTGGCACATCCAAGTTGACATAAAATCTAACAAACACAGAACACAAGAACTGAAACAATTTCATTAGATTTATTTACATGGAGAACATTCCTGATCTTAAATCAGAGTTGGGGAACGTCCACCCCTTGGGTCATATAAAGCCTGAAAAGTCATCAATACCTGCTAACATCACACACTTTATAAGAGAAAAACAGGCCCAGCTATAACATTAGGAATGAGTTATTGTAGTGTTTGACCAGTATGGCCTGGTAATGATGTTATAAACATCCAAAAGGCCCTTGACAGAAAAAAAGATTAGCCAACCCTATCTTATAGAGTTGTGAGCTATAAAGGCTTATTCCTGTAAATTTCAGAAGGCTTTGTCAAAACAATTAATTTCATAAGAGACAAAAAACGAATGGATGTATATTCTCCCATGTTTATTACAGCAGAGTTCACAATAACATGAAACAAGAAGCAACCCAAATACCCAATACTATAATAATGCATAAAGAAAATATATTACATACACACAATGGAATACTATACATCCCTAAAAACCAGTGATGAAAGAGTCAAACACCACACGACATGGAAGGACGTAGAAACTGTTATCACAAAAGGATAAATACTGTCTGAGCTAACTACTATAAGGAGAAACATCAATTAAATAGATCTTATAGGCCAATGCCTGAACAAAAAGAAAGAAACCGAGCCTATTGGTCATGCCATCACCACCACCACCACCACCCCATCCTCCTTATATGCACTTAAAGGAACAACCTGAAGAGTTATCTCATCTCAGCTAGGGTCAATCCTTCAAAAAGGGAGGAAATGGAGAAGACTTGATACCATACAACATTGAATTAAATCTGCAAAATAGTCAATAGGCACTGCAGGAATGGGAGTGTAACCTCAATGGAAAATAAAGTTAAGACAAGCAGAGGGGAGCATCCACATATGAGAGGGACATTTTTATTTCTGTGGGTGAGTAAATTAGGAGGAGCAAGTTCATATCAGAAAGGGATGCTAAATAATAACTACAGAGACCCCAAGGAAAGACTAAAAGGGCTCTAGGTTCCTGGGTAGAAACTTTTAAATTAGTTCCTTCCTAACCTGCAGTGAACCATACTATGGACTAAGCACTACGATGACCTTAGACACTGGCCTTACAGGGAACATGGCATTCCCTATAGGCCACTCATATTATATTATGATACTGCACTGTAGTCTGAGCATTGCATTGGATCACTTTTCTTTGGATTAGGTACAAATGTAGACCTCCTCCAGCCAGTTGGCAAAGTAGCTGTCTCACAAACTTCCACCTAGAGAAGCCTATGTGCATCCAGTGTTTTATCAGCTTCTTGAAACATTTCGATGGGTATTCTATCAATTCCTGGAATCTTGTTGTTTGGATAATGATTTCAATGCTGTTTGAACTTCTTCCTTCAGTACCATTGGTTCTTGCTCATATGTTATCTCCTGAAATAGTGGAATGTCCACTAACACTTTTTGGTACAGTGTCTCTGTGTATTCTTTCCAGCCTCCTTTGAACCTCCTTTAACTATTCAATATTTCCCTCCCCCCCCCCAAGAATCCTTCAATACGGCAACTCAAGGATTCACTTTTTGTCTTGAGCTTTTTCAGTTTAACACATGCTGAGCTTGCTCTATCCTTTTTGTTTCCTAATTCTGGGTCTTTTCACATTTCATTAAAATGTTTTGCTTTTTCTTCTCAAATTGCCCTTTGAAATGTTCTTTTCAGTTCTTTGACTTCATCATTTCTTCCATTTGCTTTAGCTACTCTTCCATTAAGAGCAGGTTTCAGAGTCTCTAGGGACATGCACTTTGATCTTTGATTTCTTACCTGTCATTTTGATGCCTTATGTATGCATTCAATTACGATGTTGTTGATGTCCTCCCACAGCTCATCAGGTCTTCTGGCCTTAGTACTCAGGGTATCATATCTGCTCTTGAGATGTTCTCCAAATCCAAGGTTATATTGTTGCTCTCATAGATTTGATTTAATATTCTTCAGCTTTAACCTGAACATATACGTGAACAGTTGATGGTCTGTTCCACTGTAAATCCCTGGCCTGGTTTTAGATACTATGATTGAGATTCTCCATCTTCTCTTTCCACAGATGAAGTCAATTGAATTTCTCTTTATTCCATCTGGAGAAGTGCATGCGTACAATCACCTTTGTGTTATTGAAAAAAAGTTATTTGCTATGATGAAATCAGTGATCTTGCAAAACTATATCATGTGATCTCTAGCTTTGCTTCTATCACCAAGTCCATATTTTCCAAATACTCTTTCTTCCTCTTTGTTTCCAAATTTTGCCTTTCTATGGCCCAAAATTATCAACACATCTTAATTGCATGTTAAATCAATTTATGACTGAAGCACTTGGTAGAATTCTGAAATTTGTTTATAATTAGCTTTTGTGGTTGGTGCATAATTTGTATAATACTTGCATTGAATGAATTTCCTTGAACATAGATAAATAGAATCCAACCACAAGCAGTATTGTACTTCAGGATTGACTTTTTAATGTCCTTTTAAAACACAAATGCAAAATGACTCCTTTTCAAAACTTTTGGACACTGGGAAAGGGCAGTAGGATGGAAAATATTGTCTGGCAGTAGCCAAGAAGTGGATTTCCGTCAAAAAACAGAAAGGAAATTTCATAGAGCCTAGGGGGACAATGCACATTTCCACCAAAACTTAAAATGACAACATTAACTTGGAGAGATTTTAGTGAGACATCCAATATAAAAATAATGGAGACAGGTAAGAAAGAGTAGAATGCACCACTGAATGGAGGTGTCCATGGTACATCCTTTCCCTGGCACAGGTACCATCATCCATCAAGAGTGAGCATAAGGAGATGGGGTGGCAGAAGTGGCGGGTCAGTTTGGAAAACTTTTCAAATGGCATTGATTAAACATTCACCCTCTGAAATCAAGCATTTTGGCCTCTCTGGTATTCCTTCTCCACCTGCAATTTGCTATGGGAGAAGTGTTCTGCGATGCCTGAGACCCTCCAGGGCTCTCATTGGCTAGGTCATTCCTTGCCGAATGACCAAACAAAGCAGACCTCTTGAATTCTCATTGCTTGAGATGGTGTGTTTAAATAAATAGGGAGACTTTGGAGCAGTTCCCTGTTGGTTCCAGGACAGACGAAGTGACTGAGAAGGTAGATGTGACTGAAGGCACAAGAGCCTGCAGTAGATAAGGACCAAACAGACACAAAAGAAAATCAAACCATGGCAAGCACCCATGGGAATTGGAAGAGGAAAACACACATCCAACTGGATTATGGACAAGGACCCCTTCAGATGGCTTAATTCATGCTCTTCTTCTTCTGCACCTGCCACTCCATCCCCAACCTACGCCCCCTCTCACAATAATACCCTTGCTTTTCATTTCAAAAAAGGTGAAATGTTCATTGATGACAAACCTCACTCGGGACGTCCATCAACTTCCTTAATGGACAATAAGGTTGACTCAGTGCATTCAGAGTTTATTCCACCAGGTCAGACTGGAAATCAAGCTTTATATTTAGAGGTCCTGAAAAGATTGCATAACAGTGTGCTACACAAAAGGCCTGATTTGTGGCAGACAGAGGACTGGTTTTGCCACCACAACAATGCATCTACAGCCATCTCAGTTGCACCCATTTTGGCAAAAAACAACATGCCTTTCTTGCCACCAAACATTTTATTCACCTGAATTCACTCCATGTGGCTTCTTTTTGTTTCCACAAATGAAGAGGGACATGAAAGGACAGGAATTTGATGATGTAGAAGAGGTGAAGAAAAAAAACAAGGTAGATGCTGTCAACCATCTAAACAGATGAGTTTGAAATATGTTTCCAAGCATGGAATTGCAGATTTGATAAATGTATTAAGTGTAATGGAGAATATGCTGAAGGTGATATGACTGTTTTGTAAAATAAATAAATTAATTAAATACATAGCTCTGGAGAAAAATCTGTTTCGGGGGCAGTACCCCCTTATAAGATAATGTACAACTAAAACGAGCATATTACTAATGGAACTTTTCTTCAGCTATCCACTGGTTGCTCAGACATTTAGATTTACTTTTTTTTAGGAAAAACCACCCATATATGCATGAACTTAAATGCAAGTACCAATAATTTTAAAAATTATCCTTGTATATTAATTACAAGTTAAATAGAAAAGGAAACATATTGTCCACCAGCATTATATTTTCATTTGCTCTCTAATTTGGCATTTATTTATAATTTGATAACTGTAATTTCATAAGTAAATGTAAATTATTTTAAAGTTAGCAATTAAAGAATGAATCATTGATGTAAAAGCATATATTCCATAAACAAACATGATATGATATTGTCAGAATCAAAGCAATCGTCACAGTCAAAGAAAAAGAATGTGTGGCTAGTGAAACAATTCTCCCAATCTGGGACTACCTCTCCATCTGTATGTGAAAACTTTGGTACTTAAAGTTGGCACAGATTATCATGATTGCCTTCCTGCTTGGATATTTCACTGTACAGCCTAAGGAAGAGTAGGCACTTTACAGTTCTTCTAATTTCCATTGCTTAATCTGCTTATTATTGAAGTCAACAAATTTCTGCTAGCTAAGCAGCAGCCAAGTCATGGAATCTTGCCACTGTTAAAACAAAGCAATACAGAACAAAAAACTTAGACTCTGGTAAGATCTACAAACACAACTATATCTTCTTCAGAAACAGAATTGCCATATAGAGCAGAACACCATGATATCCATGATATGCATCTTAAAAAGCAATTATTAAGAATCTTCTATAGTGAACTGAAGGGTGACCCAGTATATTTTCTTAGAAATAAATAATACAATTTCAAGCTCTTCTTTTGAGTGCTTGAAATTTATTTAACTAAAATATAAAGAATATAATTGAGATATAATAAGCAATGTGGTCTCTTTGATGATTTTCCATGAAGTAAGATATGTGCATGGTGATTAAAATATACAGAAATAAGGAGGGTCACCTTGTTCTTAACTCTTCCATCTACTTTATCTTTAATCAGTATCATAGAGGTCACAATGGGATTTCTTGGTAAATAAAAAAGAAAATAGTTCTCAGAGTTAATTAAGAAAGCCTCTTAAGGAAAAAGATAGTTTTACATATTTCGGTGATTTTTACTAATTGCTTGCTGTGCTAAATTTTTCCCAACAATGTTTTAAACATATTAAGATGCTAGATGATTTTTAATACAAAATGAAATATCATGGCTGCTGTTCCTTAGATTAAATTTATCATTGTATTAACATTTTCACATTATAATGAGAATATAGTCACTAAGAAGATGGCACATGAACGCACCATGCACTATTTGTGATTTTCCAAACCAAATAGCTCTAATAGCATTTTTCTTCCTATGTTATATATGTAGTTAGGTATGCAGCATCAGCTGATTCAGTATCAGCCTACCTCACAATCTTAGAGTAACCCAGAGATAGTGGTATTTATTTAATATGACTTAAGTATCATACGAGTGTGCTCAGATGTTTTAAAGCCATAGTTACCTGAAATATCCCGAAAAAATATCCTTCTACCTTTCTGCTCAAGAAAATGACCCATCTGCACCAGAGAAATCATTTCTGCAGATGACACTCTCAAGTAGTGAACAATCTAACATCTGACACCAGAGATAGCATAAGAAAAGAAAATATATTCTTAATAGTTCAATCAATAAAATAATTTGCATATTACAACTCTGTAGAATAAACTGTTTTCCCTGAAGACCGGGTTAGAGGGAAATTAAATTTAAATTATTTGTTTGATAATTATATAAATATTCACTGCACAAGGAAATGATGAGCCTATCTGTTCCCATAAAGATTTACACGTTGGAAACCCAATATGCAGTTCCTCTGACTTGGAATCAACTTGATAGCAGTGGGTTTATGATTCAGTTATTTTTTATTTTTTTTAATTAATCAATTTATTGGGACTCATACAATTTATCACAATACATAGATCAATTGTGTAAAGCACATCTATACATTTGTTGCCCTCATCATTCCCAAAATTCTCTTGCCTCCTGGGTTCCCGGAATC
>NW_022109980.1:8064841-8066659 GCF_000313985.2 Echinops telfairi
AAGTAGGAGGCAAAGGGCATATATACAAGCCTAGGTACAGACATGTACATATGTAAATATATTTAAGATTAAGGGGGGAACAGACCTAGGTGCAATAATTATTGATTCAGTTATTTTTAAGGTGCCCTGGCAACATAATGGTTGTGCTGTACAAGGTCAACAATTCGAAACAACCAGGGGCTCCTCGGGAGAAACAGGAGGGTTTTTACTCTGATAAATATGTATAGTCTTGGAAATCCACAATGGCAGTACTTTGCTGGTTTATAGGATTGCTATAAGCCAAATTTGACTCTGTGACAGTGAATTGAACTGAGATGATAGATTTAGAAAATTTTTGAAAAGGGGAGGCAAAGAATGCATGCTACAGAGGAGCTTGCCATTCAAAAGACAATAATTCATTGTGATATATATGAGGGGTACCCCCAAAAGGGATTACTTGTCTTATTTACAAAGCTATGCATATTAATTTTTAAACAAAACAACATTATCACCTTCAAAATATTCTCCACAACACTTAATAAATTTTTCAAGTCTGTGATTCCATTTTGGAAACATTTTTCAACCTCATCTGTGTGGATGGCTGACAGCACCTCCTTCATTTTGTCCTTCATTTCTTCTGCATTGTCAAAACTGTCCTTTCATATCCCTCTGCATTCAAAGAAACAAAAAGAAGTCACACAGAATGAGATAAGGTGAGTAAGGTATGTGAGGCAAGAGAGGCGTGCTGTTTTTTGCCAAAAATGGATGCACTATGATATGACTGCATGAGCAGGTGCCAAAGCAGGCCTTTTTCAGAACCTTTAAATGGAAAGCTTGATTCACACTCTGACCTGGTGGAACAAACTCCAAATGCACTATGAGTCAACATTTTATTCTGTTCAGGAAGTTGCTGGAGATCCAAAATGAGGTTTGTCATCAATTGACATTTCTCCTCTTTTGAAATGAGAAAATCACTTGGACATTTGAGTTTATCCTATAGCACTGTCTTTGTAAGCTGTGTTCAACATTAGAATAGTTTCTGTAGCATTTTTCCTGAGTCAAACTCTGTTCTCTTAAATTGGCCATTACAGAAATCTAGCTTTGAGTGAAAGCGCTTTTATGAAAAAATTCACTGTGGCCAAAAAGAACCTTCCCAGGCGATGCACTAAATCAGGGCGAGTTGTTGATGCTCACCTAGCTGGAAAAATGAGTTTGCAAAAATTCCACTGTTTTTAAATTCTTTTCTTTCTTTCTTTCTTTCTTTCTTTCTTTCTTTCTTTCTTTCTTTCTTTCTTTCTTTCTTTCTTTCTTTCTTTCTTTTTGTGGTACCACCATGTAAATGTGGTTGAATAAAGCAGGAGCAAATGTCTTGCCATGTTTAACATTACTATCAATTTGACATATATATTGAGGGTGAACATCCATCTGACCAAGTGCATGGAAGTAAGAAGGAAATCACTTTCTTCTATTAAATTGGCATTCTATGATGCTCACCTTCCCGACAAAGCGGGTGAATAAGCAAATGTGGTGAAGAAAGCTGATGGTGCCCAGCTTTCAAAAAGTATAGCGCCTGGGGTCTTAAAGGCTTGAAGGTAAACAAGCGGCCATAAAGCTCAGAAGCAACAAAGTCCACATGAAGAAGCACACCAGCCTATGTGATCACGAGGTGGCAAAGGGATCAGGTATAAGGCATCATCAGAACAAAAATCTTACCATAGTGAATGAGGGGGGGAGTGCGGAGTGGAGACCCAAAGCCCTTTAGTAGGCCACTGGAGATCCCCTTGCAGAGGGGTCTCGGGGAGGAGATGAGCCAGTCAGGGTGTGATGTAACAACGATGA
>NW_022109980.1:8067121-8080650 GCF_000313985.2 Echinops telfairi
ACACAATTGATGTATGTATGGATTGTGATAAGAGTTGTATAAGCCCCTAATAAAATGATTAGGAATAAAAAAAAAGATTAACAACGTCAGAAATTCTATATTGGCCTCTATGCGTTGAAATTGAACCAATAGTGGTGACTGAGGGAATGTATTTTAAATGCCAATTCTTAGACCTCACACTAGACTTATAGAATCCAAAACTCAGAAGGTGGGACAGTGGGTGAACTATCAAACCTTTCAGGGAATTCTGATGAAAATGTTCAATAAAGTTTGAAAACTTGTCTTTGCCTGGAAAGGGTTTTATTGTGATGGTGTTGTCTTTTTGTTTTCAAAACTCAAAGAACATGATTTTAGTCTCTTGAAAATGCCACAACTGCTGCTCAAAACTGGTGTAAATTGAAGAGTGCAGCATTATTTGGGGAAACATTATAGAGAGGAAAACGTATCTTTCAGAATTGTAGAGTCCTATATGAAGGATCTATCAAGAAATAATAATCTCATATTTTGATATTTTTGTTTAGTGAAAGTTTATGAGATTTTTATATTACTAATTTATTTTATTCTCCTCTCTATCAATTGTTAAAGGGACCCTGGTAGTATTGTCAGGTTATCATTGAACTGCTAACAGCAAGAAGAGTTTGTGAGAAAATGTAACACACAAGCAACCCACATATATTTATGCAATCCAAGCACATCGTGCTCCACTAACAGGCAACAACTGCATTAACGAGATAAGGAGAAATCAATTGAAGCAAATGCATTTTTAGTTGAAAATTGAATTGCAAACACCACCTACATTTGTACTATAATATAAATGTTCTATAAGTTTAGTAATATTATATTCTTGTTACTCTGCTTTTCTTTTTCCCTTAGCAGTTAACATATGTATATTCTTTTTTTCTCTACTACAAATTGCAAGTTACACAAATGCAGAGGGTATTTTTTCTTCTTCATTACTCTATTCTACACATCTCAAAAAGTGCCTTACTCATCGTTTGCACTCAATATATGTATTTGCTGCTGTGTGAAAGAAGAAGGAATAAGTCATTTTAAAATGATAAGACATAATCTCTAAAGATTCTTTTAATTTTCTCTGGCATATTTTTATATTTTGAACATCCCAATGTAATACTAGTAATAAAACACAATCTCTATTTACTGACAAAGTGACAAGCTACTGTCTACAAAATTAAAGTATAATGAATGACAAATTGCCTTCTTTGTGATCAAATAGCTCACTATTAAATGTAATTTTAAGCTATAGTTTAATTAAATAATAACAATTAGATCATTGACCCATCTATTTTGATTTCCAGAGCAAAATATGTTTTGAAGGCAGTTTTAGGTTCTAATAAAGAAATTTTGAACAAGTAAAACTTTCAGAAGCAGACTAACAGAATGAATCTCCAAATTTACTACTTAATATTTCTGCCTTGATGAAAATTCAAAGCCCAAATTACAAATATCTTTACATAGAAGTCAATTTTCCCAAATGAAATTGGTCTAAGTGCCTTACACTTCCTATGCACTATGTTATATGTTATAATATATTCTATGCTTATCTACAAATTAGCCTTTCTTTGAAACACAGAGAAAAAATAGCTCACTTTGCATCTTTCTATAAATATATGACATTTGCATGTAGATATTTAAATATTTCACATTACATTTAATTTTTAATGGTTACATTTTGACAAATTGTAAAGGATCTTTCATTGAAGAAAAAAGCAAAGCACGTCCTGCTCATCCTGATTTAAGTATCTGTAAACAGCAGTCCCGGTGGCAGAATGGGCCACTCAGTGACACTGAATTTGTTTTTTGTTGGTTTACATGGCAGACTATCATGCTAGGAAAAATCAGAACACTGACAAAAATACATGGAATAAATATTTTTTAGACATGGAAAAATAGGCACTGCTGGAATGTGATCCGTGCAAATATTCAAACTAATGAGCTAAGACCTACTATCCTCTAACATTTATGCCCCCAAAGCTTTGAATAATCCGATTCTAAGAGAAACTCTAAGCAAAGAGTAAGGGAATGGAAATTTAAGTACAACGAGACTGTGATAGCTGAAATATGCGAGCTCAATTAACAGATATAAAGGTCATAGGCAGAGAAATATTCCCAAATCTGACTAGCCTAAATTGATTCCTTTAAAAAAATAGAAGTTACCAATACTTGAGAGTGGAGATGACAGAGAAAAGAATCAATGAACTTGAGAAAAATCAATAGAATTTACTCCTTTTGAATAACAGAGTGATTATATGCTGTGAAAAAATGAAGAAACTTAGGGACCTATGGAACAGTAATAATACCATAGATGTACAGGATGAGAAGAGAAAGAATTTGGGGCTAAAAATGTATTTGAAGAAATCATGAAAACTTCGCAAATTTGGAAGTGAGAAACCTACAGACTTTTTAAACTTTTCGAAACCCAAATTAGACAAACACAAAGTTATTCATGACAAGATACACTTCTTAAAATGAAAAACAAAGCAAAGATACTCTTAAAAACCACTAGAGTGACATACGAAATTTAAAAGAAGAGAAAAAAGGAAAGAAAAAAAATAGGCAGAAAAAAAGAAAAAGAAAAAAAAAAGCCTGTTGGTAGTTCAAGGTCTGTTTGTTGACCTTTAGGAGTGTTTTCCGTACAAGTCTGATGGGATACCAAGTCCTGGCCCCAAAGCCCATCCTTTATACTCCCTCGGGACCTCCTTGCTCTGCTTCCCCGCCACTCCATTGCAAGCGCCCAGTGTTGTGGCTCAGTGTGGTTGGATCAGCTCAGTTGCACATCCCACGCTGTGTCTTCGGTGCTGTCCCGTGTAGGGCCATGGATCAGTGCAGGATGTCACATCTCGCCGTGGGGTCAGCTATATGGTCCTCCCTGTACATTGGGCCCTCTGAGCTGAGCTATCGTCCTCTGAGCTTGGTGGGCCCAGGTGTGCTCCGCTCCTTTCTTCCTCCTTCCTTTGCTTCAGCTTCCCTCTGGGTGTGGTGTGATAGGTCAGTTCCTTGCTCACACCAGACTATCTATTTCTACTTTCTGTGGTACTCCCTTCCATGGTGGGGGTTGGGGTAATTATGGTTAGGGCAGGTGTATAGTCCAGTCTCTTTGTGATTCCTCTGCTCGTTAAGTTGCCCTCCTGGTTTGGCATGTCCTGGTGGGGTCTGTATGCACATTCCAGTTCTGTAGGGACACAACCAATACTCTCCCCCTGGGTGGGTTAGTGCCCTGTTCCCCCGTGCCATCAACTCAGTTTCTCCCCACCCTGCTTCTCCCTCCACTTGCCCCCCCCTTACCCTTCTTTATGTTGGACTCTCATGTACCTCTGTCCACCTGTCTATGCTTCCACCTGTTTATTGCGAGATAGGTGTTTATTGTACTTACCTCAGGGGACTCATGGTATACCTGTCCCCTTGCGTTTGGCTCACCTCGCTTAACATGATTCCTTCCAGCATTTCCCACGAGGCGATGTGTTTCATGTGATCGTCTATGCTTTTCAGTGCTGCATAGTACTCCATTGTGTGTATATGCCAGAGTTTATTAACCACTCATCTATCGATGGAAACTTAGGCTGTTTCCAAGTCTTTGCAATTGTGAATTGTGCCGCAATAATCATTGGAGCGCAGATGACTGGTCGTGTTTTATTTGTTGCTTCCACTGGGTATATGCCCAGTAGAGGGATGGCTGGGTCATAAGGTAGATCAATTTCCATTTTCTTTAGGTATCTTCAGATTGCTTTCCACAGTGGCTGTACAAATCCACATGACTACCAGCAGTGGAGGAGGGTTCCTACTTCACCACAGCCCCTCCAACACTTTTTGCTCTCTGATTTGCTGATTTGGGATGCTGTCATCGCCATGTTCTTATGCGCCACTTTGGTGCTGTGCTGTCAAATCCATCTCCAATTTTATGCACATATTAATATATCTGCAGGTCCACCTAGATAAGAGAGGTTGGACAAAAAACTGTGAGAAGAAAATAAAGGGAACAATGGCCCCGGAGGGACATGAGAGTGTGGGAGGTAGGGGCAGGGAGGAGGTGTTGGCCAACCCAGGAACCAGGGAACAACGAGTATTTCAAAACCAATGGCAGGGAGGGGATGGGAGTACTGGTAGGGAGTGACCAAGGGCAAGGTAACTCAGAGGAATTACTGAAACCAGAATGAAGGCTGAACATGGTAGTGGGGCAGGAAGAAAGTGTAAGGAAATAGAGGAAAGGAGTAGGAGACAAAGGGCAAACATAGAATCCTAAATACAGACATGTACATATGTAAATATATTTAAGATTATGGGGGAAATAGACCTATGTGCATATATTTATAGGTTTAGTAGTAGGGTAGCAGGTGGATATTGGGCCTCCTAGCATGCATTCCCTTAATACAAGAGCACCTTGTGAGAATCTGGTGTGCAGAGGGCTGTGGATGATAATGGGAGTCCAAAATACATTTGCAGAGTTTAGACAGGGAATAAGCCTCCAGTGATATACCTTTAACCATAATTGGGGGATGAGAATAACTTGGTGCCCTGGTGGAATATTTTATGATTTTCAGTTCGGTTTCACATTTTCTCCCAACTACTAATGAGATTTCATTCATAACTCTTTGTAGTGGTACCTTGGAAGAATCTAGTTCTAGTCTTAGAGTTTTAGAAGCTGATGTTTACACTCCTTTGATTTTATATGTCTTTGATTTTCACCATTTTCCTTTACTCTGAGAACCAAAACAAATCAAAACAAAAAACAATGATTGGATCTAAGATGTAGCATCTCTTTCTTCTTCAAGGATAGCAAGTGATATTTAATGAAATTTTCAGTGGGAGACTGTGTTAGACAGGGTTCCCTAGAGAAACAAAACCAGGACACTTATATTTTATAGATAGATAGGTAGATATAGCAATAGATACAGCACGAAGGAATATAACAGCTAATAAGTCCACACAGCAGTACAGAGGACTCAGTTTAACTCACTTCTGTGAAACAGTTAATATACTGGCAGTCCTTCAATTCACAAAGGCTGCTGGGTCCAAAGTCAAGGAATTAGACAGCTGAGTCTTCTGTAGGGCAATGCAGGAAGTCCAGCCACAAGTAGCAAATAGAAGGGCGGTTACCAACAGTCAGCCAAGTGACAGGATCCAACAGTCCCCAGCTCAAGTGATGTATATACCAGCAGTATGTGGTGAAGCAGGTCTCAAAGGAACCTCAAGCTATAGCAAAACAGTCCACCGATTGGATGACCCACAGGTAGTATAGCTCGCAAGGTGAGGCAGAGAACTAGCTAAGGCAACCATACACTGTTCCGATCACCAGAGAGCAAGAGACAGAAAGGTGAGATCCACCAAGTCCTTTATCTCTTTGCCCTTCAATCAAACTGCGACCTTATTTAATCCCACACGGTCTCATTGGCCAGGATGGCATAATAAACCTACCTATCACAGAGACCATACCTCATATACCCTACAACCTTGATATTATCCCTTCAAGCTTCTTTTCCCCCCAAAATAAAAAGAATACTTAGAGCGAACACAATTTGAGTTCTTTTAGGTCTCCAAAACTAACTTTCTGATGAATTATTAATCAAACAATGCAAAATTATTTGGGTTAGAGAGATGGAAATACTGACTACAGAAGTATAAAGTCCTAGCTGGGAGGTAGGTAAAACAATAGCTTCACATTTTGATATATTTTGTTTAATAAAAGTTTTTATAATTTTGAAACAGTACTTTTTTTACTTACCCTAGGGTGTGCATGCATGTGAACTCAATTGGATTAATGTATGTACATACATTATATATAATGTATACATTATGTATAATATGAATCTAGCGATAGTACCAGGTGCAAATAGCTATGAAGAAACTTTTTCTCAAGAAAATCTATAAAACCAATCAATAAGAATGTTTACATTACCTCTTATTTGAACCCAAGCTGCTCAATGAGATCAACACTTCACTCGAGTGCTGGAGTCAAAAACACAGGACTCTCTCTTCCTTCAGCTCACAGTTGAAGGAAGTTCTTCCTGAAAGAGGGAATGACTTTTCATCCTGTCCTCTACTGCTTGTTGAAGAGACTAAGTTCCAAGTGAGCTGAGAAGTAAGGCTTCCTTCTTCTACCCAAATCCACTGATGGAATGGAACTTTACCTTGGGTGTAATGTGCTGAGAATAAAGCTCCCTGATAGTCCTTCCCTCCTGGTCCTGTCGTGTTGTTTTGTTTTTGTTGTTTTTTGCCAGGATAGGCAATCTAATAAGACCTAACCCTATTTCCCCTTTTCCAGAATGCTCAGCTACTAGAACAAGGGAATAGTTCATAGAGAATTTGCCATTGTCTACACAGCCAGTTCCAGAGCCCTGTTACATGGATTTTATCTTAAAGAAAAGTAGAGCATAACAAAGATAGTCCCTAATATCTTCACAAATGAAATTATTTCACCTAAAACAGACCTTGGATAAGTTTTAACATGATAATATTCTCAAACATAGTTAAGATTAAGATGAAAGATGGTTTTTAGGAGATTCATAATTTCAATGAAGATGCAGCCTAGAATGCAAGGTAGTGCATACGATAAAACTGAATAATAATACATCTTGAAAGAAATCTAATTGCATTAAAACAAATATCAGTCACTGTAAAAAGAATCCTTCAAATGAATGAAATTTGATTGGATTCGTCTACAGAGGAATTCATGCTTGCAAGGCATTGTTGAAAACAATAAAGTAATAGATCTGCCAATAGCAGAATTTAAGAAGTGAGCATGGTCTGAAAAAGAGCTCTATTAGTATCAGTGTGGTCCTCAGGGTAACTATAGTAATAAACAGAGCTGTGCTTATGTAAAGAGCAACACCAGAGGGTTAAAACTGATAGTGTGGAAGTAGAGTACCCATCACTGAAACTCAGTAAATCACTAAATAAGCAAATGATAATTAAAAGGCCTTGAATGGAATTAATAAGCAGAGTTTCCATAGTATGTGATTTAAAATCCACAGGTTCTAACAAAAAAAAAAAATAACCTGGCATGCAAAGGAACAGAAAGTACAACCAATCCCCTATAAAACAAGCTGGCAACATAAACTACCTATAAGAGTTACCCAATGTTTGATTAGAAGATGCCCTCATGGTTCTGTTAGGTAAGCATTGAACTGTTACACAGTAGAAAGTTGAGTCTATCTGCTTCTGTAAAGATTTACAGCCTCAGAAACCCTATGTAGGGCCTGTAAGACCTGCAATCAACCTGATGGTAGTGCACCTGTTTTATAATAGATATGCTCACATAACAAGTAAAAAATGACTACAAAAGTAAAGGAAGACATGGTGATAATCTAGTGCCAAATTAAAAATGTTAATAAAGGTATATAAATTGTGAAAATATACGAAGTGGACATTTTGGATTGAAAGTTTATAATAACAGAAACAAAAAACAGTAAAGTGACTTGACAGTATATATGAACTGACATAAAAGGGAATTAGGATACTTGACAATAGATCAATAAAGATTATGCAAGCTAAAGAACAGAGAAAATAAATGAACGGGAACAAATGAACAGACTCTCAGAGAAATACGGGACATCATTAAAGGCATTGACCTTCAAATAATAGGAGTACTAACATAAGAGGACAAAGAGAAAAACAGAAGAAGAAATATTCACATAAATCATGATTAAACTGTCTCAGAATTTATTGAAAAAACATTATCTACATATTCAGAAAACTCAAGACACTCCAAGGAGGATAAATGTAAAAACATACACGAACATATCAAAGAAAATTTGCTTAAACTTAAAAGCAAGGAGGAAGTCTGGAAAGAAGCAAGAAAAATAACAATTACAATAAGCCTCCAATAAAATTAATGAGGGGCTTCTTGGCATACACGATAGAGTCAGTACGACACGGATATAATACACTCAAAGTGTATGAACAACAACAAAAACTGTCAACCAAAAGCCCTATATCCAACAAAGGCATCAACTAAAAATGAGAGAAAATAAAGATTTTTCAGATAAACAGAGAATCTGTTGCCCAAAGACTTGCCTTACAAATGAACGTTCTTCAGTATGAACTCCATGACACTAGACCATAAATTGAATGTTATAAACCAGCAAAGAAATAAAAAACAAATAAAGCGAATTATGCAATTATAAAAACACATTTCCCTATTGTATATTCATTGATTTAAAAAGAAATTCTCTTCTATACATAAGGCAATATGTATAGAATATATTACTAGGTCTATAAGCCAACTTTCATTGATTTAATTCTGACTTAACAATGACCTTATAGGACAAAGAACTGGCTCATAAGATTTCAAATGCTTTTCTAGAACATGGTCTCTCATATTTCTCCAGAAGACCATTGATGGCTTCAAATCACTGACCCACCTGTTAGCAGTTGGCACTTTAACCACAGTGCCAACACTTTTAGCATTTCTTACTGTGTTTAAATATATAGAAAAATATGTAGAAATTAAATGTATGTTTAATATATATCAAATATTTGCACAAAGTGGGGAGTAGTAAAACTGTAATGATTTAAGGAAATTATGATAGATGATGAAGTACTAATCATAAAAATGTATTTTCATCCTTTAACAGGGTGTAGCAGTTAAATTATCTACTATCACCTTGAAGGAAGGATGGAGTCTAACCTGTAAATCAGGTCACACCCAATGAGTCCTTGGTGTGGACATGCCTTCTCCTGAGGATTCTGGAAACTCTTGTCTTCCTCCCTGGAGATGGGACACACACAGTCCCGGTGAGACACTCCTGTTGACAAGCCACATGAAGCTATGCTGATGGAGCCAGCACCCTAGAGCTGGAGGGGCCATGTGGAGACCTACGCCAGTGCTGAAATGCTTCCACCACTGGATCCACAAAACGTTGTACCCACTGGCCTCTGATCTTCCATAACAGATGTTGTGTGAGTCTGAGGAGGAATGTATGGACTGGTATCAGACATATAGGCTAATATCAGACTCATGGACTTGATCTGGACTGGGCTGGCATGTTTTCTTACTATACAATGACTCTTTAATATAAATCTCTTATACACATATGAGTGTCTATGAATTTGTTTCTCTAGTCAACCCAGAATAACACAGAGGGTAATGCATAGCTCCATTTAGAACAGCATTATTGCCACTTAACGACACTATCATCAAGCATTAAAAAATAAGCACCAAATATATATTTCCTATAGATTAGAAACATGTTACCAAACTCTTTTTGAAAAAATAAGAGAAAACACATATACACTTAATATCGCAGCATCAAAATACTTAAAGCAAAAATGAACAGAAGTAAGAAATATAATTCAACAATAGGAGTTTAATTAGCATGTGGAACTTCCACCAAAATAGACCATATACTAGGCCATAAACCTAACATCTACAAAAGTTAAAGAGGATAAAATAACACAAACTAGGTTCTCCCATAATAGAATGGAATTAGAAATTTTTAAAAAAACACTCTGAAATAATGTGCCAAGTGAGAAATCAGAAAAGTTTGAGAGAAATAAATATGCTAATATATTGGCTGTGGTGTTGTACTGTCATTTTATAAGATGCAATCATTGGGAGAAAGTGGGTAAAACTGTATGGCTTACAACTCCATTTGAATCTTCAACTATCTCAAACTACAATTTTGAATGAAAACACAAGCCAGTAAAGGAGATTGAATTAAAGATAAGATAGAACAAGAAATGGAAAATAATCTGAGGGAAAGATTCCCTTTATTTTAGGATTTTAAAATAAATCTACGGTTTATATCTAGTCTGTATAATATTTAGAAAATATGTTCAGTCAATTAAATTGGAACATAATATATCTAAGAGATGTTACAATTTGCATGAATGGGAAGTTGAACAAATATCTATAATGAACTCATAGTGTCTATACATTCATTCCCTTCAAGAAAAACTTTTGATCTCAAAATATGTAAGTGAAAAAATATGAGAAAAAAGAAAGGTAAAAGAAAAGAAATATCTGTAATCAAAATCTGTGATGTAAATATAATGTCCTAAATTAGTTAACACGAAAGTTAAACAGTGCATTTATTTAACAGTATGCTTTTGTAATGTTTTTGTTGCTGTTGTTTGAAGTATTATTCACTTATGATTCATTATGGCCAGCTCAGATTTGTCCATAATAAATAAAGGATTTATTTTTATGCTTTAAGGGCACAGTTTCACATATCCTGTTAACAATTATCTTAGTCCTGTTGTGACTGCTTATAAATTTACTTTTATTTTCCTGGCTAATTTCCACCAGTCATTACAAATGTTCTTGCAAATTTCTTGGGAAACCATCCTTTTACTAGTTTGAAAGTCTCCTATTCCTTGCTGAGTGAAAATGACTCTTGCTGTGATTAAATGAGGAGCAAAAAGTCACTCACGGCAGGTCTAGTGTCATTCAGTACCCTTTCATGCAGAGTAAATGGGACTGGTGGGCTTTCTGCTAAACATTATTTCTAGGACTCCAGAAAGAAGGCAGACTGTGTGAACTCCACACAGATGGGTTCTTACATCTTTGCAGACATGCAGGAAAGAGAATAATTTTCCTTTGCTTGACAAAGTTGAATAGCTTCAGATTATAAGCCTCAGTCACATTTACGGCTATCTCAGTTTTGTCTTGTATGTACCTAAGCAGACATGTTTCTTATATTAGTCTTGTTGTGAATTAAGCTGAATCAAAAATGAAAAAAAATGTTAATACTCATAGCATTCTTCTATCTTTATATTCAAGCAGATAAAGGACTAAAATAGATACAAAATATACATTAATATACACGCATGCATTATTGTTACATAACGGAAATCATTCCTACATGTCTGGCTTACTTTTGAAAACTTTTATCATGGACATTTTCCAGTTCCATGAAAAAAACCCTCTACATTGCCTTTGATAATTCCGTACTGTTCTAACATCTGGTTGTACTGTGAGTATACCTAAGCAAGTCTACATTGTGAGGCATTTTGTTTATGTTCAATTTTTCATCAAGGTGTGCTCTGAGACCAACCCAGTGGGTTTCCCTCCATATTCCCTTGTGATGTAGTGGTTGGGCTGCAAGCCGCAAGGTTACCAGTTCCAAGCTACCAGCTGCTTCATGGAAGAAAGAAAGACTTTCTACTTCTGCAGTGTTACATCTCAAAAAGTCACAGCCATATGGTCCACTCTGCATTGGCTGTTCTGAGTGGGGATATCAGGCTTGGTGGACTAGGATGCACTCCACTCTCTCTTCCTCCCACTTCATTTGCTCCCTTGTGCTCTGAACAGACATGTACCTCTCCGCCAACTGCAGTTTCAGTGTGGTCCTTTAGGCAGTTGTACACATAGCTGGGATTGGGGCCAGACCCTCAGACCCCTCCACTGGCTTCTCCATGCCCGCACGCTGCATTCACATCCTAGAACGCCAGATTTAAGTCTGGTCCATCTTTCCCTGTGGAGATATACACAATACCCACCCCTTGGGTTGGTTAGTGCCCTGTTCTTCTGCTATACATCTCTATTCTCTTTTATTCCCTCCCCCCAACCTCCTTTTTAGTTGACTACTATAGGTACCCCTGGATGTGGTCTGGCCCCTGCCAATATACCTGGACCTCACCCCAGACATGTTTGCACACAGTAGCCTTTTCCCTGTGCCCCTTTTGCATTTTAAAAATGAAATTTTTTGATTGAAGACAACCTGTGCAAGAGGAGGGCACAGCCAAAAATAATGGACAGTATATTTTTACATATTAGATAATCCCATGAAATAGTAATTCTCTCTCTCTCTCTCTCCTTATTCTCTAATTACAGTGTAGTGCTACAAATGGTTAGATATGTCATCATTACAGGTAACAAAGAAGTATTAAAAGGAGCAAATGAGAAAAAACAGGTCTATTGTTTAAGAAAACTTTAAGAATAAATATAAAGCCACGTTTATATTTCTATCAGCTTGTACATGCCAGCTTACAACATATTCTTTCACACCATGAATAGTCGAAAAATATTATATAATCTTGGGTGCATTTAAAAACACACAAGCAGGTAAAACATTTAAACAATTGATTTTTCTATAAAATTTTGTATCATGTATGATCATTTTATTTTATAAAATAAAGCTTAAAACTTTAAAAATCAAATATGTGTAACATATTAATAAAGAGGTCACACATTAAAACATACTATTTTCAAGAAGGGTATGGTAAATTAATCAATAATGTTATAATCTCTAGGAAACAAATATATTTGGTGCTTCTTTTTTAATCTTTGATGATAGATAAGAGGTAACCATGCATTTCTGAAAGGAGCTATGCATTAAGGGGTGGTATTTGGAGGTAGAGGTTTATATTGGTGAACAATGATTTGGGTGGTAGATTGAACTATTTATTTCCTAGCATAAAAAGACATGTGGAGCCAAGCTAAGCCAAACCGAACTGAACTCAACATGGACTGACCCAGAAGAGCGAGTCCAGTGTGCCCAGCAACTCATAGTTCAATAGGACTTCAAACAACTTTATCCCTAAAGTAAAATATGTAATAGATAAATATATTTTGCTTTAAGCTACTGAGATTTTGTGGTTATTTGTTATAACTACATAACAGTAAAACCTTACCAACATAGTTTTGTAACATTATTTGTAAGATGTTTGTTTTAAAATAGATGCTGCTAGACTGAAGCTTGTGGACTCAATTCAGGCAAATTGGTTCGCTGTTTGATATAATCAATTTCTACCTTATTGATCATCAAAATGGAAGAAAATCCATAACCCATGCGCTCATAAACGGTTTAATCAGACCCCACTTAGAAAACTACTTGGGGAGAGGGAGCCCACTTATAGCCATGCGTTTTGGGTGTCTCTAAGTGGGGTCATGTAGAGCTGTGCTTCAGGTAATGAAGGAGCCTCCCTGGTCTGTGATCTTTCTTATTGTCCACATCATGAGGACAGCTCTGTTCTGGGATTTCCTTCTTTGTTGTTGTTGTTGAACTTTTTTTTTTAAATCATTTTATTAGGCGTTCCTACAACTCTTATTGCAATCCATCCAAACATCAATTGTGGAAAGCACATTTGTACATTCATTGCTCTCATCATTCTCAAAACATTTGCTCTCCACCTAAGCCCCTAGTATCAGCTCCTTATTTCCCCCACTCCCTCCCTGCTAGCCCTCCCTCATGAACCCTTGATAATTTATAAATGATTTTGTCATATGTTGCCCTGTCCGAAGTATCCCTTCACCTATTTTTCTGTTGTCCGTCCCTCAGGGAGGAGGTCACATGTAGATCCTTGTAATCGGTTCCCCCTTTCCAGCCCACCCTCCCTCTACCCTTCCAGTATCTTCACTCACACCACTGGTCCTGAAGGGATCATCGGCCCTGAATTCCCTGTGTTTCCAGTTCCAATCTGTACCAGTGTATGTCCTCTGGTCTAGCTAGATTTGTAAGGTAGAATTGGAATCATGATAGTGGGGGAGGAGGAAGCATTTAAGAACTAGAGGAAAGTTGTATGTTTCATCGTTGCTACATCGCACCCTGACTGGCTCATCTCCTCCCAGAGAC
>NW_022109980.1:8082371-8112024 GCF_000313985.2 Echinops telfairi
TGCCTGTATTTAGATCTCTATAAATGTCCTTTGCCTCCTGGTTCTTTCCTCTATTTCCTTTTACTTTCCTTTTGTCCCACCATCATGTTCGGCCTTCATTTGGGTTTAGTAATTCCTCGCTGCTACATTGCCCTTGATTAAGCCCCACTAGCCATCCTATGCCCTTCTCTCCATTGATTTTAGTTCACTTGTTCTTCCCTTGTTCCTAGGTTGGCTTCCATCCCCCCACTTGCTTTCTCCAACCTCCCTTTCTCCCATATCCCCCCAGAGCCATTGGTCCTATTCTTCTCATCTTCAAATTATTTATCCTGCCTATCTTATCTAGATAGACATGCAGATACATTAGTAAGGGTAAAAACCAGGCAAAGCCAAATAAAACAAAGGAAGTCAAGATCAACAAAACAATAAAAACAACAACAAAAAGAAAGCCACTGAGAAAAATGGAAACGCCTATAAATAATCCAAGGTCTGTTTGTTGGCCTTTATGATTGTTTTCCAGTGGAGTCTAATGGGATGCGACACTCTGTTTCCAAAGTCTATTTTTGGTATTCCCCGGGGATCTCATCACTTTGTTTCCCTTGCTGCTCTGATGCATCCCCTTAGTGTTTCTCCCCAGCATGATGGGGTCAGATTGTGCACAGTTCCCGCACTGTGTCTCCAGTGTTGCCCCCCGTGGTGCTATGGTTCAGTGAGGGACATCATGTCTCATGATGGGGCCGGCCCTAAGGTCCTCTCTGTGCATTTTCTGCTCTGAGCAGAAATATCGTCCTTGGGGATTGGTGGGCCAGGATGTCCTCCCCTCCCTCTCCATCCCTTTTCATTTCTCCCGTGTGCTCTAATCTGAAACGCCCCTCTACCCAAGCTGTAGCCCCAGTGCTGTCTTCTGAAGTGCATTCTTCTGAGGTGAGGGGGGTGGGTTCCACATAGTTGGGATTGAGGTCGACTCTGCAGACCTCTCTACTGGTTCCCTGCTACGTGCCGGTATGTTGCATTCACGTTTTGGTGCATTGGGGTGAAGCCTGGTCTCTCCCTCTCCTTTGAACATATAAATAATACCCTCCCCATGGGTGGGTTAGTGCCCTGTTCCCCACTTACTCATGTCTTTTTTGTTTCTCTTTCTTCCCCCCACTTATTTACGTGGCTGCCATATGTGTCCCTGAATTGACTTTGGCCCCTGTCATAGTTGCTGGACCTTACCACAGAGGAGTATGTATATAGTAGCTTTTCACCCGTGCCTCGCTTTTTGTTTTTTGTTTTAAACTTACATCAGTGGACTCATGGTGCACCTGTCCTTTTGTGCTTGGCTTACTACACTTAGCACGATTTCCTCCAGTTCTTCCCATTCAGCAATGTGCTTCATGCGTTCATTACTGCTTTTTAGGGATGTGTAGTACTCCATTGTATGCATGTAGAGTTTTTTGAACCATTTGTCCTTTGATGGAAACTTTGGTTGTTTCCAACTCCTTGCAATTGTGAACTGTGTCACGGTGAACATTGGAGCCATGGTTTGTCTATTGCCTCTTCTGGCTATATGCCCAGTAGGGGGATTGCTGGGTCGTATGGTAGCTCAATTTCAATTTGTTTTAGATATCGCCAAAACGATTTCCATAATGGCTGTATATACCAACAGGTCTACCCGCAGTGGACAAGAGTTCTTAATTCCCCACAGCCCCTCCAATACTTGTTACTTTCTGATTTTTTGAATTGGGCTATCTTTGAGGTTGTGAGTAGGTATCTCATAGTTGTTTTAATTTGCATTTCTCTTATGGGTAACATGGATAAATGATCAGAAACATTTTCTCGTATTATTATTGGTCTTTCGGATTTCTGCCTCTGTAAAACTTTTTCTCAGGTTCTTTGCCCACCTCCTTAGTGGGCAGTTAGGTTATTTTTCTTATTGTAAGCTAGCAGAGTATTATAGATTTTAGTAATAAGGCAGTTGTCTGGTGTGTCATTGCTAAAGATGTTTCTCCAGTCTGTGGGCTCCCTTATTACTCTCTTGGTGAATTCTTTCAATGTATACATGTATTTTATCCCACTTGTAAATTTGTGACTCCTCTGTGTTTGTATCCATCCCTATTTGCAATAGTCTGTTTTCCCTGTGCCAAGGTTCTGTGATTTGTTCCCATTCCCTCATTAAAGTCCCTAATAGTTTGAGGTTTTACCTCAAGGTCTGTAATCCACCTTAAGTTTATTCTTGTGCATGGAGTGAGGTAAGTGTCTCATTTCATTTTTCTGCAGTTAAATATCCATTTTTTTCAGCAGCAGTTATTGAAGAGCACATCCACTTCCAATTTGATATTTTGGGGCTTTAAAAAATTAGTTGTCTTTATGCTGATGTTTTTATTTCTGGGTTTTCAGCTATTTTCCATTGGTCTGAATATCTGTCGCTATACCAATACCACACTGCTTTGGCCACTCTGGTTTTATAACATGTGCTAAAGACAGGTAGAGCAAGCCCTCTCACTATGTCCCTCTTCTTGAGGAGTTCCCTGCTAATTCTGGGCTTCTTCCCTCTCCATATGAAGTTGGTAATCACTTTTTCCAATTCTTTGAAGAACGTTGATGACATTCGTATTGGGATAGCATTAAACTTATATAGTGCCTTGGGCAGAACTGATGTTTTCACTATATTGAGTCTCTCAATCCACGAGCATGGGATTTTCTTCCATTTGTTGAGGTTACTCTTGCTTTCTTGTAATAGTGGTCTGAAGTTTTCCTTGAACAAATCTTTTGTTTTTTTAGTTAGGTGTATCCCTGGCTATTTCAATTTGTGCTTGTCTATTTTAAAGGGTACTGGCTTTTTAATTCCCTCTTCTGTAATCTTGTCTGATGTGTATAATAGTCCAATAGACTTCTGTTTGTTGATCGTGTATCCTGCCACTCTGCCATGCTCTTTTATTGCTTCCAACACTCCACTTGTGGAGTTTTGGGGATTTTCAATAGATAAATTCTTATTGTCTGTGAATAATGATAGTTTCGCCTCTTCCTTCCCCAGACAAATACATTGATGTCTTTTATTTGTCTTATGTTGCTTGCTATGACCTCCAGTATGATGTTAAATAGGAGTGGGGACAAGGACATCCTTGTCTGGTCCCCTTTTTTAGTGAGATTATGTTTGTCTTTAATCCATTTATTACCATGTTGGCTGTTGGTTTTTCATATATAGCTTGTACTATATTGAGGAATTTTCCTTCTATTCCTGTGTTCTTGAGTGTCTTAAACAGGAATGGGTATTGGATGTTGCCAAATGCTTTTTCTGCATCTATCAATATTATCATGTGGTACTTATAATTTTTCATGTCAATGTGGTGAATAATACTAACGGTCTTTTTTGTATGTTGAACCATCCCTGCGTCCTTGGTATGAATCCCACTTGGTCATGGTGATTTTTTTAAAATGTGCTTTTGTATTCTATTGGCCAGTATTTTCTTATGGATTTTTGCATCGATGTTCATTAGGGATATTGGTCTGTAGTTCTCAATTCTTGTGGGATCCTTGCCCACTTTAGGTATCAGAGTTATACTAGCTTCATAGAAAGAGCTTGGGAGTTTTCCATCTTTTTCTGTGTTCTGGAAGAGTTCGTATAGGATTAGTGTCCGTTCCTACCTGAATGCTTGGTAGATTTCTCCTGTGAAGCCATCTGGCATGGGGATTTTTTTGTTGGTAATCCCTTGATAACCTTGTCTATTTCTTATATTGCTATGGGTCCTTTGTGGTTCTTGACGTCCATCTGGTATAGTTTAGAGAGGCATTGTTTTCCCAAGTATTTGTCCATGTCTTCCAAGTTCTTGAATTCGTTAGAGTACAGGCCTTCATAGTACTCTAATTACCACTTTGATGTCATTAGGGCCGTTGTAATGTCCCCTGTTTCACCCCTAATCTTTGTTATTGAAATTTGTTCCTTCCTTTCTTTGGTTAGGTTTTCAAGTGGTCTCTCAATTCTAATAATCCTTCAAATGACCTACTTTTAGGTGCATTAATTGTTTCCATAGTTTTCTTGTTTTCACTCTCCTGTATCTCAGCTCTGATTTTACTATTTCTTTCCTTTTGCTATTGGTAGGATTGTTCTGTTGACTCTGCTCTAATTGGTATAAGTTTTGTGCCAGCATATCAACCATAAGTCTCTCTTCCTGTTTCATGTGTGCATGTATTGCTATCAGCCTTCCTCTGATAAATGGCTTGCTGTGTCCCAAAGGTTTTGGTAAGTCGTATTTTCATTCTCATTGGTTTCTAGAAACTTCATGATTTCTTCTTTCATCTGGACCAATACCCATTCCTTTTGAAATAGAGAGTTATTCATCTTCCAATTGTTTTCCCTTGTTTTCTTCATGGTTCTTTTGTTGATTTCCAGCTTATGGCATAGTAGTGTGAGAGAGACAGCTGCATAATCTCTATGTGCTTGAATTTACACGTTTAACTTGTTTCCCAATAGATTGTCAATCTTTGAGTATATGCCATGTGGGCTTGGAAAGCATCTGCATTTTTTATCATTTTGGTGGAAAACTCTGAAAATATCTATTAGGTCAAGACCTCCAATTATGGTGTTTTGATCTGTAGCCTCCTTCTTACGTTTCCTTCCCTGTCATCTCTCTTTTTCAGATAGTGATGTATTAATTTCACCTACTATTATTGTTGAGCCTGTGATTTCTTTGTTCATCTTTCAGAGTGTTTGGCTTACAAATTTCGTGGGTCTGTTATTGGGTGCATACTAATTTATGATGCTAACTTGGTCTACTGTTCTCTTGAGTATTATATTGTGCCCCTCCTTGTCTCTTTTTATGGCCTATATCTTGAGATCAATTTTGTCGGAGATTAATATTGCTACCCCTGCTTTTTTTTTTCATTCCCATTTGCTTGGTGTATTTGTCTCCAGCCTTTAATTCTCAACCTGTTTTTGACTGCAAGCTTGAGCTATATCTCGCTGGGTTATGTTTTAAAAGTCAGTCTGTTAGCCTCTGCCTTTTAATGCCTGAGTTCAGTCCATTGATATTCAGTGTTATTACATCCATCTGTGGACTTTGTGATGTCATCTTGTACTTTTTGTATTGGGTGTTTTCCTACCTCCCTTCCTTATCAGTTTGTGTTGTGTTTGTATGATTCATTCTTGCCTTCTTTTCACTATTGAGCTAATGCTATCTTGGGGGCTGTTTTCGCTTTGTTGCCATCAGGGTGGAGTTGCTCTATGTGATGGTCTCTTATTTGTGCTCTGTGCGTGTTGATCTTCTGCCCATAGTGGGTTGGCAATGATCCTTTGTAGGGCTGGGTTTATTTTTACATATTCTTTGAGTTTTTCCTTATCTGGGAAGACTCTTACTTCTCCATCTAAATTAATAGATAATTTGGCCAGATATAGTATTCTTGGGTTTGTGTTATTTTCCTTCAAATTAAGAAATATGTTACTCCACCCTCTCCTCTTCTTCAACGTGTCTGCTGATAGGTCTGGACACATTCATATTTGGATATCTTTATAAGTGACTATTTGTTTTTCCTTATCGACTCATGATTTTCTCCTTTTCCCCGTAGTTGGATAATTTAACTATTATGTGCCTTGGTGACTTCGTGGGATTTAGTTTGGCTGGTGTTCTTTAGGCCTCCTGAAAGGTTGCCTGATTTGCATTTATTAAACTGGGGAAGGTTTCCCTCTCTATTTTCACTGTTGACTTCTTGTTGGGTCTTGTTCCAGTAGTCCAATTATTCTAATATTATTCCTATTCATAGCATCAGACAAGGCTCTTAGGTTTTCTTGAGCTTCTCTGATTGTCTTGTTTGACTGTTTTTCCCATTTGTTGAAGTCTGCCTGGTTATTCTCTAGGTCACTGGTGTGATTCTCTGCCTCCTCAACTGTGTTGGAAAAGTCTGTTAATTTGCTACTGAGTTTTGTTATTTCATCCCTTAAGTCACTTATTTACCTTTTGCGGTTTTCCTTTATCACCTCTATGATTTCATCCTTTTTCTGTATTGCTTCCCTCATATCCTGTATGACTTCAAGCAGCATTCTAAAGATTTCATTCTGTGGCAGTCAATGTCTGCGTCTGCTATGCATGTATGTCGTTAGATTCATGACTTCTTCTGTCATTGTCTTATGTTTCTCCTGATTCTTCGTTGAGGCTTTTGGTACTGGTTTTAGAGGAGCCTGGCACCAACTTCCAGAGTCAAAGCATAGTGGGCGCTCTTTTGGGGAACTCATATGAATGCTTCTTCGAACTACCTGCAGGTAGCTGCACAGGGGTGTTGTGTGTGTGTGTGGTCAGGCTACCACTGTATCTTCCTGTGGTTTCACTCTTACGGTAGCCAACCAGTATTCTTTTATTTGGATGTGAGTTGGATAGTCCTCTCATGGGATGCTGGCCAGGTGGTTGTGGGCCTATGAGGATGGCGTTTCACTAGCGAATCTTCCAATAAGACGTAGTGGTGTCTCATGGGGCTTGAAGTGCTTGGATGGTGTGTGGTGTTTCCTTCTGCAACTGGATTTCCATGGAGGGCTGGTGGGTGTACCCTCCTTGGTTTAGAGTACTGTGGATGGCAGGAAGAATTACCCTAGTCAGAAAGATGGCTTTGGAGTTTTGGTGGATGCTCCTGCAGCAGCGTGGTGCACCGCAAACAGCAGGCAGGTGTTCCCCCAGCCATTTGGGCCTTGGGTTGTAGGCGGGAGTACCCCCAGTGATTTGAAGGAGAGATCCTCCAGTCGCTTGTGGTGTAGTGGAGGGCAGGCATGATTTCCCCAGCTGCGTGTAAAGTCAACAAGTGCGGGTGACAGCTACCCCATCTGGGCCGTCAGAGTTGTCTAAGCAGAGGGGTGCCGCCTGGAGGCTGTTATTGGCTTCCAAAAAGAAAGAGAGGGAGAAGAGAAGAAACAGAGAGAAAGGAAGATACAAAGATAAGACAAAAAATTAAAAAAACTAATAATACACACATACATACACCAAAAAAGCAAAAGCAAAACAAAAGCAGAAATAGAGTCAAAAAATAAAACAATGAAAAAGAAAAACTAAATCTCTTGAGACTGTGGTGGGAAAGATAGAAGAGATAGCAGATGTGGAAAAAAGAAGAAAAAGTGAAAGAGGAAGAAATGAAAGAAAAATAAAATAAATAAAGAGATAACTGAGCCCTGTCCCCTGCCATATGCAGCACTGCCACAGGGAACAGGCAGAGCTCTCTCAGCTGGGTGGATGGAAGTTGCCCTACGCAGAAGGCAGGGGGCTGGAATTCAGCAGTAGCCTATGGAAGGAAGAGAGGAATAGAAAAAAAGAAGAAAAAAAGCAGGAGAGAAGAAAAAAGAGAAAGAAGGGGGAAAAACACAACTGTGTTCATGAAGACTGACGCCGATGGGAAAGAGAAAATAAAAAGAGAAGAAAAAAAATTAAGAGTGTCAATATAGCTGATCCCTGATCACCTGAACATGGGGCCAGAGGTTTTTTAACCCTGCCACAAGTTGGCAGGTTGGTGTGTCCTTTTATTGCAGGGTCCCCCACCGGTGCTGGACAGAATTGCCCAAGTTGACAAGATCACCATAGAGGCCAGACAGAGGTTTCTTTAGCAGCATGGAGTGCTGTAGAGGGCTGTCACAGCTGCCTTGTGTTTGTACAGTGCTCCTATAGAAGCCAGGCTAGAATTCCCCCTGCTGTTTGGATGGAGTTGCCCTAGGTGGAGGGTAGTGTCCTAGAAACCAGCATTGGCTTGTGAAAGGAAATAAAGGGAATGAGGAGGGGGAAAAAAGAAAAAGAGAAAAACAAAACAAAACTGGGCCAGCTGAGACCTACTGTGGTGGTAAAGATAGAAGAGAGAGAGCATAAATAGAGAAGAGAAAGATTTGTAACTAAGGAGCTAGCTGAGTCCTGATTGCCTGACCATGGGTCTAGATGATTTCCAACTCTGCCTCAAGGTACCAGGGTGGTGTGCCTGCTTAATGTAGGGTTCCACAGATTCTGGGAGGAATTACCCTTGAAGGAAAGATCACAGCGGAGGCCAGGTAGTGGTTCCCGCAGCAGTGTTGAGTGCTGGAGATCACTGGTATAGCTACCTTATGCCATATGCAGCACTGCAGCGGGGGAGCGGGGAGGTCCCTCAGCTACGTGTAGGGCCCCAATACAGGCAGGGGATCCCCCAGCTACACGGAGGACAGGCAGGAGCTCCCCAGCTGTATGTAGGATCACTGAGGGAAGATAGTAGCTAACCCCGTTGGGCTTGCGGCATTGCCCTAGCTTGTGCAAGACCACTGATGCACCAATAGCTCAGGGTTTTGTTCTGCCTCCCCTTCCCCCACCTCCACCAGCTGAGATTGAATTAAATTAAACTGGCCCCCTGGCTATGAGTTCTGGATTTGTACTCAGTGTTCTAAAACTGTTTCTTGTTCTAGAGGTTCTTTGTTATATTGAATGCCTCTGGGCTCTGTAGATAACTTCTGTCATTCCTTAGCACTGGCTCCCTTCTTATGCTAATATATGTTAAAGGTCTTGTTTTGCCAGTTTGTCTTGGAGTTAAACAATGAGCCTGGGATTTGCAGTTTTTACCCAGAAAATATTTTTTCTCCTTGGGCTTATGGGCTGTCCTGATTTCGGGGCTGTCATGCTGACCCCCCGGGGGAGGAGATCTAGCATATCAGAGAGGTTGTTTTATTCTCAGTCAACGGGAACTGAATTTGCCCCCCAGGCTATGGCTACCCTCTTATGATCTGCCACACTGAGATATGACTCAGGTAAATTTCCTGACATCTTTTCAATTGCTTCAAATCTGTGGCTAACTGTGCAGACCCTGACCCCTAGGCTATGATATCAAGGTAGTGAACAGCATGGGGAGCTCTGGTGTGGGGTCTTGTAACTAGCTTTCAGAGGTTCTCTTTGAGTCTGGGATTATGACCCCTTTTGGAAGTCATCCTGGGGAAATCACTACTCGCTGCTGAACTAGGGTGCTGGCAGAGGCTTGGTCCGGAATCCACAAGCCCAGCACAACACACCTAGAGGTTTTGAGTGCATTCTCAGTTCACTTTGTGAGTGAAAAATTTAAAAGGCAAGTGTAGGGACAGACCCTAGTAACCTGATTCTAATTTTAGGACTCTATCTCCTAGTCTCCTTCACCTTAACTTTTAATTTTCTAGTCTGGCAGCAGGTGCTCTGGGTGGGTAAATCTAACTTGACTCACTCTTCTTTGTTCTCCTCATTTTCATTTCTCAGGCGCTTACTTGTTCATTCTTCTGGCCATCAATCATAGAGTTAATATTTATCCCCAACACCCTAATTCAAAGGTATCAAATTTATTTCAGTCTTCCTTATTATTTGTACAGCTCCCCATGTATATGAGATATTCTGTGCAGTACTATTGCTTGGTTCACCTTAGTTTTGAAGCAGAAAAATATGGACATTGATGCCAGAATGCTCATTGAAATTGAGAGTGGCAAGATGTTTTATATACCTTAGATATGTTGTCAGGGGAATAAGTCCCTAGAGAAGGAAATCATGCTTGTTGTAGGAGATATGCAGTAAAAACGAGGAAGATCCTCAAAGACATTGATTGACATGGTAGCTAAAACAATAACCTCAAACATAAGACCAATGATGAGCATAGTTTGGGATTGGGAAGTGTTTTGATCTGTTGTAAATATGGTCACTATGTATTGGAACTGACTCAATAGCGCCTAGTATCATCTAAAATGGTGTGAGATGAAAACAATAAAAACAATTGTTTTTGTAAAATAAATTAAATACTCTAAAATAATATACTCAAGAAAATTATTTTTTATTTACAGATACTACAATTATCTCATATTTAAAATTCTATAAACCAAAATCATGTATATAAAGTAAACACTATATAGTTATCAAATAACCAGGAAATATGTAATAAAGAAGTTGTAAAGTTTATATACAAAAAAAGGAGAAAACTGATGGAGAATTAATGAGTGGATTAATCACATGTAGTCATGGCAGCACTTTGGCCTTTCATTATTACCAATAAGCTTAATTAGAAATAAATTTGCTAGGAGAAAGAAGAAACACAATACCCACTAATAAAGCTTTTATTTGTCCTTAACTGTGAGTTTCAGATTCGGGTACATTCCAAAAGTGTATAAGGCATACCCCTCCTAATAAGACAGAGGGCTAACTTAATTTCTAAAAAATATTTTGTTACAGTCAGAGAGATGGCAACCATCACAAATATGTTACATACAATTTATTAAGGTGTCCCACCAAATAATAAGTTTATCAAAGTGTTTATCATTATAATGAAGGACTTTCATTTTCTGGAAAAAATATATTAAAATTAAAACTATACAAGACAATCTCCCTTTTGTTGTGCCAGATGGAATGCATGCTACATGGAATGCCAGGATACCTTTGGAAATAGACATGGCATTAAGAGTCACAAACATGCAGGACATAAGCACACTACTCTAATAATGAAAAGGTCAGCATTTGGAAAGGTTACTAGCAGTGGTTCAATGGAAGTGTGGCAGCTGACTGTGCCTAGAATCACAATGCTAATATATATCAGTGTGTAGTATTCAGGATTTCTAAAGTTAGAGAAGAATGTACTTCCAGCAAGCAGTAAAACACATACTGGGTTATCTGAAGCCCACCAGTGCCATACAACAATAACCTTTTCTTTTGATATTCATTTAAAAAATCTGTTTCATACTGCTCCCCATTGTTGACTTTGCATTTATTTATATTTTAAGAAACCAAATCTAACAGAGATTGCACACAACACCAACTGTTACAGATAATTCTGCTTAAACGCACAACCCATAGATGGAGAGATTTGCAACACTTATTATTGATGCTGCCCAACATGTTCCTGAACTGCTGCTTCTAAAACATATTTAGATATGTATTTATAATTAAGGAGCTTGCTATATCTCTGATAGATAATTGGGGGAAAACTGCACAATTTATAAAATCACAAATCTCCCCTATATTTCTGGTAAACTTTTTTTCCATTAATTTATTCACTTAAGAATATTTATTGAAAATCATTGGGTGTTAGTCATTATCCTAGATATTTGGCATGCAATGGTGAGAAAAAGTACAATGGTGAGAAAAAATAAACTTTTGCAAACTATTCTTTGTGCTCTAGTTGGAAGAAACATACAGTAAACATGTAAACTAATTATTTAGTTGAGATTTTATAAGTTTTATGATCTTTACATAAGAGAGCATGGGTTTGGGAAATGTATTAGGCAGGGTTTTCTAGAGAAGCCAAACCAGGAGACTTATGATTATAAGTACATAAAAGGATAAGTTTATATAGTGAAAGGAATGTAACAGCAAATCAGCCCACATAACAGTACAAAGAGTTCAGTCCAACTCACGTTTGTGGGACAGTTTAATATATTGACAGTAGGAAGATGAAGTTGTGAGGTGTAGCAGAGGCCAGTAGTGCAGCAAAGCAAAGCAGGTCACAGTAAAGCTTCAATACATAGTAATGCAAAGTGGCTTGTAGGAGGTGTACAGTCTGGAGTGGTGGCAAGATGAGCAGAGTTGGCCGGCAGGCAGCAGGCATTGAAAAGTGGGGTGACACCATGGCAGTAAAGAGCATGGTTTAATGATGTGGTCCACCATGGTCCACAGGTTGGCTTACCCCCTGGGTATCATAGCACACATGCTGAGGCAGGACAGCTAGTTCAGGAAGCATGCTGGTCCGACTATCAGGACCACCAGGGAGAAAGAGAGAGGGCCTAGCCTACAGAAAGAAATTTATCTCCAATGGAGATAATCAAACTGTGACTTGATTGACAGGCTAAACTCCCCTGGTATCTTCTTAATGATACCATGTTGGCACAAGAAACCTAACTATCACCGGAAGTAAGAAATCCATGAAGGCTCTGAAAGAAGTATTCTAAAAGGAAAAAAAAAGAATCTATTCCCTGGGTTCATGCAAAGCCAGTATACTGAAGACAAGGTGAAGGTAGAGCAGGAGAATGAGAAGTCTATTGCTAAGTCAAAAAGAAGATAGTTTCTCTAATTTAAGGACTGCTATTTACCTTAACAGTGAATCATGCCCAACTGTGTCAGATCTCTTAATTGTTCGGACTTTGTAAACATTAATGTAGAAATTGAACAATATTGTTTGCTGTTTTTGAATACATATAATATATGAACATTCTTGACTGTAAGAATGGGTAAAATTATGAGTAATATAATGTGAATAGGCTATATGGGAGATAAATATATAACACAATACATATATATGTGGGGGAGGTGGTGTGTGCATGTGTGTGTGTGTGTGGTCAATATATATTTGTACCTTTTCAGATGGAATACAAATGGATTAAATTGAAACTAACTACATGTGTCAGAAGAGACATTAAAGAAGCTCAAATATCAGTCAAAACAAAGGGTAAACTATAGAATAAACTATAAATTGCTCATACACATGTTCAGGTTAAAGCTGAAGAAAGCTGAAACAAGTCCAGGAGAGCTAAAATACAGCCTCGAATATATCCCACGTGAATTTAGAGACCATCTCAAAACCGATTTGACACACTAAACACTAATAATCAAAGGCCAGGTTCAATGTATCAATTCTTTTGTGTGTGTGGGTGTGTGTTTCTTATTCAATATCCAACTTTCACAAGCAGATGAGACAATGGAAAATACCACGGCTTGGGTCAGGTGCACTTTAGTCCTCAAAGTAACATTGTTGTTTTACAAAATATTAAATAAGTCTTGTGTAACAAGTTTACCTAGTGAAATGTATCATGTTATCAATTGATTGCTGCATTGATTGTGAATTCAAGGAAGATTAATTCCTTGACAACTTCAATGATTTCATTGTTTACCCATTGGTCCAGTTGTGAGGATTTTTATTTACTTTACAGTGAGCTGTAACCCATACTGAAGACTGCAATCATTGTACTTCATCAGCAAGTCTGTCAATTCTTCCTCAACTCAGAGCAAGTAAGTTTGTGTCATCTGCAAATTCCAGGCTGTTAATAAGCCTTCCTCCAATCCTGATGCCTCATTCTTCTTCATATAATCCAGTGTCTCTGATTATTAGTTCAGCATACAGCTTGAATAATATGGTGAGAAAATACAACACCGATTAACACTTTGCCTGATTTTCAACCATGCAGTATTCTCTTGTTTTGTTCCCACAACTGGCTCTTGATCAATATGAAGGTTAGCTATGAGCACGATGAAGTGTTCTGGAATGCCTTCTCCTTTCAAGGCTATCCTTAGCGTGTTATTACCCACACAATAGAATTCCTTTACTTATTCAATTAAACAAAAGTAAACTTCTTTCTGGTATTCTCTGCTTTTGGTCAAGATCCTTCTGACCTAAGCAATAATATTCCTTGCTTGATTGTTCTTGTTTGAATCTGTCTTGATCCTCTGTTAACTCCTTGTCAATGGACAGCTACAACTATTGTTGGATGCTCTTCAGCAACATTTTATTTGCATGTGTTATAAATGGTACTCTTCTGTAATTTGCACGTTCATTTGAGTTCACCTTTATTTGGAATGGGTACATATATGGATTTTTTCCTGTCATTTGGGAAAGTAGCTGTCTTCTAAATTTCTTGGCATTGAAAGTAGCTGTCCATAAATCAATATATTACTTTGGGTGAAGCTGCAACAAAAGACCTCCTTAAAGGATTACAAAGCAGAGATGTCACCTTAAGGACTAAAGTTCACCCAACTCAAGTGGACTGCCTCCTTTACATGTAACTGCTGAATAAAGAAGACTACAGAAGTATTGGTACATCTGAAATATGATGTTGAAGAACATACACTGGTAGAAAAATAGCTAGAATGCTTTTTAGAAATAAGAATGTCAAGACTTCATCTCTGCATTGGGCATGTTATCAAGGAATAGCAGTTTGGAAAAGGACATCATGCTTAAAGTAGGATGTCATCAAAAACAGAAGAAAATCCTCCATGAAATTGACTGATAGTTGTTGCAACAAGGGGCTCATGAGTGACAACTATTTTAAAAATAGTGCAGGATCAGGTAATGTTTCTTTATGTTTTAAGTAGAATTGCTATGAATCAACACCAACTACAGGGCACTTTACAAGAACAATACAGTTCATATAAAATTGCAGACTGACATAACAGTAGCATTTTCCAGGTAGTTAGATTATGGAACTTTCCAACATTAATTCTTTAATTAAGGTTCTTGGCAATAGAGGGAGTTTCTAAGTAAGGGAATTAGGTAATATGTAATTATAGCATTGAATTGTATGCAAATATCTTACAGAAATATCAGAAAATCTTGAAATAAAAAGCTTTGAATTCATGGAGAATCAGAAAAAAAAGAAAGGAATTTGAGAGAAATAATAGGGAAACTCTAGCAGGTTAATACAGACAACACCTTCAAAGAACTTTTTCTTCCTCATTTAAATTTTCAATAAATAAATATTTATTTATTTAGTCTTATTTCTTTCTTCCCCATCTGGGTCTCACCACCCACTGTGGAGTCTCCACTGCCCACTAGCCCCTTTGGAAACCCACACTTTTTTTTCCATGGGACAAATTTGTGCACAGGTAATAAGAGCCAAAGGTCAGAATCCTCACCAAAACTGCAGTTTCTTTTTTCTCTATTACTTCCTCCTCCTGTGCAGTCCTGTACTCTAAGAATAAGTGTGTTTACATGGAGAACATTGACACACACACACACAGCAACACTGCCACAGATATGGGCATTTTAGTCAAACCATGGTTTAGTTACTTTTTTTTTCCTTCTTTGCAATTTCTTCCATTTGCACATCCTGAGGTCACAGGCTGACCCACCCAAGTTCACGTTTACATAGCAACAGATTTCCACATCTACATCAAGGACAATTCCCTCGCTTTATTCCCACTCTTCTCTGCCTCTTTGAACATTTCCTTCCTTTCTTTTGCTTTCTTTCATTTCATCTTTCCCTTCTCTCTTTATCTTTCCTTATTTTTTCTCATTTCTTCTTTAATCTAGTTCTGATAGATAGATAGATAGATAGATAGATAGATAGATAGATAGATAGATAGAATTTTTTCCTTCTGGCCTCATAGTTTCCTTACACTTTTCCCTTAGCCCACCAAATTACTCTTTCTGCCCTCTCATTTTTTTCATGAAATATATTTTGACAATACCTCTAGAATCATACAACTCCTCTTAAAACACATTTTCCCATATTTTCTTAACTTCTTAGTCCATTCAGATAGTGCCTTATTATTATTATTAATTTTCTGTCCATTCTCCCACTCTACAATCTCAACTTATTGATTACTCTCCCTTTTTCTCCATTTCTCCCCCATATGTTCTCCAGGCCCTAATATTCCTTTCTCATGCCACTCTCCAAAGCCAACTACTCCCAACAGTCCTCTCAAAACAGCCTGCAACATGATTCCATAGAAACAGTAGTCAGTAGAGTCAGAAAAAAAATCAGGATAACCAACACAACCAAAAATCACCCAAATCCATTTTGAAAATGAGGTACTGGAGTTATCAGAAATATAATTCAGAATAATGGCATTTAAGTGCCTTCAAGGGCTATGGAGAATGCTCATGATAACAGTAGAAGGAATTGAAAAACCATAAACCTTCCTAAGAAAGCAATAAGAAGATAAACAGAAGATAAACTAGAAGATAAACAATAAGATAACTTAATTAGGCAAATACATTTTTAATTCATTAAGGTTTATTTTGTCACCTAACAGGTGGTCTATTATAGATTATTTACTATGTGCATTGAAGAATAGTGTATATATGCTCTTGTCTCGTGGAGCACTTAATAAATGAAAAAAGCATTGAGATCCTTCAACACATTTTCTCACACCACAAATCAACAACAGAAATAGACAAGCACATGGAAGCTGAACAACATACTACGTGAAAATAACTAGTAATAGATAAAACTAAGAAATTTTTTTGAACTAATGAGAAACATAACACAACATACCAAATCCTTTGGAACACATCAAAAGCAATTATGAAAAGGAAATTCAGAGCAATCAACACATACAAGAAAAACTAGGAGAAATCTGAAATCAACACCTTAACTCAACATCTCTAATAACTGGAATAAGAGCAGTAAGATAAGCCACCAAACAACAGTAACCAAACAAATAAAAGCATAAAGATTACAACAGAAATAAATGAATTGGAAAACAGATAAACACTGGAAAATATCAACAAGACAAGAAGTTGGCTCTTCAAAAAGTTTAACGAAATCCACAAATCATTGGCAAGTTTAACAAAGGAAAAGAAAGAGAAGATTACCAATGTCTAGAATTAGAGATGTAAAGAGTGGCATCACAACAGAGTCAAGGAAAATAAAAATAATCACACACTATTACAAAAAAGTGATTTGTTTGATAGGGTAGAACAGTAGTTCTCAACATTCCTAATGCTGCGACTCTTTAATACAGATCCTCATGGTGTGGTGACCCCTCAACCATAAAATTATTTTCGTTGCTACTTCATAACTGTAATTTTACTACTGTGATGAACCAGGAGACCCCTGTGAAAGGTTCGTTCAACCCTCAAATGGGTTGTGACCCACAGGTTGAGAACCGATGGTCTAGAAGAAATGGACAAATACGTTGAAACACACAATATACACAAATTAAGGAAAACAGATGAAAAGCCTAAACAGACCTATAAGAAAACAAAATATGAGGATAGCAGAGCATCAAGAAGCTCCAACCAGTAAAAGCCCAGGATCATATGACTTCACAGAGACATCTACCAAGTATTCAGAAAAGAGTTGTCACCAATTCTCACAGACTCTCCAAAATTTGGAAAGGGAAAGGAAACTCCTGAATTCATTTTATGAAGTTAACAAAACCCTGATAACAAAATCAAGCAAATATCCCAAAAGGACAGAAAACTATGAACTAGTATCTCTCATGAGCATAGACACAAATATTTTCAACAAAATTCTGGCCAATAGAATCTAACAACATAACTCAAAAGAGAAATTGTTCACCATTGTCAAGGTAAACAAGGTTGCTACAAAATTAGAAAATAATGTTATACACAACATAGATAAGACATAGAATAAAAATGCTTAATGATTCAAGCAATGCAGGAAGACATTTTTGACAATACTCAGCACACATTTTGATGAAAACACTCAACAAAATAGGAATAGAAGGAGCATTCCTTAACCCAATAAAGGCCAAATATGAAAAGTCAATGGCCAAAATCAACCTGAATGCGGTAAAACTGATGACATTGTCCCTAAGTATGGAAACCAAATAAAGAAGTCCCCCATCATTGCTTGCATTCAATATTATGCTGGAAATTTTGGCCAGAACCAGCACACACACACACACACACACACACACATACACACACCCCTCAAAGGAATACAATTGGGCAAAGAAGAAAGAAAATTCAAAGAAAATTCTCTCTCTACTGAGACAATATTGTTTTATACTCACCACATATTGGTCAGTTTGCCTTCCAGTGGTGGCTTGTGTGTTGCTATGATCCTAGAAGATATAACACTGGCATTTCATAGGCCAGCAGGGTTACTCAATGTGAACAGGTTTCATCAGGGCTTCCACACTCAGAACAGACTACAAGAAAAGAATAGGCTGTCCACACCAGAAGAATTAACCACTGAAAACTCATGGATAACAGCAGAACATTGTCAGATACTGGGAATCTCAAGAATAGCAGTAGAACATTGTGAGCGATAGGGCCCGAAGATGAGCCACTAAGGTTGGAAGGCACTCAAGATATCAGCAAGGATGAACTCCCTTCCCAAAGTAAGGCTGGCCATAATGATGCAGATCGAATAAACACTTTAGAAGTAAAGCCTGTTGGAATTTCACTTGCTGATGGGGCACAACTCAAAATTAGAAATAACAGATGCAATATCTATTAAAAATTGGAATTTGAAATGTATGATGTATGAATCTATGAAACTGGAAGTTGTCAAAAATGAAATATGAAAATCAATATCCAAAACATTAGTAAGCTGAAATGGATTGGTATTGACTGTTCTGGATCAGATAATTATATGCTTTACTATGCCAAGAATAATAGAATTAAGAGAAGCTGTCTCATATTTATCATCAATAAAGAGTTTTAAGATCTATCTTTAAGTACAGTGATGTTTGTGAAAGGAAAATATATATCTACATGTAGGGAAATCCAATCCATACAACTATTATTCAAACTTATGCACCAATCACCAAAGCTAATTATGAAGAGATTGACTAATTTTACAAAACTTTCAGGCTGAAATTGATCAAACATGCAATCAACATATATAGATAATTATTTATTGGAAATTGTAACTCAAAAGTTGGAAACAAAGAGGAAGGAAGAGTAGTGGAAAAACATAGCCTTGGTGATAGAAATTAAGCTAATGTTCAAATGATAGAATTTTGCTAGATCAACAACTTGGTCATAGAAAATACCTCTTGCAACAACAAAAAAGGTGACTGCATATATGTACTTCTCCAGATGGAATACACAGAAATCAAATTGACTACATATTTTGGAAGAGATGATGGAAAAGGTCAATATCTGCAGCTTAACCAGCACCAGGGCCTATTGTGGAGCCAGACCATCAATACTCATACATAAATTGAAACTGTAGAAAATTAAACAAGTCCACAGATGCAAAATACAACCTTGAGTAGAACAGATTTGACATGTTGAACATCAATTGCAGAAGACTGGATGAACTGTGAAAGTATATACAAAATAAGAAAGTAAAAGATCATTAAAGAGCCAGGAAAGAAAGAGAAGCTCAAAGTGGATGTCAGAAAAGACTTTGAAATTTGCAGTTAACTGCAGAGTAGCTAAGACAAACGGAAGAAATGATGAAGCCACAGAGCTGAACAGAAAATTTCAGAGGGAAGTTCAAAAAGACAAAGTGAAATATCATGAAATGTGCAAAGGCCTACAGTTAGACTCCAAAAAGGAAGAACATTCTCAGCATATCTTAAAGAACTCAAGAAAAAAATCCAAGCCTGGAGTAGCATTATCAAAGGATGCTATGGGGAAACTATTGAGCAATGTACAAGCATCAAAATAATATACAAAATCATTGTAACAAAAGGAAACAGTTGACATTCAGTCATTTCCAGCGGTAAAATATGATCAAGAGCCAATGGTATTGAATGAAGAAGTTTAAGTTTCATTGAGGGCCTTAGGCCAAAACGAGACTCAAGAACTGAAGGACTAACAAGTGAAATGTATCCACAAGCTTTTGAAGCACTGGAGCACTCACTGATCTATGCCCCAAATTTGGAAGGCTGCTACCTGGCTAGCTGACTGAAAGCGATCCATATTTGTACTCATTCCGAAGAAAGATGACTCAACTGAATGCTCAAACTGTAGAACAATATCATTAATATCACATGCAAGTAACATTGCCAAAGATTATGCAATAATGGTTGCAGCAATACATTGATAAGCAGCTGACAGAAGTTTAGACCACATGCTAAAGAAGTCATGGAACATGGATAATCATTGCTGATATCAATAGGATATGGCTAAAATCAGAGAATACCAGTAAGTTGTTTACTTGCTGTTATGGACTATGCAAAGGCATTCGACTATGCAGTCATAACATACTATGAATAATCTTGAGACAACTGGGAATTCCAGAACTATTCATGTGCTCATGAAGAACTTGCACATGGATCAAGAGGCAGTTGCATGAACATAAAATAAGGGACTACTGTCTGGTTTAAAATAAGGAAATATGAGAGTCAGGTTTGCATTATCTCAGCATACTTATTTCATCTGTAGGCGGAGTCAATCATCATGGAAGCTGGATTATATGAAGAATGTGATATAAGAATTGGATGACACAAGCTTACTTGCTGAAAGTGAGGAGAAATTGAAGCACTTGCTGATGAAGATCAAGGATTCAAATCTTCAGTGCGGATTACAACTCAATGTAAAGAAACAAAAATCCTCACAATTGGACCAATAGGTACCATCATAAATGGAGAGAAGATTTATGTTGTCAAGGGCTTCATCTTACTTGAATCCACAATCAATATTCGTAGACGGATTCATCAAGAGATCAAAAGATGAATTGAATTAGGCAAAGATGCTACATAAGACCTCTCTAAGGTATGGAAAGCAATGATTTTACTAGGGTGTGCCTGATCCAAACCATGGTATTTTTTTATCACCTTATCTGCATGTGAAAGTTGAACACAGAATAAAGAAGGCTGATGAAGAATTGCTGCATTTGAATTTTGGGCCTGGTGAATAATATTGACAGTGCTGCCAAAAGAGCCAACAAATCTGTCTTTGAAAAATTACAGCCTGCATACACCTTAGAGGAGTGGTTCGCAACCTGTGGGTGGCGACCCCTTTGGGGATCGAATGGCCCTTTCACAGGGGTCCCTGGATTCATAACAGTAGCAAATATACAGTTATGAAGTAGTAATGAAAATAATTTAATGGTTGGGGGTGACCAAAACATGAGGAACTGTATTAAAGGGTTGCGGCATTAGGAAGGTTGAGAACCACTGCCTTAGAGGAAAAGATGCCTAGACTTTGTCTTATATGCTTTGGACATGTAATTAGGAGAGACTGGTCCCTGGAAAAGGACATTATGCTTTGTAAATTAGAGGGCCTGCAAAAAAGAGAAAGACCCTGGTCCATATGGATTGACACAGTGGCTTTGACAAAGTTCTCAAACATTTGTGAAGATGGTGCAGAACAAGGCAGAGTTTTCTTTTTTTGTACACAGGGCAGCTGTGGGCTGTAACTGCCTCTGCACCTAACAACAACTACACCATGTATACGTGTGCATTTATTTCAAAATTGTCTAAAAATCTAGATGTCTCTGAAACTGTCTTTCATACTTTTTTCTTCTTTTGATCTCACTCTGAGTAGTTTTATGTCTTCAGATTATATTCCTTGGTAACAATACTTTATAATCTCTTATTTTTAAAATTCCATTACTTCATTTTTCTATATTCTAGGAGTTCTTTTGCTCTTTTAAAATTTATTTCAGAGTTTGTGAAAGTTACTGACTAACTTATGTAATTTCAATAACCCTCTTAATACCAATACGTATTTATTAAATAACCAACTTTTACATTCTGTTTCTAATAACCTATACAGAACAATCTATTCTGACTGTATATCTGATATTTCATTTTGTAAGTTTTCATTCATGGTAGATTGTTTCCTTATATCATTTTTACTTTTGATTTTGAACTTTAATTTAGAAATTTGAGACAATTTGCTATGTCTATTTTCTGAAAAGAATGTGCCCTACATGCTCTCAGTTTAATGCTTGGGCATTTGAGAATATTTTAATCTAAAAATTTCATTCAAGGCCACACAAATTATACGGATTGAAACCTCAAGTTCATCTGAGGATTATGGTTCCATGAGGTTTTGTTTCTTTCCTGTCTCTGCACTCAGGACTAAGTAACTTCCCCATCCTCCTCTATTAATTTTTTTGTCTCTCTCTTTCACTGTCTTTTTCTTTCATGCTCCTTCAGAATTGTAGCTTTTTCATATCCCAGCTTTACCCAGAACTCCTTGATCAGGTGTAGGTCCTAGAGTTTTTCTCCTGATTCCCAAATATGTACATGCTATTAAAATTTAGTTTATAATTCTTAAGGGATGGAGGAAATTCCAGAGAAAATTCTACCTTCAATTTTAATTGAACTCCCTGTCTGCATGTTTTCTCATTAGTTCTGGCTTCTGAATGTTCCACTTTCATGCCCAATAATTTATTCATGTATTTATAAACATATTTTTACATATCATCTAGCTTAGTTAGGTGTTCTGACCCAAAGGTTTTTTCCTGTTACGTTTCAAATTATATTCTCAGAAATTGAGCTTTGATACATTTTTAAATTTATTTCACAGATCTTTACATTTTTATCATGATGATAAAGTTATAGCCAATGCTATAGTCACTGTCAAATTATGAAAACAATAAAGATAATCTATATGGCTCTACTCTGAGCAGTGCGCACACATCATTTTGCATCAATCTCTCCTTCACTCTGTAAGTCCCAGTTAAATGGTGGTTATTTGAATTCTTCCAGCATATTTTTCATGCTAGCCAAAGAGCTTTCACATATGCCATTTCCTATTCCTAGAATATCATTACTTGTGTAGTTGCTTACTGTTTGTTTAAAAAAACCCTCTAAAACATTACAGATTAAAGCATCAATGAGTTTTGATGTTAAGTGATTCTTGGGTTTTTCTCTAGACTCAGATAATTCTATTCTGTGCAGTGTTGTCTGATATCATTCGGGTGGTTTAATGAAGTTGGAAGTTTGATGATTGCTGTGCGATCCAAGATTGCTTCATTCACCTAGCTATTATGTCTATTTTCCTTATGGAAGTAGCTGCATTTGTTTAGAACTGGATGTAGATTCCGCAAGTTCTTCTTGCCCTAGATTTTTGACCTACCTTTATTATGTTTCATTAATGCAACACGTTACTAATAAGAAAGTGGCTTACAAAACACAAATTCATTATCTTTCATTTCTACAGCCAAAATCCCCCCCAAACAACAAAACTTTCATTGGGCTAAGTTGAAGATATTGTCAGGGGTACATTTCCTTCGAAACAAAATCTAGAATCTGTTCCTTTGCATTTTTGAGCGCCCAGAAACTAGACACATTACTTATCTTGTGGCACTCTTCCTCTCTCTTCACACAGTGAAACTGCATCTCCTTCATTTTGCTTCCATACTAACATTTCCCTTCTCTTCTCTTCTTTCTCCAACTTTTAAGGACTCAAATGACACTTTACGTCAACCAGATAATACAGGAGTATTTCCCTATTTTATAGTAAATTGCTAATTTTTGTTGTTAGGGGCCATCAGGTTGCTTCCACCTTATAGTGATCCTCAGTACAACAGAATGAAACACTGGGAGTTCCTGAAAAATCCTCGTAACTGTTATGCTTGAGTCTACTGGTGCAGGCACTGTTGCCATCTGTCTTGTCACATCTTTATCACTGCCATTCTATTTTACCAAGCATGACATCCTTTTCCAGGAACTGGTTTCTCCTGACAACACGTCTAAGTATGTGAGATGGAGTCTCACTATCCTTGCTTAGCAATCTTAATTCCATTCCATCTGTAACTGCGATTTCCCTTTATCATGTATCCTAATATTTCATGTATCTAATAATTCATTTATCATGTATCTAATAATTCATAATTAGAATACTAGACATAGCCATATTTGAAGGTAGAGAAGGATTATTATGTCTACCACAGTTGCCAAAGTTATTTCTGCCTCTTTATCCTTCTTTTAATAGTCAGCAACCAGCTCAGATTCATGTATGGAAGAGATCTTGGTAGTAGAAGTGGAAAGATCACATTACAAGTGGGTGAGTGAGGAGATGATGGATAATTGATGGACGGTTATGTTTACTAGAACCCTGAGACCATAGTGGTTATGGAATGGGCTGCTAATCACAGAGTCAGCAGTTCAAAACCTCCAGCTACTCTCCTACTGTCTGGGAGAAGAGTCTTTCTATTCCTATAAAGATTAGAGTTTTGGAAACCCAGAGGGACAAACCTTTATGGTTGCTATGAGTTGGAATCGACTTCATGGCAGTGAGTTTAAGCGTATGTTTCACAGTCACAAATTTCCTCCAAAGGCGGGATACTAGACTTCTTTGAGAATTGATCATGGAAACTACTAAAAATTTCTGAGAAATATTAAAATACACTTGTGTGAAGGGAAGGATACACTTCAGTGAAAATTAAGATAATTCATGCAGAATGTTTAAACCTTCAGAGTAATTTCATTTAAATCCTGTAATTTTTATTTTATTTATGATTAGCAAGTTAAGAGACAACATAATTTAATAAAGTGAAGAATCAATGGAATTATGTGGGAAGTTGAATTAGAAAGTGAACTCTCTAAACTATCTATGGTCACAGGCAAACTTTTGTTTTACATAAATATACTAGCTCAATAAGCTAGGTGTAGGGGATTTAATGAGTTGATATTTTAAGATGAAAATAAGATTTATTTTTCAAGAGCCAAGACTGAAGTTTGTGTGCTAATGTGTAACTTAGGAAAACTGTTCCAGTCCATTTATTTTCATATATTCTGAATGAGCTATTCGTATGCTTTGATCTACTATATCTATCTCCTGTGAGTGTTGGTTGTTATGAATCTGGCATCAAAAAATGCATTCTTTGTTTCTTCCATTCAAAAAAGTTTTTTTTCAAAGAGGAAAGATGAATAGAAATTAGAAATGAAAGTGGTCTTTGATGACAGGTGCTTCTGAAGTTTTCATAAAACTACAACTTTTTCTCATAAGTTATTAAACTTCAAACAAGTATATTAAAATAGTTCAATGTTATTTTCTTTAAAAAATGAATATTGTTTATGTACATAGTAATGTAATATGCCTAGCTTAACAGCTCAAATTTAATACAGGAATACCTTGTAGATATTGTGCAATAAAGTGAGTCATATAAAATATTTGGTTACCTAATGCATATAAAATGTATGCTTTTACCATGTTGTATCTATTAAGGGTACAAACACATTATGTACAAGTTTTAATTATTGTAATAATTACCAAAACATGACATGGATGTGAAGTAAGCAGATGCTGCCTGAAAACTGGTACCTATTGACCTGCCCCAGGCCAAGTTGTCACAAAATATGAAATTGTAACAAACACAGCATCCGCAAAGAAGCATGCCTGTAAATCACTTACACTCATTATTTTTACTTTAATTCTTAATGAAACATTAACAATGATAAATTGTAAGTAGACAATTTGAAAATGCATCAGTTTTATACGTTAAAAAACCTGATTGGAGCTTTACAAATTATATAAAGGACCCTGTAAATGTATAGAAAGGGCCCTCAAAAAGTTCGTGGAAAATCAAATTACTATATAATAGAATTTTCCGTGAAAATTTTAAGCTACTTCTTGTGGGTGTGTGGTGTATGGCTGTGTGTATATTAATAACCTTTATGCGAACATACTAGCAATTTTGTCTAACCATTTTGTCACTAGGGTTCTCAAAGAGATTAAATTCTGACTTTTCTAACATTCGTTTTAAAACATGTTTGAAAATGCATTTTAGAATTCTTAATTATCAGATTGGAACTGCATCTCAATTTGAGCAAGATTCTGCATACATGAATATTGAGCTTTGTCTCACTTGGGAATTTTGAAGTGTTCAATACATTTATAATAAGGCATGATGCAGCTGATTCTACATGTGTGGCCTCTGAACTTCCCATGAATAGTTGAAATAAACTAATTAGAAACTAAATATAATCTTTATTCTCATCTGTGTTTCACTTTTTCCCGTCCATTTGTAGCCCACTTTAAATGTTGTTAATGGAAATAAAACTTTTCTGTTTCACTCTTTTGATGGCAAAGAAAATACATTCACTCAATCTAGAACATAAAGTGTTCTTGTGAGAAATATGGGGAATAAAGAAAGAAATTTATAGAAATTCAAAATAATGGACATTTGTAGCATTAAGCTTCTAGAACGCTTTCGAGATTTGAGTTAGTGTGTCATTCCAAATGAGTGCAACTTTACAATATATAGCAAAAAGAATTATGGAGATTCACTGAGCTTTTCCATTAGTAGTATTTTTTAACTATATGTTGCAGCTCTGTCCTTTAATTTCTGACTACCATTTGGTCTATTCTGTTATTTCATCATCTGTTCCTTCCCACGCCTTTGAATGCTACTGATTCCTCATCTTTCTTCACTTTCATGTTTTCTCACAACCATTTAGTTGAAAATGTCACCATTAACTAGAAGTTTTCTTCTATGTTCTAAAATAGACTATATAATTCTCCCAACTCTTCCTATTGAGTCAGATTTAAAAAAAAGTGTTTGTGAGTGAAGAAGACATAAAATGGTTTCCATTAGAAAAATTTCATCATACTTGCATATAACATGAGTGATATATCAAATGCAAGCCAGTAACACCCTCCTGTTCTCCAACTCCCATCCTGTAAAATGTAAAGTAAGGACATGGACATTTGAACTTTATTTCAAAAAAACAGGTGACAGGCAACATTGGATCTGCAGCCCATAACTGTAGTGTATTAAATCCTTTATAATAGCATAATATATCATAAAAAGTGATATCCTCATTTTGTTTTTGAAATTACAGAATTTTAAAAAATTAATAGTTTCTAACTATTTAATTTAATAGTTTCCCTGACATACAATTCAGATTCATAATAGTTGTGCATTAGCTCATTTCATTAGTTATATCACATTCATAAGAGTGTCTAACTAAAATCGCTATCAATTACAAGATATTTCTTCCTCTATTAGTTGTTGTTAGCTCTCTATTTCATACTCACTTCACCTGCCAAGTCACTTTGAAACTATTAAGCCACTTGTTAACTCTCTAGATAGGTTTACCTATTCTGGGTTTCATATACAGAAAATCAATCACGCAAAATCAAACTAAACACTAATAGCCCAATAACAATAACACAATGAAACAGAAAAAAATTAGAAAAGAATAAAAACTAGAAGAAATATGCAATAGATCAAAGGAAGGCCAAATTAAAAGGTGTCACACTTTTAATCTAAGTACAATTGTAGTTACCCTCTATGTAATGTATGAGGGGATACCAAAACAAAAAACCAAACAAACCGGAATTGTGCTCTTCAGAGTGGACCTTTCCTAATATGCACTTTTCCTGCTGGGTGAGCTTTGAGGAATTCATTATGAGTTAGTGCATACAGTGGTATTGCTTAGGAAGTGCCTCTGGTCACAGTCAAATTTTTCAAAAAATCAGTTCTGCTCAAACATTGCTTTTTTTTTCCTGCTCAGGAAAAATGCGGCAGAAACTGTTTTGATGTTGAGTACAGCTGACAAGAACAGCACAATGGGAAAAACTCATGTGTATGAGCATTTTTTTAATTAAAAAATAATTTTATTTGGGCTCTTACAGCTCATGTAACAATCTACACATCAATGGTATTAAGCATATTTGTACATATATTGCCATCATTATTTTCTGAACATTTACTTTCTATTGAGCCCTTGTATCAGCTCCTCTCCCGCCCCCACAATGACCCCTTGATAATTTATAAATTATTATTTTCATATGCTACACGAGTGGTTTTCTCCTTTCAAAAATAAGTGAAACATTGATTGATGATAAACCTCAATTGGGACGTCAGTCAACTTCCTGAACAGACGAAAATGTCGACTTGTAATGCATTTGGAGTTAGTTCTTCCAGGTCAGACTGTTAATCAGACTTTCTATTTAGAAGTTCTGAAAAGGTTGCATGTGCTACAGAAAAGGCCCGATTTGTGGCAGATGGGAAACTGTTTTTTCCACCATGACAATGCACCTGCTCATGCAGCCATCTCAGTGCTCCAGTTTTTGGCAAAAAACAGCATTCATCTCTTGCCCCACGCACATTACTCACCTGACCCCACTTGTGTTAGTCCCGGTAGACTAGAGAAAAAAATTCACAAACCCGCATATGTGTATAGTAAAGAGCATATACTATAGTATATGTGCATATATATGTGTATAGTAAAGAGCATATATTATACACATATAGTATATGTGTATAGTATACAAGAACAATTGAATATTGAGAAAACATGCCATCCCAGTCCAGACCACGGCCATAAATCTGATATTAGCCCATATGTCCGTTACTACTCTATAAATTATTCTTCATACTCATGCAACACATGCAATGATGCTGAATGCCGGAAGATCACAGGCTAGTTGGTGGAAAGTCTTGTGGGTCTGGTGGTGGAAGCATCTCAGTGCTGACAGGGGTCTCTACGTGACTTCTCAGCTCCAGGACTCTGACTCCATCAGTCTCTCTTCATGTGGCTTGTCAACAGCAATGTCTCACAGGGAGTGAGTGTGTGTCCAGCCTCCAGCAAGCTATTTATCTCCTTAGCACCTCCAAATGAGGTCATCAAGCTGCGACCTGGTTGACAGGCAAAACTTTACCCCTTCACTCTTAAGTCTCAAATTGACAACAGATTATGTAACTCCCACATTGTTCCATGCAATTTCTTTTTGTTTCCATGAATGAAGAAAAAAAAAAAAAACGAAGGAGGTGGTGTCAGCCATCTAGATGAAATTGAAAAATGTTTACAGGAATGGAATTAGAGATTTGACGAATGTATTATGTGAAATGAAGAGTACTTTGAAGGTGATAAGGTTATTTGTAGAAAAAAATAAATACGTAGCTTTGAAAAAAAATTATGCTATTTTGGAGTACCCTTTCATACTCTATCTAATAACAAAGCTTTTTCCACCTCTGAGGCTTAATTGGCATGGCAGACCTGCAAATGGGTTTTGAACTTTCACTGTAATCCATAGCAGTCTGCAAACAGGGTGCTCAGAATATAAGCCTTAATATAGTTCCCTCCTTCAGGGTTGGTTTTCATTATTTACAGTTCTTGGATCACATGTTGGCATACTTCTTTCCTGTGGACTTAGTTGACCTGTTACATAGGTAACTGCTTGCTTTAAGACAAGCTTTGTTTTAAGACAAAGCTATTATTTCTGATACTCAGGTATCATCTGCTTTCTTCACCACAAATTGTTATATCACCCATATCTTCAGTGGTCACTTCATGGGGTAGAAAAATGAGTAAGGCCATGTCATAAGAACAAATTGTTCTTAGATTAGAGTTAAAATTAACTTGGAACTCAAAATTCCCTTATATATCTATGGTCTTTCTATGTCCCTGGTTCACTTTAAAGATACAATTATTATTTTTAAAAGGGCATTATACATTTCCCAAATATTGTAGTTGTATTGATATTATCATTAATTTAGCCAAAGGTAGAGAATTTAAAATATGGGTAAAAAAAAGGCAAGTATACATGTATAGAACTGTTTTTAGACCAAAATATATATGTCGCTTCTTTGTACAGATTACCAACTTTTGTGACTGGACACTATTTACAAAAGTAATGAGGGTTGGAGATAGGACAAAACTTTCAATAATGTTCATTCATGAAGGTAGAACTGGAGTAAATACGTCATAAAAGGCACCTGATTGAGGTAGCAATCATACAATTCTACATAACTACTTGAAAGATGGAATGTTATATGTATTAACTCCCAACAAATAATAATAAAATAAAGCAATGAAGCATTATTTAAAAGACAAAAGGAGTATAGTAATAGCACATATATTATAGTCTTAAGTTTCCATTTATTGGGCATCCTCAATGGATGCATTTTGAAACAAAATCGATGACTTCCTCATACATAGCCTTGTTATTGTACTTGTCTGCTTATTTTCATACTAGAGTATTTCAGATTTTGACCCATGGGTGTGTTTCAGTTTTTAAAAAAATCTGTTGCTAGTGTGTTTAGATAAGTCCTGTTAGCTTAGTGGGAATTCCAAATACGATCCTTCTAGTGTGGCCCATGAACGATGTGTACCTCAAAATGACATAATCCTGGTTATTTATAGGACACAACTTGGGGCACAAAAGGCTTAGTAAAAGTTATAAGACATCAAAGAACGAAAAATCAGATCAGTGGGTGTCCACTTTCCTGATACGATCACTGAAGACAAACGTGTGCATAAGCAAAGGTGGTGAAGAAAGCTGATGGTGCCCGGCTGAGATAGTTTATTGTGCCAGCCTGGCCAATAAACACAAGTGGGATTAACTGAAGGGCAGAGAGATAAATGGCTTGGTGAGCCTCGTCTTTCTTGTCTCTTGCTCTTTGATCATCAGATCAGTGTGCGGCTGCCTTGCTTGT
>NW_022109980.1:8112714-8127956 GCF_000313985.2 Echinops telfairi
TTCCTCTAGTTCTTAAATGCTTCCCCCCCACCACTATCATGATCCCAATTCTACCTTACAAATCTGGCTAGACCAGAGGATGTACATTGGTACAGCTAGCAGCTGGAAACACAAGGAATCCAGGACAGATGATTCCTTCAGGAACAGTGGTGAGAGGGGCGAGGTCTGGAGGGTGAAGGGAATGTGGGGTAGAAAGAGGGAACTGATTACAAGAATCTAAGTATTGCCTCCTCCCTGTGGGATGAACAGCAGAGAAGAGGGTGGGGGCAGGGGGACATCGGACAGTGTTAACATGACAAAACTATAATAAGTTATGAATTATGAAGTGTTCATGGGGCAGGGGGTGGGGGGGAGGGGGAAAATGAGCAACTGATAGTATGGGCTAAAGTGGAAGGCAAATGTTTGGAGAATGATGAGGGCAACAAATGTGCATATGTGCTTGACACAATGGATGTATGTACGGATTGTGATAAGAATTGTACGTGCCCCCAATAAAATAATTTTAATAAAAAGAAAGGAAAAGAAAATTACTTTCAAACTAAAAACAAGCACACAAGTGCCCATTTAAGGACTTGATACAGAGCATATGCTCCCATTGGTGGTCTGTATACTTAATGTTGATCATTTTCCCACTGGCAGACTGATGGTGGCCTTCTTAAATAACTGATATTAGTATAAAGTCCATTGTTATTAAATTGCTTCTGACTCATGGTGATGTGTTACAGAGTACAGCTGCTCTATAAGGTTTTCTTGACTATAATCTTTACAGAAGCAATGCATTAAACTTGCTTTTGAGGCACCACGGGGTGAGTTAACATTCCCAATCCTCAGGTTAGTATCTGTTAGAAAACTGATCACATCCCCCCCCCGCCCCAGACCCCACGACACATTGATATACAGCTCCTTTAAAAATAGAGCAGCAAGACAGGCAAGAGGATGTGCCTAGGTCCTTGGGTATGTCTCTATATATTATTCAACAACGTACATTATAGAAAAACTTTATACTTAAATGTATATATTTTTAAAATACTGGAAGGATATATAAAAGGATATGTAATCTAGATTTGAGGACAGAGTTAATAAGAAAATGGGAGATACAAAATGGAATTGTTTATTTCTACAGAAAACATAAAGGCAATTTCAAGAAGCACATTGGAGAAATTACTTGGTTAACAAGAAATATGGATGGCAAAGATTGCAAAGGTTAATATTCTTCTTTGGAAAATAAAGTAATATATGCACACGATGCATTAAATATACAAAAAAGATACGATAAGATAATTACAAATTCATGTGCCTTCTCAACATGTGAAAAAATTCAAGATCAGTAATAAATTCAAGCAGCAGAATACCATTTTCACTATCAGACTGATCAACATTTAATAATGATAATATTAATTTTGGACTATTAATAACAGTTAACTTTCTTACACTACTTGGAGACTTACAAATTTTCATGAGAATATTTTATCAATGCACATATATATTTTAAAATGAAATAACTTCAGATACTTGACTGTTTTTCTCTCAGGAATATATGCTAATAATCTCAGAGAATATAAAGATGTAAAAATTTCACTTTCAACATGTTCATCAGAGTTGTTTATGAGCATGATAAACTGGAACCAATCTATATATCAAACAATAGGCAGTTATTTCAATAAATTGTGAAATATTTATTGAGCATATTTATTATGTAGCTTAAAAGAAACCTCATGTTTTCCAAGAACGGTGATTATTATATAATAAATGGATTAAGCAAGATAAATATTTGTATACAGGGAGGAGGTTATATGTAGACCTTGCCATCTATTCCCCCTTTCTTCCTCACCTTCCCTCCACCCTCCCGATTTTGCCACTCTCACGACTGGTCCTGAGGGGTTTATCTGTCCTGGGTTCCCTGTGTTTCCAGTTGCTATCTGTACCAATGTACCTCCTCCGGTCCAGCCAGATATGTAAGGTAGAATTGGGATCATGATAGTGGGGGGAAGGAAGCATTTAAGAACTAGAGGAAAATTGTATATTTCATTGCTGCTACACTGCACTCTGACTGGCTCGTCTCCTCCCTGCAGCCCCTCTGCAAGGGGATGTCCAATTCCCCCTAAATGAGCCCTGGGGGATGGACAGCGGAGAAGTGGGTGAGGGAGACATCGGATGGTGTAATATATGATATAATAATAATAATTTATAAATTATCAAGGTTTCAGGAGGAGGGGAGAGCGGGGAGGGAGGGGCAAAATGAGGAGCTGACACCAAAGGCTCAAGTATAAAGCTGGTGTTTTGAGAATGATGATGGCAACATATGTACGAATGTGCTGGACACAAATGATGTATGTACGGATTGTGAAAAGAGTTGTATGAGCCCCTAATAAAATGATGTAAAAATGGCGATGAAGATGAATAAATAATCAGTGAGTGTAGCTTCAGAGTCAAAAAATTTGTATACAAATATAATATTTAAAATACAATAAGAATTTAAGGATATATGCTAAAAATGTAAACACTCTTCCTTTTTATGTGTATGAAGGTGGAAGAATTTCTATATATATTTTTCCCGTATCTTTCTAAATGATCTGTATTAAGTGTACATTCAAAAAACCCATAGCTGACTTTGTGATTAGCAGCCAACTGGTTAACCACTGAGGCATCAAGATGGTTAATAAAAAAATCAGTAAAATTGCTTTAAATATATAGATGTTTGAATTAATAACCAATAATATGATCATGGAAATTATTTTGGAAGAATTTTCAATCATATGTAAATGTAGTTTCACATAATCAGCAGTGAAGCTATCAAACATATATAATATGGATGAATTTTTATAAAAACAGAGAAAATTGATTTAACATAAATAAAAAGCATTAACAAATTATATCTGGGCTAAGGGATTAAGTAAGGTTTTTATATTGTTTTCCACTCTATCATCGCTAAATTTGTTACAATAAAGGATTTTTTTTATTGCAAGAAATATGTGTGGACAAAATATAAGAAGACATTATATTGTAAGTTGTCATGCCACATACCAAGGATTCAACAGGCCATGAACTATAGACAATCAGGACTTCAAGCATGGTTCTTTTGAGGTACACAACATAGACCACATGAGAAGGATTTGATTTGGAACTCTCACCAAGTTAACTGGACTTTACATTAAACAGACCATTAGCAGATTAAAGAAACTGAAATATTCCCATGTGCCTCAGTGTGAGAAAAAGCAGATGACTATGATCCCAAGACTATTGATCTGGAAGTTATTGGACTTTGGTTCAAAATTCTTGCCTTTAAGGTGCCCAATAAGTGGCAACTCGAGACTACTATATATGTGCTATTTTTATATCACCTTTGCATTGTTATGACATGTATAGACTAGTTCTGTCTCTGTTAAAGAGCATTAATAAAAATTTTACCCTTTTCCCAAACTTTTGTTAGTGTAAACAACACCCAGTCACATAAATTGGTAATCTGTACTAATCAAAACCCCATTATTTTGGTCTAAAAAACAGTCCTATACATGTATTCATTTTTCCAACAGTGTTTTTTATTCTCTTCCATTTTTATTATTTTATAGCATGGCTAGATTAAATAGAACTACCACATGCCCCATAGAAATAATTTGTAATGTCCTTCAACAACACAATAATGATGTATTTAAAGTGAACCAATGACATATATAAACCACAGATATATGTATGGATTTTGAGCTCCCAAATTAATCTTAGCCCTAGTCTAAGAACAATTCATTCTTATGACATGGTATTTCTCACTGTCTGTCCCCATGAAGTGATCACTGACGATAAGAGTGCTATAGCAAAGTGTGGTCAAGAAAGCAGCTGGTGCCTGGCTATCAGAAAAAATAGCACCTGCAGTCTGAAAGGTTTGCCTTAAAACAGCAGCCACCTAAATGAGGAGTCAGCTAAATTTACATGGGACAAACATATCAGAATTTGTGATTCATGATTGTAAATAGTGAAATTCAAACCCAAATGATGAAGTGGTATTAGAGCTTAAATTCTGAACATCCTGTTTGTAGATGGCTGTGGATGACATTGAAATCCCAAAACTTATTTGCAGGTACACCATATAGATTAAGCCTCTGGTGAATCCCCATCTGATTATGCTTCAGGGATAGGAAAGACCTTGTTACCAGACAGATTAACTTGCAGGATGGATTGGTGCCATTGTAGTTAGATCTAAATGCAACACCTTGTCATTGATCTCTCGCTTGACCTAATGTATGATGGCATCAGTTTTTAATGTTTTCTATCAAGTTTTTTATTTGTTTCATTGTGTCATTTTTGTTGGGCTTTTTGGATTCTGTCTTGATTTTCTGTATATTTAACCCAGATTAGGTGAATTTATAGAGACAACAACTGGCTCTATAAATTGAAATAGACATGGCTGGGGAGGTGGACAGGCAATGAAGAGGAGCTAACAATGAATACAAGGAAGAAGAAATGTCCTGAAAGCGATTGTGGTGATGGTTAAACAACTCTTACGGGTGTGATTAAACTATTTAAATGTATATGTGAATTTTATGAAATTGATGAATTAGATGAAATTATTAAACATAAGCAAGTTAATTTTAAAGATAACAATAAACACTGCATCAGGTTTTAACATTAATTTTCAGAGAAATTTAGAAAACACAGGTTGTTTTGTTCTTTGTTCCTCTCTCTGTTTCAACCTAATCCAACTTAATTTTTCAATGAGTTAACTTTTTCCAGAGAAAACTGGAGCAATTTCAATGGTCACTAGAGAATATGTGTTAGGTGGCTATCTTAGGGACTCCCATACCTGCAAGTACCCCCATAGCAGAGATTTGAAAGAAATCAGGCAATCATTGAACACCTATGAAGACCCCAAACTGAGCAAGCACAGACACAAGTCCCCTGGGTCCAGGTAAAAGCACTATCTTGGACATATCCACCTTAGGTACATCACACAGGTGGGCCTAATTCAGGCAGTGCAGTCAACCAATACCATAAACCATGCCTCCTCAGCCAGAGGTTTGAAATATCTGTGGGAAGGCCTTGCTCTCTTTTACCCTGCTCTGGGTCAGTGGCAGGTGGAAGGTGAGGGTCTCCTTCCTCTGTGCCAGGGCACATGCACCTGCTCCAGGACTACTCTGTGCCCACAGCCTCTTGGCCCACATGTTCTTAGCCTCTATAGTTCTTGGGTTGCTGGCCTCCCTGGATATCCCTCCACCTCCACAAGTCCCACACATGTGGGTTCTCTTTTCCACATAGTATGAATGGGCTAATGGAGAGTCAGGGGGGGGCCTCAGTTACAGTCAATTAATATGGCCATTTTAACTATGATTTCTTATGTGATATAATTATGGACTCTATATGCCTGAGGATATAGTCCTATTTTGGATGGTATTCTGTAGAGAAAGAATTCGGGTGAGATTATGACCTGATCTTTGTAGAAGGTGTAAATCAAGACACATGCTTTGTTTTCTTGGGAACATCTTTGAGTATACCTTAGTAGAGGGCATAACTTAAGACATAATTCTTTGTTTTCCTTGGATGGGATATTTATATTAATTTCACTGTACAAGTATAACACACATCACCTTGCCTGGGATTTCATTCCTCTTATTTCTTGACAGCGTTTTGCTAGACTTAAGTAAGTAAGGAGAAGATATGTTGTAGCTTTGAGAAATTGGGGACTTCTAGTTCTGGACCCTGTCTTTGGCTAGCCTCTACCTGACCTACAGGTTTGGAACTGAACACAGCACCCACCACCACATGAGACATAGTTTCCAAGTGTCTGTGGCACATTGCTGACTATCATAGAACCCGGAATATGAGGTACTATGCTCAAGGAAGGAGTTGATGGTGAAATGGAGCAGAATAACATCATGGAAGAGTTGGACTTTGGAGCCATCTTTATTCTATAACTCCTTCGTACTGTTGTTGGCAGATGCCTTTGAGATGGTTCTGACTCAGAGCTGCCCTCTGTACATCAGAAAGCAACACTACACCATCCTCACAATTGTTCCTATGCTTGAGTCCAATGGTGCAGCCACTGTGTCACTCCATCTTGTCGAGGGCCTTCTGCACGGTGTTCTGCTCCATGGATAGGTCTCTCCTGAAACAAGACAAAATCTTGCCATCCGTGCTTCTAAAGACCATCCTGGGTGTACTTCTTCCAAGACAGATTTATTGGTTCTTTTGGCCATCTATGGTTCTTTCGATGATCTTTGCCAGCACCATATTTCAAATGCATGGATTCTTCTTTGATCTTCCTTATTCAAGGTCCAACTTAGACATGCATATGAGGTGATTGAAAATATGTGGGCCAGACCCACCTTAAGTCTCAAAATAACATCATTACTTTTTAACACTGTGTGTGTATGTGTGTGTGTGTGTGTGTGTGTGTGTGTAGGGTAGGGGGCGTATGCCTTTTTTTTTTTAGTTTATTTGAAATGATCTGTTCAGTTCTTTGACTTCATCATTTCTTCCATTTGCCTTAGCTACTTGACAATGAATAGCAAGCTTCAGAGTGTCTTCTGACATCTACTTTGATCTCTCCTTTCTTTCATGTCTTTTTAATGACCGTTTGCTTTCTTCGTTAATGATGTTCTTGATGTCATACCACAGTTAATCAAGTATTCTGTCATTTGTATTCCTTGGGACTAGTCTAATATGAATTAATTACCCTCAAATAAATTGTTATCACAGTACTACTAGCTTATTCCACAGCAAGGCTGCCACAAACCTTCAATTTACGGGAAATGCATATCTGCAAAGTGCAATGAAACAAACACGCCTGTTTGTAAATCTATAACATTTTAAAAATAATTTTTCCTACTCAGAAGACAATTTCTTAGTTACACTCTTTCTAGCATAATACCAATTGCTCTGCCATTCCGTTGCCCCCACTCATAGCAACCCTGTCTGACAGTCTGGAAGTGCCCCTGTAAATGTCAGAGTGCAGCTCCTATGGGCTTAGAAAGCCTGTTCTTTCTCTTGAATAGTCTTTCCAATTATGTGCTCTCCATAGTCATTCAGTGTCTTTCCTCTACTTTACTTTCTTCCTCATTATGCCCCGTTATGGATATATTTACTTTCCATTGGTTTTCAAATTTCCCAATAAAAACAGTGTGAGATCCTTTCAATTCATTCAATTTCCTTCTCCTAGAATTTACATTAATACTGAGACACTCTTCTATCCTAAATTCAAATAATCATTGACATCCCTTCCTTAGCACTAATTTAATTTTTCCTCTGCTCCAGTTTTATTATTCATTCATTTAGTCTTAGGTACACGGCTCCATTGACAATCACAAATTCTTTTGTTGACATCAGAAAATCTGATTTTCCTCAATGAACTTTTTAAGACCTGTAAAAGATCAAATGAGATGAATTAGCCCTCTGGCATAATCAAGCTATTCTAAAGGTCAATTGGAACCTTCCCTGTCAGCAGCCTTTTAATGTGGATCCCTTTGGTCTTCTCTTGGATGAGCTCGAGCCTTGCTTTTTAAAACAAACCAGAATAATTTTGAATGAAGAGGGACTTTGAAATTGGCAGCCATGTTAGCTCACTGATCACATTGTGCCATGGATTGTTTCCAGGGATGACATCTGCATCCAAACGGCATTTCCTACAGCAGCAGTCTAATGGACTGTGGCATTGGCCTCAGGCCGACCACCCCCAGCTTTGCTCCTGCAATGGCTTTTATCAAAAGTCTGTGAATAGCTTCTGCTGTGCTTTTGGCTTCTGTCATGACACAATGTAAAGGAAGGAAGGTCATCTTTTACAAACAGTTAAATCAGTTTAAATCTATCAATTAACTATTTTCCACACCAAGCAACCCAGAGGTGTCCATATTTTACATACCATAGTTTCCAAAGGTTGACAACGGGTGCATGGAAAATATATATTTTCAAAATGACTGAACAAATATGTTTATATTTTGTTTTTATTCTAAGGCGCATCTAAAGAGTCACCGAGCTCTCAGCTGTCCTTCTGCTAACATTTTGTTTCCCTATGTATTACCTTATTATTTTCATGAATTGACTACTGTCCATGCAAACAATTGTCAATATCCATTTCAGCATTAAACAAATATCATTCAAAATATAGCAATTGGATTCTAGAGGAAAAAAATAGTGAAGGCCATGTGTCAAAATTTCCAGAATTACTCAAACAAATAAAAATTACACAAGAGGCTTTTCTTACTGCCTAAAATTAAAAAGTGAACAACCTGAATAAATTAAGCATACACTTAATTCCATATACCATGGAAGTTACTAAAAATATATTTCACACGTATTTTTATGTTTGTATATATACTATGCAAAGTAAATGCCCATTGTCATGCTAGTACTCCATCAGTCTGTAAATCATATGAAGAATACATGTAGTATTCTGTTTTAAAGGCAGACTTAAATGATTTAAATGCAGATGAAAATATTTCAAGACTAATGCACTCTAAATTGCCCTGGTGGTGCTGTTGGGTAAAGATGAAATGGCTGACTGCAAAGTGGGAGGTTCAAGTCTCCCATCACTCCTTCAGAGCAAAACAAGGCTGTATGCTCCTGTAAAGTTCTAAAATCTTTGAAACCCTGCATTGGGTTTGTTTAATACTAAGCTAGACACTGGAGAGTCATCTTCATTTTTAAAATGTTAATAATTTATCCTAATTTTGTTGTTGAGAATGAAGACAAGTAAGCACACAGGAATGCAACAATTAAATGATGTTGATTATGTTATTTGAGTTGTACAACCATTCTCTTTTATTTTTTGAGTTGTTCCTCCCCCATTGATATAAACTCACTGCCCTTTATGCTTCCTAATTAATCTTCCGAGTTGCTTTTTTCAATTTGATCTCATATAGATAGTTCTTTAAAAAGTATAATGCTCAAGGCAAACATTAATTAATTAAGCTAAACCAATTTGGGGGCTGGGGAGGTAAAAGGGAGACAATGTCAAAGAGTTCAGGAAGAAAAGGAATGTTTGGGAACTGATTGTTGTAGCAATTGTACAATACTGCTTGACGTGATTGAACTATGGAATGACATGATGTATGAATGAACTATCAATTAATAATAAATCAAAAAAGAAGACCAGGGAATACTTTAAGTTTAAGGTTTAAAGAATATCATGCAAATTCTTAAAGGAGTCATACAATTTAATGGAATTATTTTGAGAAAAATGTAAATTTAGTGAATGGTATAACTTTTGCATTTAAATAATCTCCAACTTTCAAAATTTGGAAATTCTGTCACAAAATTAAGCATTTTTTCAAAAGCTGTATCAAAAGTTATATGATTTACCAAAGAGAGAATAAGGAAATATAATAAAAGGCTATACCTTTCATTGTCGAAACAGCAAGGAAAAAGAAGCAAACCAGAATAGCATTTTCACTTTGCCAATACCAAAGAGTTCCTATTTATTTTTCTGCACACACTTCAGTATCCATTGTTATTTTTGTAAAAATTGACTCCTCGAAAGTCTACGAAAAGCCACTAATACAATGTTGTTACCCCACGCAAAACACTTTGTGGACCTTGGTATGGTGACATCATAAATATGAGTATTGAATCTTTTGAAGAAGTAATGCAAGAAATTGATATTAATTACTATGTTTCATTCAAAGTGCAAGGTACTTTAATACATGCTATTTAATCTTTAATCCTTTAAAAAGGATATATCCTTTCAAAGGGTCCTTTGGTGACGTAGTGGCTTTTGCATTGGTCGTGGTCCAAACACATCAGCATCTCTGAGGGTCAATGACAAGGTTTTCTGCTTGCATTACAGGTTTACAACATCAGAAACCCGCAAGGCCAGTTCTACGCTTGTCCTATAGGGCTTTCATGAGTCAGAATTGACTCAACGGCAGTGTTTTGTTTTGTTTTCTTTTGGCTTTCCTTTCAGGGGTGAGCAAATTAAGGCTTAGAAAGGTAGAGTAATTTATAAAACCATAGGCTTAGAAATAAAATTTACATTATTCAAAGCTTTGGTTTCTGTTTTGTTTCCTTACTTTTCCCCCTTTCTTCCTTTTTTAAACCAAGCCACATTACCTTTCATACCATGCTGACTGTTTTTGGTCCTCAGCTTACCATGTAATTGAGTATATTGCAGGTCTTAATGTTTTCATTTTCTTTGGTATCTGTTCTAGATTTATGTTGCTTTGAGATATCACTTAGCAAGTAGCAATGCATTGCATCTCATTGCTCACTAATTCATACTGTTTGAGGCTTATAGGGAACACCATTATAAGGAATTAGCATTCAGGATACTAGTTAGTATAAGGACTACAATGCTGTTTTGCTGGATTCAAGACTCAATGGTAGCTGTTGTTACTGTAGCTGTTATAGGCATCTTCACATTGGTTCTGACTCATAGTAACCCTTTGTATACCAAAAGGAAACAGGCCGGAGCCATCCTTAGAAGAGTTGCCTGTCATTGCAGCCACTATGGCAATTTTGTTTAAGCTTTTCCTCTTTTTCATTGAACCTCTGTGATAATGGCCCTTAGTGTTACCAAGCATGGTGCCCTTCTCCAGGGACTAGTCCCTTCTGATAAAGATGTTCAAATTAGAGATAAAGTCTAGCCAGCATTGATTATAAGGAGCATTCTTGCAATATACTTTCTACAAAATGCCTTTGTTCTTCTAAGATATACAATATACTTTGCTAACATCATAATGCATATGCATTATATCTTCATAGTTGTTGTCCAGCTTTTTTATACAAGGAGATTATTAAAAATACAATGGTTTGGGTCAGACACAACTTAGTCCTCAAAGCGACACTTTTAACACTTTACAAATCTTTTTTTGCAGCAGATTTGCTAAATGCAATATGTATGTAATTAGATTTTTTTGGACCAATTCTTCTATGGGCATTGATGCTGAGCCAAAGTAACAAGAGATCCTTGACAAGTTCAGTCTTTCCTCTGTTTATTATGATGTTTTCTATTGTTCTTGTTGTAAGGATTTTTATTTTCTTTTTGTTGAAATAAAATATATCCTTATATTTAAATAATAGTTTAAGCCCCTGGTTCCACATTTATTAAAAAAGGGTGCAATAATAGTACATACTTCATGGAATTTCAGGGAGGTTTGAGGGAGATAATACATCTAAAATATTTATGGGACTACCATCTGGTACATAGTGAACACTACATAAAGCCTAGTAATTGTCAGTGTTATAGGTAATGTAAAAGGAATTTCTCGAGAAGTAGATACATGTTAAAAAAAATAAGTGACAGTGTTTTGATCTGAGATTCTCAGAACACTTGGGGAAAACATTGTCTTACTAAGACCAAAATTACACACTGAGCTCTTTATTGTTATTTAAGTTAGTTCATGAAATAATAAAAATCCTTTAATTTTTTTCAATGTTTTATTACAGTTTATCAAGCAGTGGCTGGCACATATGTAGTTTTGGAATAAATTTTGTTAAAAGTTTTGTTCCTCAATACAAATTTATGCTTTAGTTCCGTGTGTGCCTGGCTATCAAAGAGGAGGTAACTTTAAAGATTATTTGAACAACTTTCAAAAGACTTGTATTCTAAAATTTTCTTTACTCTGCTTTTTATGTACTTTAAAGCAAAATTTCATCATTCCCCTGCTCTAACACAGAGAGATCTGTATTTAAAACTCATTGAAAATTAAAATTACTTAATAAGAGTCAAAACGCACAAATCCAAACTAACTGGCAACAACTCAATTCTGACTCATAGTGATCCTATAGGGCATGGTACTATTGCCCCTGTGGGTCTGTGAAACTCTAATTTTTTTTAAAAAAATCATTTTATTGGGGGCTCATACAACTCTGATCACAATCCATCCATCCATTGTGTCAAGCACATTTGTACATTTTTTTGCCATCATCATTCTCAAAACATTTGCTTTCCACTTGAGCCTTGGTATCAGCTCCTTATTTTCCCCCTCTATCCTTGCATCCCGCTCCCTCGTGAACCCTTGATAATTTGTAAATTATTATTATGTTGTCATATTTTACACTGTCCTACATCTCCCTTCCCCCACTTTTCTGTTGCCTGTCCTCCAGGGAGGAGGTTGTATGTAGATCCTTGTAATTGGTTCCCCTTTTAAAGCCCCACCTTTTCCCCTCCAAGTCGCTGGTAATTTCAGACTGCTGACCTTCCATTCAGGAGCCAGCATTTTCCCACTACACCACCAGCATAGTTAAGTATAAATTGCCTTACAAGTACCTGTTGCCTTACAGAACCAATAAAAAATATGTATTCCTAAATGTGCATATTCTGTTAGGTCTTCTTTCTTTGGAATGGGCACAAATGTAGTTGGCCAGGTAGCTGTCTTCCCAATTTCCTGCCATAAATGAGTGAGAGCTTCCAGTGTTTCTTTAGCTTTTTGAAACATTTCAATGGGTATTCTGTCAATTCCTAGAGCTTAGTTTTTGCTTAATGCATTCTGTAAAGTTTGAGCTTCTTCTTTCAGGATCATTGGTTCTTGCTCCTGAAATGGTGGATCCTCGACTAGTTCTTTCTGGTACAGAGATTGTGTATTCTTTCCACCTTCTCTTGAGGCTTCCTGCATCATTTAATCTTTTGCCTATAGAATCTTCCAAACAGAATGTTGGTGATTCAACAGAATGCTCAAACAATAGCATTGATATTGCACTCAAGTAAAATGTTGCTTACATGTACAAATGTGCTTGACACAATGGATGGATGGATGGATTGTGATGAGTTTTAAGAGCCCCCAATATAATGATTTTTTAAAAAACTATCCAACAACAATTGCAGCAGCACATTAGCAGGGAACTGTCAGAAGGTCAGGCTGGATTCAAAAGAGGACGTGGAACAAAGAATATCATTAATCAAGTCAGATGGATCTTGACTCAAAGCAGAGTGTGCCAGAAAGACATTTTCTTGTGTTTTATTGAGGTTTCAAAGGCCTTAGACTTTGTGGACCATAATAAACTGTGGATAATGTTAATAATTATAAAAATTCCAGAACACTTCCTTATGATTACTCAGAACTTGTACATGGATCAAGATGCTGTTGTGCAAACAGAACAAGGGACTATTGCATGTTTTACAACGAGGACAGATGTGCTTCAGGGTTGTTCCCTCTCATCATATTATTCAATCTGTATGCTGAGAAAATCATCAGAGAAGCTGGATTATATAAGTAAGAGCACAGTATCAGGTTTGAAGAAAGGCTTGTTAACAACCTGAGGCATGCCGATGACACAACCTTACTTTCTGAAAATGAGGAGGTATTAAAGCACTTGCTGATGAAGATCAAGGGCTGTAGCCTTCAGTATGGATTACAACTCAATGTAAGGTCTACCAAATTCCTCACAACTGGACCAATAGGGAACATCATGATAAATGGAGAATATATTGAAGTTTTCAAGTATTTTGTCTTACTTGGATCCACAATTAATGCTCATGGAAGCAGCAGTCAAGAGATCAAAAGATATGCTACATTAGGTAGATCTCTTGCACAAGACTTTTTTGGAATATTTAAGAACAAGGATGTTACTTTAAGGAGCAAGGTGTGCCTGAATCAAACCATGACATTCTCCGTTGCCTTATAAGCATGCGAAAGCTGGACAGTGAATAAAGAAGACCACAAAGAATAGATGCATTTGAATTGGGGTGTTGTAGAAGAATATTGAAAGTACCATGGATTGCAAAAACAGACCAATCAATCTGTATTAAAAGAAGTGAAGACAGAGTGCTCCTTAGAGGCAAAGATGTAAAGATTTGGTCTTATATCCTTTGGACATATTGTCAGGAGATACCAGTCCCTGAAGAAGGGTATCATATTTGATAAAGTGGTGGGGAGGCAATAAAAGAGGAAGACCCTGGAAAAGATGGATTGGCACAGTGACTGTGACAATGGTCTCAGGCATAAAGGAAAATAGATCTGGAGGAAGACAAGTGAACGTTTGTTGGTAGAAAAGGGGGGGGAAACGAACTGCCTAGTTGGGGGGAAATGACAAACGTAACTTTAAGGACTCTAAGGGAGAAGGATCCCTTGTAATATGCAACTAATAAGCCACATTGGCAGGAGTTTCTGTACACATCCTGGACACCCAGACCAAGTGATGTAGAACAATGGAACATTGAATCCTGGACCTTCAAGATGAACAACACAGTCCAAAGCCATACCAGAGGGCCCCAATGGGGAAACTCCACTAAGTGACCTGAACATCAAACACACCTGTAACCTGAGAACTTAATATTGAAAATGCATGGTGTTTGAAGAAGCAGAAGATAGCTATGAAAAGAGAATTTAACTGTCTTTAGGAAGACAATTAACTTAGTACATCAATGCCCTAATTGCTGTATTAAGATATATGTTATTCCAGCAGACCTGTGATTGACATTGTTAGTTACTATTGTAAAATTTGCCTGACAGCTGACTCTCAATGTTTGTGTAAATAGCGTCCAGTCACGTAAGGATTTATTCTGTCCAAGTGAATAATTCAGGTATTGTGTTATATAGTCAGCCTACACTGTCCAATACCCCTTTCTCAACAGTATTTTAAAAATTAGTAGCAGAGGCAAATCAACAGGAGATCTTTATGCTCTAGGGAGATGATCAATAAGTCTCTCTGTGATAAATTAACAAGGAATTCTCCAAGGCAGTGGCTGTCAACCTTCTGAATGCCGTGGCCCTTTAATACAGTTCTTCATGTTGTGGTGACCCCCCAACCCTAAAATTATTTTAATTGCTACTTCATAACTATAATTTTGCTACTGTTATTAATCAGGCAACCCCTGTGAAAGGGTCATTCTACCCCCAAAGGGGTCGCGACCCACAGATTGAGAACCACTGCTCTAAGGGGAGTCAAACAAAGATTTTGTACATATATATATTCTCCAAAGATGGATCTTGTGATCTCACTAAATCCTAGCTAAAATGTAAAACAATTCATTCTTACATCATGGCTTTGCTCAATATGCACCCACTTGAAGGAAACACAGAAGACAGTGAGGGCTACAGCAAAGTGTGGTTAAGAAATTAGTTGGTGTCCAGCTATCAGACAGAATAGTCTTGAAGACTTGTTTCTAAACAAGGATCCATCTAAGTGAGATGTTTGCTCTATGCTTCTTTAAGTTTTCAATGGGTGTATGTTTTACTCCTTAGAAAAATATTCTACTTTCCATTTTTTTCTTTTCTTTTAAAAAAAATCATTTTATTAGGAGCTCATATAACTCTTATCACAATCCATACATACATCAATTGTGTAAAGCACATTTGTACATTCATTGCCCTCATCATTCT
>NW_022109980.1:8128982-8178579 GCF_000313985.2 Echinops telfairi
TAGTGGGGGGAGGAAGCATTTAAGAACTAGAGGAAAGTTGTATGTTTCATCATTGCTATACTGCATCCTGACTGACTTGTCTCCTCCTCACAACCCTTCAGTAAGTGGTGTCCACTTGCCTACAAATGGACTTTAGGCCTCCACGCTGCACTCACCCTCATTTACAATGATATGATTTTTTGTTCTTTGATGCCTGATACCTGATACCTTCGACACCTCATGGTCACACAGACTGGTGTGCTTCTTCCATGTGGGCTTTGTTGCTTCTGAACTAGATGGCCGCTTGTTTATCTTCAAGGCTTTAAGACCCCAGATGCTGTATCCTTTGATAGCCGGGCACCATTAGCTTTCTTCACCACATTTGCTAATGCACACATTTGTATTCAGTGATCGTATCAGGAAGATGAAAACCCACTGATATGATTTTGAATTTACGGTGAGCTCCAGTAAATAAGTTCTATTAATTTGGGCTGTGAAGGAAAGGGGCCTAATACCCTAATAGGTTATATCCTACAGCAAAATAAATCATTATTTGTCAAACTGAGTACTTTACTAACATAGTATTCTATTTTATAGCTGTCCGTCTATCATTAATCAAGATTCTAACATTACGTTCCAAACTCAAATGTTCTAAACAATTTTGGAGTGTTTAAAATTCATGGTAGCCATCATGGTTACTAATTGAGCACTTAAACTATATTATAATTTGTAAATCTCTGAACTTGATTTCTATTTCATTTCCTGATAAGATAAAATTCAAACACACTTACGTTTTTGTGGTCTAATTTTAAATCACAAAAAATGAAGGGAAGAAAGCTTCACTTATAGAAATCTAAATGTCTAAAGGGTAAAAATTAGTAAATCCGTGCTCTAAACATTTCTTCCTTCTTCTGAAAAAATTAAATGCATTGTCTACTCTGCATAATTATAATTTACTTAATGATCAGCTTGAAATAATTAAATTTTTCTTCTTTATGTTTACACGAGAGGAGCCCTGGTGGTTTCATAGTTAAGTTTTTGGCTGTGAACCAAAAGGTCAGCAGTTCAAACCACCAGCTGCTGCTCCATGGGACAAAGATGAGACTTTCTAGTCTCATAAAGATTTAGTCTCAGAAACACAGAGGGGTCAGTTCTACCTTGTTCTATAGAGTCCCTATGAGTTGGACTGGACTCAGTGGCAATTGAGGTGAAAAGCAAGTTCACATGGGACAAGAAAAAGCTGTGTAACTATAACATATTAAGTGCCATCTTATACTAGTGTTGTGGGAACATTCCTACATTTCTATTTTAAAATCTGTTCATGGAAGCACATTCCTATAATTGGCTACCAAGGATGAATTTATGAATTGGCAAAGCTTGTTTTTTTTTTTGTATGGAATTTAAGATTTTAAAATGAGTGCTGGTGAACTTAAATAATTTTTTTGGCCTTATAACTCTTTAATCAGGTCTTTTGCAGCTAATTTGCCCAGTACATTATGTCATTTGTTTTCTTTTTTAAAATATTTTTTATTGGGGGCTCTTACATCTCATCACAATCCATACATTCATCCAGTGTGCCAAGCACATTTGCATATATGCCATCATCATTATTTTCAAAGCATTCTCTTTCCTCTTGAGCCTCTGATATCAGCTCCCCATTTCTTCCCCCTCCCTCACCCACTCATCCTCCCTCACGAACCCTTGATAAGTTATAGGCTATTATTTCCATATCTTACATCATTCTCCATCACCCCTCACCCACTTTTCCAATATTCTTCCCCATAGGAGGGGGTTACAGATTGATCCTTGTGATCAATTCCTCCTTACTCCCACCCTCCTCTAATCTTCCTGGCATCTCTACTCTTATTGTTGGCACTGAAGGTTTTATCTATTCTGGATTCCCTGTGCTGTGGGCTCTTATCTGTAGCAGTGTGCATGCTCTGGTCTAATCCAATTTGTAAGGTAGAATTGAGGTCATGATAGTGGGGTGAAGGAAGCAACAAAAACTAGAGAAAAGTCGTGTGTTCCATCGGTGCTATACTGCATCTGACTGACTCATCTCTTCCCTGTAACCCCTCTGTAAGGGGATGTCCAATTGTCTACAGATGGGCTTTGGGTCTCCACTCCGCACACACAAACCATTCACATTGTGTATGATTTTGTTCTGAGTCTTACCTGCCTGATACTTGATCCCATTGACAACTCATGATCCCACAGGTTGGTGTGCTTCATCCAGGTGGGCTTTCTTGCTTCTCACCTAGATGGCTGCTTGTTTATCTTCAAGTCTTTAAGACCCAAGTATCTTTTGATAGCTGGGCACTACCATCTTTCTTCACATTTCCTTATGCACCCATTTTGTCTTCAGTGATTGTGTAGAGAAGGTGAGCATCACAGAATGCCGGACTGTTAGAACAAATTTTTCTTGTTTTAAGGGAGTACTTGAGTCGATGCCCAATGTCCATCTGTAACCTTAATTCTTAACATATAGATATGAGCACATATTTCTAGTCCCCGCTCATTATATATGTATTTATATATGCACATGTCTTTATTTAGAACTCCGGAATGTCCTTTGCCTCCTGGTTCTTTCCTCTATTTCCTTTTACTTCCCTCGTCCCACCATCATGTTCGAACTCCATTCGGGTTCAGTATTTCCTCACTACTACATTGCCCTTGATTAAGCCCCACTAGGCATCCTACGACCTTCCTTCCATTGATTATAGTTCAATTGTTGTTCTCTTGTACCTGAGTTGGCTTATCCGCCCCCTCCCCCACCCCCACCTTCCTTTCTCCTACCTCCCATTCTCTGTTATGCCCCCTGGGAACCATAGGTCCCATTCTTTTCATCTTTGAATTATTTATCCCGCAAAAACCTGGAAAAGTCAAATAAAAAATAAAGAAAGTCAAAGTCAACAAAATAATAACAACAACCCCACCAAAACAAAATAACAATAAAGAAAAGAAAGGCACTGACAAAAATGGAAAAGCCGATAAATAGTTCAAGGTCTGTTTGTTGGCCTTTATGAGTGTTTTCCAGTCGAGACTTATGGGGTGCCACACTGTCTCCCAAGTCTATTTTTGGTATTCCCTGGAGGTTTCTCCCTCCTGCTCTGTTGCATGCCCTTTGGCACCTCCTGATCACACAGGCTGGTGTGCTCCTCCAATGTGGGCTTTGTTTCTTCTGAGCTAGATGGCTGCTTGTTTACCTTCAAGTCTTTAAAACCCTCGACATTATATCTTTTGAGAGCTGGGCTCCATCAGCTTTCTTCACCACATTTGCTTATGCACTCACTTTGTCTTCAGTGATCGTGTAAGGAAAGTGAGCAGCATGGAATGCCAGTTTAGTAGAACAAAGTGTTCTTGCATTGAGGGAGTACTTGAGTGGAGGCCCAATGTCCATCTGCTATTTAATACTAAACATTTAAACATATGCACATATATTTATTTCCCCATTCTCATATATAAATATATTTACATATGTACATGCTTTTATTTTGACCTCTATAAATGCCCTTTGCCTCCTAGTTCTTTCCTCTATTCATTTTAATTTCCTCTTGTCCCACTATTATGCTCAGCCTTCATTTGGGGTTCAGAATTCCTCTTGGCTACGTTACCTTTGATCATGCCCTACCAGGTCTCCCACACCTTCCTCACCACCTATTTGGATCACTTCTTGTCCCTGGGTTTGTTAACACCACTTCCTTTTCCCCCACATCCCCCTCTCCCATGTCCCCCCAGTACCATCAGTCCCATTGTTTTCTCCTCCAGATTGTTCATCCAGCCTATCTTATTTAGACAGACCTGCGGAGATAATAGCATGCACAAAAACAAGGCAGAGCAAAACAAAGGAACAAAAGAAAACAAAACAACAACAGTGAAAAGACAATGACAAAAAGAAAGAAAACAAGGCAGAGCAAAACAAAGCAACAAAAGAAAACAAAACAGCAACAGCAAAAAGACAATGACAAAAAGAAAGAAAAACAATAACAATAAAAAAAGAAAAGCTTGTAGTTAATTCAAGGACTGTTTGTTGGCCTTTAGGAGTGTATTCTGGTTGAGTCTGATGGGGTGCCATGCCCTGGCCCCACAGTCTACTTTTGGTATTCCCTGGGGACTTCCTTGCTCTGTTCCCCTTTCTGTTCTGTTGCACACCCTTAGTGTTTTGCCTCAGTGTGGTGGGATCAGATCGGGCACAATTCCCACACTGTGTCTCCAGTGTTTTCCCCTGTAGGGTTATGGGTCAGTGAGGGATGTCGTGTCTCATAGAGGGGCCAGCCATATGGTCTTCTCTGTGGATTAGCTGCTCTGAATGGGAATATCGTCCTCAAGGCTTGGTGGGCCAGGATGTGCTCCACTCTCTCTTCCTCCCCCTTCATTTGCTCCCGTGTGCTCTGATCAGACATGTCCCTCTCCCTGAGCTCCAGCTTCAGTGCTGTCCTCAGAAATAAATTCTTCTGGGGGAAAGGGCAGGAGTCCACGTAGTTGGGATTGGGGCAGGCCCCTCGGAACTCTCCACCTGGTTCCCTACTCATACTGTTATGTCGCATTCACATCTTGGAGCACCCGGTTGAAATCTGATCCCTTTTTCCCTATGGAGATATGAGCAATACCCTCCTCTTGGGTGGGCTAGAGCCCTTTGCCCCTGCTACCCATTTTTATTCTTCCCCTCCTCCTTTTTAGTTGGCTACCATATGTATCCCTGGATTTGGTCTGACCCCTGCCATACTACCTGGTCCTCAGCCCGGGAATGTTTGGATACAGTAGCTTTTTCCTTATGCCCCATTTGCATTTCTTTTTTAACGCTTACCTCAGCACACTCACATTGTACTTATGCTTTTGCACTTGGCTTACTTCGCTTAGCATAATTTCTTCCAGTTCTTCCCATGTGGCAATGTGCTTCATACTTTCATCACTGTTTTTTAGTGAAGCGTAATACTCCACTGGATGTATGTACCACAGTTTTTTTAATCCATTTATCAGTTGATGGGAATTTGGGTTGTTTCCAACTCCTTGCAATTGTGTACTGTGCTGTGATGAACATTGAAGCACAAATGTCTGGCCGTGGTTTGTTTCTTGCCTCTTCTGGGTATATGCCCAGTAGGGGGATTGCTGAGTCATACGGTAGCTCAATCTCCATCTGTTTAAGATATCGCCAAATCGATTTCCATAATGGCTGTACATACCTACAGGTCCACCAGCAGGGGACGAGTGTTCCTATCTCCCTACAGTCCCTGCAACACTTGTTACTTTCTGATTTTTGGAACTGGGCTAAATTTGAGGGTGTTAGGTGGTATCTCATAGTTGTTTTCATTTGCATTTCTCTTATGGTTAATGATCAGGAACATTTTCTCATATGTTTATTGGTCATTCGGTTTGTCCACCTCCTTAGTGGGCAATTCGTTTTTTTGTTATTGTAAGCTTGCAAAGTAATGTAGAGTTTAGTAAAAAGGCCTTTCTCTGATGTGTCATTGCTAAAAATATTTTCCCAGTCTGTGGGCACTCTTATTACTCTCTTAGTGAATTCTTTCGTTGTATACAGTTGATTTAACTTCAGTATGTCCCACTTGCCAATCTGTGACTCCTCTGTATTTGTATCCTTCTCTATTTCTGTTAGCCTGTGTATTCCCTTTGCCAAGGTTCTCAGGTTTGTCCCAATTCCCTCATAAATGGCCCTAAGTTTAGGGTTTTATCCCTAGGTCTGTGATCCACCTTAAGTTTGTTCTTGTGCATGGAGTGAGGTAAGGGTCTTGCTTGATTTTTGTGCAGGTAGATATCAATTTTTTTTCAGCACCATTTATTGAAGAGGGCATCTGCTTACCATTTGATATTTTTTGGGCCCTTATCAAAAATCTATTGCCTGTATGCTGAGGTTTTTATTTCTGGGTCCTCAGCTCTTTTCCATTGTTCTGAATATCTGTCATTATACCAGTACCACACTTTTGACTACTGTGGCCATATAATACATGCTAAAGCCAGGTAGAGCAAGCCTTCTCACCTTGTCCTTCTTCTTGTGGAGTTCTCTGCTAATTCTAGGCTTCTTCCCCCTCCATATGAAGCTGGTAATCAGTTTTTCCAACTTTTTGAAGAAGGATTGTGGTATTTGTATCCAGATAACATTGAACTTATATTGTGCCTTGGGCAGAACTGACATCTTTACTATATTGAGCCTGCTAATTCATGAACATGGGGTAGTCTTCCATTTGTTGAGGTCACTCTTGGTTTCTTGTAGTAGTGTTTTATAATTTTTTCTCTTAAAATTTTTCATTTTTTAGTCAGGTATATCCCTAAATATTTCAATTTGTGCTTGGCTATTGTAAAGGGTACTTTACATTTTTAATCGTCTCTTCTGTGATTTTGTCTGATGTGCATAGCAGACGGTTAGACTTCTGTTTGTTGATCTTGTATCCTGCCACTGTGCCATATTCCTCTATTGCTTCCAACACTCCACTTGTGGAGTTTACTGGATTTTCAATGTATAGAATCATATCGTCTGCGATAAATGATTATGTTGCCTCTTCCTTCACCATATGAATGCCTTTGATGTCTTTTCTTTGTCTTATGTTGTTAGTTAGGACCTCCAGCACAATGTTAAATAGGAGTAAGAAAAGGAGAATCCTTGTCTGGTCCTCTTTTTCAGTGGAATTGCTTTTTCTTTTCTCCATTAAGTACCATGTTGACTATTGGTTTTCATATGTAGCTTGTATAATATTGAGGAATTTTCCTTCTATTCCTATCTTCTTGAGTGTCTTAAAAAGGAATGGGTGTTGGATGTTGTCAAATATTTTTTCCGCATCTATCAATATTATCATGTAGTTCGTATAAATTTTCATGTCAATGTGACGAATAATGCTAATGGTCTTTTGTATGTTGAACCATCCCTGCATCCCTGGTATGAATGCCACTTGGTCATGGTGAATTATTTGTTTTATATACTTTTGTATTCTATTGGCTAGTATTTTGTTAAGAATTTTTGCATTGATGTTCATTAAGGATATTTGTCTGCAGTTCTCAATTCTTGTGGGATCCTTGCCTGGTTTTGGTATCAGAGTTATACTAGCTTCATTGAAAGAGTCTGGGAGTTTTTGCCTTTTTCTCTGTTCTGGGACAGTTTGTATAGAATTGGTGTCAGTACTTCCCTGATGCTTAGGAGAATTCTCCTGTGAAGCCATCTGGCCCGGGGGATTTTTTTTGTTGGTAATCCCTGGACAACCTTGTCTATTTCTTCTATTGCTATGGGTCTGTTGAGGTTCTTGACTGTCCATCTGGGATAGTCTCAGGAGGGATTATTTTTCCAAGTATTTGTTCATGTCTTCCACGTTGTTGAATTCGTTAGAATACTGGCCTTCATAGTACTAGTACTGTGTAAATATCCTTTTGAATTCATTAGGGAATACTCTAATGTCCCCTCTTTCATCCCTCATCCTAGCTATTGAAATTTTTTCCTTCCTTTTTTGGGTTAGGTTTGTCAGCAGTCTATCAATTCTGTTAATCCTTTGAAAGAACCAACTTTTAGCTACATTAATTTTTCCTGTAGATTTTTTGTTTTCCCTCTCCTGTATCTCAGCTCTGATTTTTATTTTTTCTTCCCTTTTGCTATTAGTAGGATTGTAAACACATTTTTCTAACTGAGACAATGAGACAACGCATTGTTCAATTTTTAAATTCTTAAATAAACATTAGGACTTGATTATTCTTTTTTTAAATCATTTCATTGGGGGACTGTACAACTCTTATCACAATCCTTCCATCCTTCCACTGTGTAAAGAACATTTACATTTGATGCCATCATCATTTTCAAAATATTTTCTGTCTACTTGAGCCCTTAATATCAGCTTCTCATTTGCCCCCTCCTTACCTCACCCTCCCTCCCTCATGAGCACTTGATAATTTCTGAATTATTACTATTTTGTCATGTCTTATACTGCCTGATGTCTGCCTTCACCTACTTTTTTGTTGTCTATCTCCCTGGGAAGGGGTTATATGTAGATAATTGTGATTGGTTCCCCCTTCCCCCCACCCACCTTCTCCTTCCACTCCTAGTATGGCTTCTCTCAAAATTGGTCCTGAGGGATTTATCTGTCCTGGATTCCCTGTGTTTCCAGCTCTTATCTGTACCCATGTACATGCTCTGGTCCAGCCAGATTTGTAAGGTAGAATTGGTGTCACAATACTGTGGGGCAGGGGAAGCATTATAGAACTAGAGGAAAGTTGTGCATTTCAATGGTGCTATAGTTCATCCTGTCTAGCTCTTCTCCTCCCAGTGACCCTTCTGTAAGGGCGTGTCCAATTTCCTACAGATGGGCTTTGGGTCTCCACTCTGCACTCTTCCTCATTCATAATGATATGATTTTTTTGTGCTGGGTCTTTGATGCGTGATACCTGATCCCATCGACACCTCATGATCACACAGGCTGGTGTGCTTCTTCCATGTAGACTTTGTTGCTTCTTAGCTAGATTGCCACTTATTTATCTTCATTTGTTTATGCACCCACTTTGTCTTCAGCAATCATGTTGAGGTGAGCATCATGGAATGCCAGGTAATTAAAACAAAGTGTTCTAGCATTGAGGGAGTACTTGAGTAGAGGTTCAATGCCTGTCTTCTACCTTGATACTTAGCATATAAATATATGTACATAGATATATTTCCCTATTGTCATATAGAAATATACTTACATATGTACAAGCCTGTATTTAGACCTGTATAAATGTCCTTTTCCTCCTAGCTCTTTCCTCTATTTCCTTTTACTTTCCTCTTGTCCCACTATCATGTTCAGCTTTCATTTGGGTTTAAGTAATTCCTCTTAGTTAAATAGTCCTTGATCAAGCCCTACCAGGCCACTTATATCCTCCTCACCATTGATTTTAGATCACTTGTTGTTCCCTTGTCCCGGGGTTTGTTAGTACCCACTTACTTTCTCCTGCCTCCCCCTCTCCCTTTTCCCCTCCCAGTACTCGCGCTTCAGTTATTTTCTCCTCCGGATTGTTTATTCCACCTATTTATCTAGATAGATATGCAGAGACAGTAATAAGCATGAAAACAAGACAGAGCAAAAGAAAACAAAACAAAAATGAAAAAGACAAAAAAGAAAAGCCTATATATAGTTCAAGGTCTACTTGTTGACCTTTAGGAGTGTTTTCTGATCAAGTCTGATTGTGTGCCATGCCCTGGCCCTGCAGTTTATTTTTGGTATTCCCTGGGTACTTCATTGTTCTGCTACCCTTGCTGTTCTGTTGCACACCCTCGGTGTTTCACCTGGGTGTGGTGGGGTCTGATCGGGCATAATTCCCACTCTGTGTCTCCAGTGTTGTCCCCCATAGGGTCAGTGAGAGATGTCATGTTGTGGTGGGACTGGCCTTATGATCCTCTCTGTGCATTGGCTGCTCTAAGCAGGAATAAGGACTTATTTAATCCTTAAAGAAAAATCATTCTCTGACAAGCCTTAGATTTATTATTAACTGAATCTTAATTCTGTGGGTCTATCTATAAAATATATATAGATATAGATATGAATTTAAGACATTATCTCAGTGATAAAACTTAAAGAACTGTAGTCACACCTCTACTTTCTAATGTTCAGAATATTTAAATGAAAGCATTAAATTAAGGCTCATAACATGTCTTCAGGGTAAAGTATGGAGAAGATTGTATGACATTTTTATCTCAGGAATCAAAAAGTAGGGGAAAGACCAAGATTCGTCTTAACGTAAGGGAGCTACATTTACTTCAAGACAAAACCAATGCGTGGCTAATAGATAATAGATTTGTTCAACAAAGATTTGTACTGTACTGTTTCTAATTAATAAAGATCTCTGCGGGCGCAGTGGGTAAGCATTCAGCTACTTTTGAAAGCTGGTAGTTCAAACTGATCAACCAGTCAGCTGGAGAACGGTGTTGCAGTCAGCTTCCATAAAGAGTTACAGCCTTGGAAATTCTAAGGAAGCAGGTTTACTCTGTGCTATCATTCCACTATGAAATAGAACCAACTCGCTGCCGATGTACATTCTCAATTAAAGCACACATGTTTTAATTTCAAAGAGGTACAAGCATGAAAGATTGTATAATAAAACAACTAACGATATGAGAGGACTCTATGTTTGGGATAGCTAAAATGAAATTAGCATTGAACCATCTTGGAAATAAAGAATACTAATGCCAACCCATCTGAAAATATTTGTGGTTTCTGAAGGTACTTTTCAAACTGCTAGTCTTGCCAGGATCTAGAGGTGACACCTCCTCACCCCTCCACCCCTAACCCCATGGAAAGGGACATACTTTTCTAAAGGGCAGAGAGAGTGCTTCTACCTCAAGTGCTTGGAGATGAAGACTATAGTATATCTGTCTCCTAGTAGGTTGAAAATTATGGAAAACCAAGATAATTTTAAAGGAGAAATCATTAACTTGTAGTAGCTTCTCAAGAAGATACTCATCAAGTTTCTATAATTCTTCTAAGGATTATCATTCAATTTTATTTCTTTAGTGATCTGGATATTTTAAAGAAGATAATAGAGTAAAATTGTCATCTTTCAAATAATAATAATAGTAATCATAACCATGAAATTTACTTAAAGGCATTCCTTCTCTATATAAAAAGCACACAGACAATTTAGTTAGATATGGCATGAAGATACTTGATTCATTATTCAAATATAAATCAATGCAAGGTGTATTAATGTTGTATACACTATTACACCTGCTTAAAAATTTGATTAATACTGTCAATTACATGGTGTGCTAGTCTGGGTACTTTAGAGAAACAAATCCACAGAAACTCATGTATAAGAGCGAGTTTTATATAAAGGTTAACTGCACATCAAAAAAACATCCCAACCCAATGAGGCCCAAGCCCACAAGTCCAACATTAACTCATTAGCCCATATGTCCAACACCAATCCACAAACCCCTCCTCCATCTCACAAAACAGACGCAATGATGCCGACTGCAGGAGGAAAGCCGAGTCAGTGAATGTGTAAGCATCTCAGCACTGGCAGGGGTCTCCACACGGCTGCTCCAGCACCCAGGGCTGCATTGGGATAGGTCCATGTGGCTTCTCCTCAGGGATGTCTTGCAGGATGTGAGCCTTGTCAGCTAAAGCAGGGAACTGGCTAAGGCAGGTGCACCCTGGTCTGACCATCAGAACGCAAGAGACCCGAGAACTAGAAAGGCGAGACTCACTGATCCATTTATCCCTCTACCCTTCAATTAACCCCACATGTGTTTATCGGCCAGGTAGCCACAATAAACTATCTCGCATGGATACAAAAAATTCATGTTTTTGAAAATAAAAACTCTCGTTCCATCTATTGACATTGGCTTCTTCTCATTTGTTTTATAATTACCCCTACAGAAATGGGAGTTGTACATTATCATTAGTTCTAGTTTAGACTTAAAAAATATTTCTAGTTTTCTATCAATTAAATGTATACACAGACTTTGGTAATACTTATTATTTGACTAAAAACTTTAACTTAGATATGTTAATGGAGCAGAGAAGGGAAAACAGAAAAACATCATGTACAATGAATGATGATGTTCAACACTGGAAATACATTCATCCTTGTGTCCCTCTTTTGATGGGAATGAGGATCATAATTATTCTTCTGTTATAAATGTACCATGAACTGAAGTCAAGTGACATTCTGATTATAATACTTTTACCACATAAATATTTTGCAGCACCAATGTTAGCCCAATAGACAATTTATATACACGTGACTGTGAGTTTCTTTTATAACTTAAGATTTTAGATACTATTTTTATGTACACCCATACTACCACCAGTTTATTTGAATCTTTTTTTTCATTTACGGTTTTATAGGCATATATCGCACATATCATACAATTCAGTACTTCAATTATATTATGAGGTGTTGTACAACAATCACTACAGTAATTTTAGAACATTTTCTTCTTTCTTGCACTTATTGTTATTAACTACCCATTTCTCCCCAAGCCCCCCTGCCATATCCCTAAGTAACGATTAATCCAGTTACTATCTCTATAGGTTTATCTTACCTGAATTTTATATACAAAAATCACATAAAACAAACAAAAACAACAAAAATAAAGTAAAACAGCAAACAAAACACCTTCCATCTGAAATAGCAAAAATTATTAAATCTCAAACAAAATGTAACTTGTTCAAAAGAAGTTAAATGTTTCTCTCTTACATTTTAACCTAACTATATATGCCATATTGACTTTACAATGCTCTCTGTCTGATAACCAGGCTATTCAAATCCCTTGGAGAAGGTCAGAGAGGAATCACAGGAAGTTTAATCAATATGTGGACCCTCCAAATGGGTGCCATTCATAGCCTTCTGCAAACCTGGTGTTTACAAATTGAACTCTGATATAATTCCCTCCTTCAGATTTGTATTTTCTTATATACAATCCTTGGTTCACCCAGGCTGGTGTGCTTTCTCCTTGTGGACTTAGTTGATGCCTCACTTAGGTGGCTGCTTGTTTTAAGACAAACCTTTAAGCCTAGAGATGCTCTTCTTTCTGATAGCCAGGCACCATCTAGTTTCTTTGTCACACTTTGCTGTAGCACTCATATCTTCAGTGATCTCTTCCTGAGGTTATGTAGATGTATATTGATCTTCCAAATAAACTAAAGATACTTGAAGGCAGGTCTATACCTGTTTTTTTCAGCATTGTATCTTTATTGCATACTAGAGCACCAAAATATAGAAATCATTTTATAAATCTCAGTGTATTATAAAAGAAACAAATTAATATTATAATGTATTTCTGTAGAATGAAATGCTACAGATGCATAACCAAATAATAAAGTTAAATAGTTCAGAGATAGAGTTTTACTTTTTTTAATACCAGAAGCGTTCTTTTTTTCCGAGAGGAAATTGGGGATCATGTACATTTTTCAGTGTGAACAAACATTCTAAGTTATAGTAGTATATATTGTTTTGATATTGTGATAACTGTGACAAAAATTATTGACTACTAAAAAAATAATGAGCTACCAATTATACTTATGCTACAAGATATCTCATGAAAGATATGAAAATTCAAGTAAATTATTGACAAAAATAATGAAGAGGATAGGTTAGTAAATGGATGAACTTTAAATAGGTGTAGAAATTACTGAAATTTATAAACAGAACTCAGCAGCATAATTAAGACAATCTAATCATGATTGCTAATTATAACTCATAAGCTTGGATAAGGCCCCAACAAAAGAGGAAAAGAACTGATAATGTAACTTTTGTTTTGAGGGGTTATTATACATTGACTTGTCTGAATTCACTCAGTAAAGACATGAAACAAAAAAACATTTTCAAGATACCAACGATGAGTAAGTATGTAAGTGTAAAAATATTACATTTTGCATTAAATAATTATGAAAAGATGCATTTTCTCAGACGTTCAATTAAAACTACACTGAAAATTATCCCCAGCTATTCTATGACCCAAACAGTTCATCATTAATATGTTTTACATACTCTTAAATATCCATGAAGGAGAGAATGAGTTTCTATGTGTTGAGTAAATGCCTGAGGATCAGATAGAGTTATTAATAATGTATGGGGCTATGAAAAATCAAAACCCATGCATGTTAGTTGTTTTCACTCACATTTCCTCCCTGAATTTCCTATTTGTAATATTTTTTCTAAATAGTAACTAAAGATAATGTCACGATTCAATATCATATAAATTCATGTGAGTTTACACATATGCTGCATATAAGTCAATAACATAAGCAAATAACCTGAAATTTTTTTTTTATAATTCAGAGTGCTAAAACAAGACTCTATAAATTGGACTGTTTCCCAGAATAGCTATGAGAATTTTCTGAGGTCTATTAGGAAATTTCCTGTCACAGAACACTATAAACATATAATGTCTATTATTTATATAACCATCTAGTCTACAATCTTAATGCAACATTAGACCAAATCTAGTCTTTGCAGACTATTTGAAATTTCTCTCAGTAGATATATTAAGTAATTCAAATGGGATAATACCAAGCAATGTTTGTAACTTAATAGCTATAAAATATCCACAACCCCTAACTCTTATAATTAATTTTTGCTTTCTTGAATAATAACACATAGCTAATTTTTGAATAATTCCATATCAAAACTCATTGTCATATTGTCCCAATCAACTATGAATAAGAAACATTCCTCATACTCTTAGATGAGGAAAGAATCCAAGTACACATCCAAGTAGTGTGTCTAGCAGTCAGTAGGCAGGACGGGACTCATTTAGCATGGATGCAAAAACAAAACAGAAATATCTACTTTCCAAAGATACAAATTTTTGAAAGGATGATATGACTAATAGGAAAGTATGTTGTCTTTCTGTAATGTATATTTATTCTTATTGAGTGCCTGAAATGTTTGTCAAATCTTTTAACTTACTTCACATGGTTGTGGATCCAGAGAAGATAAACCTTATCACTGGAAGGACCATAGGAAATATCTTTAAGGGTAATGCCAAATAAATGAGTAAAATAAAAATATAAAGTATCAGTATGCTTTCAACTGTTAGTTATGAGCAGATATGACCTCATAAATAGAGCATTAAGAAGGATTATCAGCACTAAACACATTAATTTTTTAAAATCTACTTAATATTGTTTTTTAATACTAAAACAAGGAAAAGCACAAAATACAGAAAAGTCAAGAATGTGTGTCCTATCTCTGTTAGTGATTGGATCATAATTTTAGAGCTCCTGAGTAATGGATACTACTAAGAATAATTTAACATAAAGCAAAGATACTTTTTTGAGTAATTTACTGATTTATTCAGACATTTAAACTAGGAAGTAGGTTTAAGGAAGAAAAAGGTATCCCAAAGGAAGGTATCATAAGTAATTTTGTTTTTTTTTAGTCATAATTGCATCTTTACTTGAAAGCCTCATCTATCAACTTACCACCAATCCAGGGAGCAGAAACTCTCACAGGCTTCACAGCGTTTTGCTTACTCTTGCCTCTGTGGGAGCCTTAGTAGCAGCCATTGCTGTCTTTTTAGATGCTTGATTTGCCATTTTGCTTTCTTGGCAGCCCTGATAGCCTGTTCTCATCGGACTTTTCTAACTTCATGTTTCTGATTTCTCTTAGCTATTACATCAGCAAGAGAGCATAAGTGATGGCACTCTCGAATTTGACAACTTGCAGGTTCTTTTCTTTAGGATTTCTTCTAAGTGCCCCTTTTTGCACTTCCTTCTGTAGAGAACAGTCCAGTTTATCTGCCAAGGGTTCCTCTGGGAAAGGAATGCTGATTTGCATTTTGCATATAGGGGAAAAATATATAACAAGGGTTGGGAGGGAGGGTCAATATAGAGGAGAGGGAGAAATAAGAAGATGATGTCAAGAAGCCCAAGAAGGAATAGTATGTGGAAAAGTATGGTTGGAGACTGGATTATGGAAGCATTGTACAACCATGTTTGATGGGATGGAACTAGGAATGATATGACTTATATAGTGATTCCCAAGTTACAGCAAAAACAAAACAAAACAAAACAAAAACCAAAAACATAGATCCAGGAATGGGTTTTTGGCTCACACTAAATCCTAGCTATAACAATTAATTCTTACATCATGGCCCTGCTTGATACTCACCTTCACATTTTGATCACTGAAGATAATGGTGCTAGAGCAAAGTATGGTGAAGAAAGTAGATGCTGCCCAGCTACCAATAGGAATAGTGTCTGGGGTCTTAAGGGCTTTTACTCAAACAAGTAGCCATCTAAACGTTGTGTCAATGAAGTCCACACAGATTAAGCACACCAGCTTGTGTGATTCAACGATGACAATTACACAAGTCAAATATAGTGAAAAGAAAAGTATCAGAGCGAAAATTATGAACTCCCAATTGGTAGAAGGCTATGGAGGACAGTGGAAGCCAAAAACTCATCTGCAGAGTATCTAGTCGGACAAAGACACTGACGAATCCCTTCTAGCTAAAGGCAAGAGTCTTGAGCAGCTTTTACTATCAGGCAAAGACCACTGTAATTTTTATTATGTTCGGTAGAACTTGATACTTGATCAATTGACTTCCCTGTAGACCAGACCTGAATTTTTACTGGAGACAAGTATCTCTTACTTACTTGTATTCCATGACAGAAATTTCGTCCCAGGCTTTTTGAATGGTGACGCGTTTTTTTTTTTTTCCTTCTTACACATTAGTTTTATTTTTGTACTTATACTATTATAATTTTAGCCTTAACACCTCAGTGTGAGTTATTTTTTAATTATTTTCTGTATGGTATTTCAGCTATGAAACACATGAGGAGTGGATACATAATGAGAATAACTGATACAAGGGGTTACAGGGAAAGCAGGGGTGGATGATAGGGAGGAAAAGGAGATCTTGGGAATAAATAATGAAGGCAGGAGGTGGGAGTGAACATGAGAACGGATTGTGATTATACAACTCATTTTAAAGGCAATTTAACAATGGGGTGGTGATGCTCTAAGATTGATGTGGTGGTGCCTGTGCGATGCACCTTGATATGACTGAATGATTGAACTATTGAATTGTAAATTATGTGCCAAGAAAACTGTTGGTAAAGAGGTCATAGATAATTTGAGGATTAAAGGATCACAGTGAAGAATATTCAAAGAATTCAGATGAGAAAACTACTGAGATGACATATTGGGCATGGGGGTCTATGTAAAGGTGAGCAATAAAAACAAACAAGCAGTATTCTGAAAAAGTAACTTCAGATTTTACCATGAAGACATATCTAAAGGGGTCAATAAGGGTTGCTGAAATTTAGTAAGGTGAGATATTTGATGGAAATTTAGCTATGGAAGGGAAATATTTTTTCAGGAAACATGGCATATTAGAAAAAAGTAAAGCAGTGCCATATATGTTTAATTGCATATCAAAAGCAAGAAAGATGAAAGATCCCTGAACAAAAGTAAAGTGAAAGTTAAAATTCAGAAGAGTACAACTTCTAAGATTATATAGGGCTATGATTCCAATCTATGCCATGGAACAGAAAAATTCCATAGAAAAGTGGCACAGCAGTGATGTGGAAAATTATGAGTAATTTCAACAATCTGAGACTAAAGACACTGTGTCTTTTTTCCCCTTTACTGACAATTTCATAGAAAAAAGTAGTTAAGGAAAGTACTAAATATGGACCTAATTCTGACAAAAAAATAAAATAAGTTTGTTATATTGAAAAGGAGAGCAGTGTATGGAGACAATGGACAAAAAGACAGGAAGGATAAAATCAATATAGTAAAAAATTGATCTCTTTGAAGAGGAAAAATAAATTCTCATTTGTGGATTGAGAATTAAAAGTCAAGGTGAGGAAAGACTGAAAATTTCTGAAATATGGTATCAGGTATCTAGTTATAAATGACACAAGTAAGAAGAAAAAGTTGGTGTCTAAACGATGGATAAAATATACAGAGAACAGCAAAATGAAATAATTTCTTTAAAAGATATGTTTAAAATATGTAAATAAAGTTTCCCAATCAGTGAATCAGAGACAAACAACTAATAATTCCAGAATTTTTACTAGTATATAGTATATATTTCTAGTATAATATAAGGGAATCCCCAAATAAATAAAATATGTCTAAAATATTCTGGGGTGATGTTTCTTCTACATTTACATTCAGAAATAGCAAATTAATAATTAAGACAGAGATCTTTTGTCTGTAATGGATACTATTAAATTGATTGACAGGGTAATATAAAATTGATTGACAGAGATAATACAAATGTATCTCATCTTAATTTAATAGACACCTTCTCTATTTAAAAAACTAGTTTTCAGCTTAAATACATGTGAAACAAACACTGGCAAAAAAAAACTAAAGTGCAGGTATTTGGAATTGATTGTAAGAGATTACTTAATTGCTTAAGTCCAAGATTCCAGCTTAGCCAATTAGGTCCCAGATGTTGTTGCTAAAGGATTGATTACACTTTATCGGATCATGGTAATTGGATGAATTGACATCAAATTCTTCTGTCAAACTTCCTGACATTTAATAATGTTTCTATAACTGAAGCTATTTTTCAACAATGTGGAAAATTCAACAATGAGTTAATGAGTTTGATGTTGATGTTAATTACAAGAATGATGTCAGGGTAAACACACAAAATAATGGCTGCCAAATATTTAGTGGAGTAAGGACTGGTGGTGTAGTGGTTACCCGCTGAACTGTGATCTGCATAGGGGGGAGTTCAAAACCACCACCTGCACAGTAGGCAGTTCAGAAAGGCATAGCTTTCTATTCTTGTAAACGGTTACAGTCTTGGAAACCCACAAGTGGGGGGGCTGGTGGGGGAGGCGGGGTTGCTATGAGTTGCCATCAACTCAATGGCAGTTATAAGAGTTAAGAGTTGCTTTCTACTACCATCGAACCGATGTCCACTCATAGTGGCTCTATAGACAGAGACCCTATAAAGCAAGTTACAACTGCTTTTCTGAGTTTCCATGACTGTAATTCTTTAGAGGAGTAGAAAGCCCCATCTTTCTACAAAGGAGTGGTTCATGGTTTTGAACGGCTGACCTTGGTTATCAGCTCAACTGGTAACCACTATGCCACCAGGGATCCTCCAAAGACTTTGCCTTAGAAGCCAATAATGTCACAAAACAACTTCCAGTAGCTAAAGAACATTGGCAAACCAGCAAGGAATGGGAAATGGACAGATTCAACTTTAAATTTAATCCCTCAAAAGGTAATAAATCTTTTAAAAGAGACATTTACCACTAAGTTCTAATGTAAAAATACATCAATATACCATGAATTTTGACAGTAGCAACATGTATTCTAATTGAAAAAAAATCTCAGATTTTGACCAAGTGTACAGGAACACTGCTCAAATATTCAGAGTTTAAGTAGTATATTGACTCATAGTAATGAATACACACACAGTAAGGAATAAACACACAAACATAAAAGAGGAGGCTTTAAAAAGTTTCTGGAAAAATGAAATTAAAAGATAATAAAGTTTTGCAAGGGCTTTTAGAAGTCACCTCTGACAAACACACATTTCAAGAGGTAGTATATCATTAAAAACCAACGGTGTTAAAGAAGTCCACGATGCACTGAAGACATTAGCCGAAAACAAGGCTCCATTTGTAATATTTCAACAAGCTGATGAAGTACTAGAAGCACTCACTCATCTATGCCAATACATTTGTAAGACGGCTACTTGACCAACTAACTGGAAGAGATCCAGTACAAAGAAAGAGAATCCAACACAATGTTCAAATTATAGAACAATATCATGGATATCACATGCAAATAAAACTTTGCTGAAGATCACCCAACAGTGCAGCAGCAAATAGTAATTAATATACACAGTAAGGAATGTGTTAGTTACATAATCTGGTGCTGCTTTGAGAGAATTTGGAGTGAAGGGGTGGAGTCTGGCCTGTCAATCAAGATATAAACAATAAGGCCTCTGTGTGGGCATGGCCTTCTCCTGAGAATTCTGGGATCTCCTGTTATTGCTCCTGGGAGGCGAGAGACACCTCTCTGTCTCCTCACTCCCTGGGAGACGCTCTACTGACAAGACACATGGCACTACGCCCTGATTGCTGGAGAAGCCACATGGACCTACTCTAATGCAACCAGACTTCTGGAGCCGGAGAAGCCATGTAGAGACCCCTGCCAGCGCTGAGATTCTTACAGCGCCACTGGATCCAAAAGATTTTCAACCCACTGGCCTGTGATCCTCCTGCATTCAGCATCATTGCATGTGTTTCGTGAGTCCGAAGAGGACTTTATGGATTGGTATCGGACATATGGGCTAATATCAGACTTATGGACTTGATCTGTACTGAGATGGGATATTTTCTCAATATTCTATTGCTCTTGTATATAAAGTTCTTTCTTATAGACGTATGTGTTGCTATGAATTTGTTTCTCTAGTCTACCTGGACTAACACAAGGAATAAACACATACAGAAGAAGAAGCTTTAAAAAGTTTCTGGAACAGTGAAGTGAAAAGATAATGACGTTTTGAAAAGATTTTTAGAGGTCATCTCTTACACAAACACACACACAGAGCAATGAGTATAGATAGATATCTTTATGTGCTACTCATAATGACCCTATTTACAACAAAAGCAAACACTGCCTGGTCCAGTGCCAACTTCACAATTGCTTCTATGTTAAACCCATTACTGCAACTATTGCATCAATCCATGCCATGCAGGATCTTCCTCTTTTTGTGAAACCTCTCTCTACTGTGCCAAGTATTATGTAAATTGCAGGGACTGGTATCTACTGATAACATGTTAAAAGTACTTGAGACGAATCTGCCATCCTGGCTTCTGAGGAACATTCTGGTTGTGCTTCTACGGAGACAGATTTGTTGGCTCTTTTGGTAGTGCAGAGTCCTTTCAATACTCCTCCCCAGCACCAAAATTCAAATTATTTGATCCTTCTTTGGTCTTCTTTATCTAATGTCCTACTTTCAAATGCTTATGAGGCCATTGAAAATTACCAATTACTGTAACCAAGCATTTCTTGATAATTTTTTAGAGTGCATGGTGAGAAATGAAAAAAAAATAGAATAGCTCCAAAATTACAAGTAATTGAATGCACAGCATCAAAGTATTTTAATTCAGAGATCACTAACAACCACGTGGGCTCTATCATACCAAATAATTTTACTAATGTTATGGATAAGGAGAGTAATGATTTGCTGATAAAATCTGAGGAAAACACAAGTAGGAAGGAAGAATCGCAGCAGAATGAGAGTCAATATCTAAGAAGCATTCAATCTAAGAAGATAAAGTTTTGAAAGCAATAAATATAAAGCTATGTAGACTCTCCAAACTCGGTGTCATGGAGCCACTGCTCACATATAGTGAGCCCCTGTGGGTTTCCTGAAACTGCAACTGTTTATGAGCGTAGAAAGCCCAGTGTTTCTCCCACAGGGCCGCTAGTGGTTTCTATCTGCCGACCATGAGGATCGCAGCTCAACATGTAGCCACTACACCACCACGGTTATGTATATGAGCCCCCAAATTGTACAAATCAAAGGAGACATCGCCTGTTTGGTATTTGTGACTAAAATAATTTTGAAGAGTTTTCTTTAACGAATTGAATATATAAGGAGATATGATTGATATTTACAAATACTTTAATCAAGTTAAAAAATAAGGTATTCAATGTCACTCACGATAACAGAACTAGACACATGGTTAAAATGTAAAGGTTTTATAGAACAAGATGTTCTTTGGAACAAATAAATTGATTTTTAATTGAATGCACATAAAACGATATTTAGAAGATATTTTAATTGTTTATGTACAAAAGGCTTGAGCACTTCTAGCTGTTCAAATTTAAAGAGAATCAAGTAATGTGTCATTTAAACAGAAATATTTTAAAGATATAATTCCTTCTTTAGTCTACTACTTTTGCCCCATATCCCTTTATGTTCCAAGAAGGGAAACGTGGAAAAAAAAAAACACTCGCACAATGGATTGTTGCTCCATGTAATCCATCATGGACTCTTCAAAGAAAAATTTCACTTACTTTCCATTGACCAGTAAAATATATCATAATTAAACTTTTTCAGCCTGGTGAGTTCGTCATCTCACGTTTATTATCTAAATCCACATGATTGGGCTTTGAGCTATTGAACACATTCTTCTTATAAATTACAGAAAGGGTCTTCAAAAAGTTATCATTCTCCTTTTCTTCTTATTTTGATGTCATTAACACAAACATGAAAATTATATACACTAGACATACTTATCCAAATAATAAAGATTGAATCTCATTGTAATTTTTAAATCAGCCTCAGCATTTTTGATTGGTATAATCTGTAAAATTGATATGATACAAAAAATTAAATCAGCATTGATGATCCTCCTGTGAATATTTACACTTGTTAAATAACTAATAAACACACTTCATGACTACTTCCTCTATCATAATATATGTTATTTTCAGATTTAATATACTAAATTAAGCTGAAAACATAAGATAACAAAGAAATATTTGACCAAATATTTCAGTGTCTGGTCAGTTGTATTACATACATGATCGGACTTGAAGAATTTCTTCCATATCCGAAAAGGTCTCTTACTGCTTTTGTCACTGCCAGCGAATTGATTATGAATCCTGATTACCCTGTAGAATAAGGTAGAACTGCTCCTGTTGGTTTCTAAGACTGTAACACTTTATGGGAATAGAAAGCCTCATCTTTTTCCCTTGGAGGAGCAAGTGGTTTTGAACTACTACCCTTTTTGTTAGTAGACGAATGCATGACCACCATGCCATCATGGAGCCTTCTAACTGTCTTAGGTAGTCACATACTGGGACCAAGTCAATGCAAGTGCAGCTTAGAAGTACGAATGCTATGGAGACATTACTATTATGTATTTTGCATATAGCACACTCATGTAAACACTGTGCACATAGCATGAATGGGTGATAAGCTCCAGTGAGTTGCACTGTTTTCAAAGACATATATAACATTTTGCATTATTAGTATGAAAATAAAGTATTTAGTTAAATTTCAAACTATGTATGGGTTTGCGTTTATCAGATTAATAATAGAAAACTGTAAATCCATCAGTGGCCTAAGGATCCAAGATATAGTTAGGATTATGAGGAACTTTAAAGATATTCAACATTTCCATAACAACGTAATGGCACAAAATACTAAATCCCTCAGATATAATATTTTTCTTCACCTTTTAATTATCATACTCTTGTTCTCTGGCATCTGTGAGACTGTTTTTGTTTATGTGTGTATATGTAAGTATAACATGGGAGGGGTATTTTGGGGGAAATAGGGAGCTAATAATGATGAGTACAAGAATGATGAAAATGCTCTAAAACTGATTGTGATGATAAATTTACAGCACTTCCTGATCAGAAGGAACTATAGAATTGTTTGCTCTGTGAATGATAAGCCAATAAAGCTATTAACAAATTAGTGGAACCTATATGCAACATTGGGTGAGGGTTGATGAGCTTTGACCACCCTATCCTATAGAGCCTAAAGCACTATTAGGGAGTCTGAGAGTCAATGTGTAACTAGGATTCTGTTATTTCTTGTCATCAGTGGCTGTTTTATGTTAATATGACTTTGAATTTAATTTAATTAGATCACTGCTTTCAAAAGAAGTATTTCAAACAAAATGATCATTGCCTTACACAAGTTAAAACAAAACATGTAATAATAAATGCATGCATTATTATGAATGCTCCATTATAAACAGCCTATCATTGTGTTTCAGATGTGACCAAATATTTAAATCCATATTTCTCAGTATACCTATGTATACTGTATGTTACTGTATACAATTGACTTAATTCCAACTATTAGAGATGCTTTAGAGAGGTTAACCCACTTATTGTATGAATAAACATAAGAAGAGATACTGTGTGTATTATATGAAAGGGCTATAAAGTAACTTATTTATTTTTGTTTTCACAAATATGGCAAAGGAACTACTTTGGAGGCACACAACTTTAAAGGCATTGAGGTTTTTCATATTTAAGAAGCCAACAACGACAAGCAATTAGTGGTTAGTTTATTAGTTCATTGTGGCACATTCATCTTTTTAACAAATTAATTTTTAATAAAGTAGTAGTATCATATACAGATGGTTATTTGAACTGGATTATCATGTGATCAATCATTCTCCCATAGTAAAAGAACATATATCTTCAGATTTTGAAAGCATATACATATATATAATTGCCTTTTCTTCTGTATATTAAACCTCATTGACATCTAGCACATATATAATTAAAATACGTCATAGTTCATATTAGTCTGTTTTATTGCTCTTAAACTCATTCTAATATTTTTTATCTATTAAATTTAGAATATATAACTAAATAGAAATGAGTGATGGTTTGCTTAGGTAAGACAGATTGATGGATGTCACACCATAATTATATATGGGGGGAGGCTTCAAATATTCATGGAAAATGGAAATTTAAAGATAATGTAATTTTTTCTGTGAACTCTTGGAAACTCCATGAACTTACTTCTGGAAGAGAATTTTATTCTTCCATTTAAAAACGAATTCTTGGAATTCCCATGTACACAGTCCAAAAGTTAACTTACGTAGGGAAAACCCCAAACAAACAAATAACTTCTGTATCCTTAGTTTTTGCTCATTTTCTCATCTTTCCCTATTGTGTTAGTCCGAGTAGAATAAAGAAATAAATCGATAGAAACTCATATATGTATAAGACAGAGTTTTATATAAAGGGTGATTTTACATTAAGAAAGCATCCCAACCCTGTCCAGTCCAAGCCTACAAGTCTGATACCAGTCTATAAAGTCCTCTTTAGAAAGTCTTTGGATCCAGTGGCCTTGTAAGTATCTCAGCACTGAGAGGGGTCTCCACGTGGCTTCTCCAGTTCCTAGAGCTGCATCAGGGTAGGTCCATGTGGCTTCTCCTCAGAGATGTCTCACAGGGAGGGAGCCTTTTCAGCAGAGTGAAGAAGTGAGAGAGAGGTGTCTCCCGCCTCCAAGGAGGAAGAGTACCAGAATTCCCAGAATCCTTAGGGGAAGGCCATGCCCACACAGAAACCTAATTGGCTATGACCCGATTGACAGAGTAGAATCCACCACTTCACTCATAATCCTCTTGAGTCCCAAATTGACACCAAGTTATGTAACTACTACACCTATCCCCTTGGTGGGGGGGACTTGATTTTATCATATAGACCAGTTGTTGCTGTTCGGTGTCACCAAGTCAGTTCTGATACGTAATAGTCCTATGAATAACAGAATGAAACACTGCCTGGTCCTGTGCCATTCTTATTATATCAAAATTCTCAAATTTTGTGGAGATTATCATGTATAAAATCCTCTAATCTCTATTATGTCTCTGCCAATTAGACATCAAGTCTCAGCTGTACTGTTTCAAATTAGACAAGTCGTGACCTCATTTTGTAATCCTTTGAACCCTCTGGATTCCTCAACATGTGAGAAAATTTGTCTGTGATGAACTGAAATCAGATTCTATAGTACAGTTTAGTGCTTTGTTTAGTTCTATAATCAGAATCCCTAATATTCAATGTAAATTTCTACTTACTAACTAGGCAAGATTTTAAGTCTCTATCAAGCCAGATCCTCATCTACAAAGTGAGGAAACAATAGCATTGCCTCATTATGTTGTGACCATTGAGTAATACTTATAATACTTAATTTGGCAACTTGAATATGATAACCTTTCAATAAATTTTAGTTGTGTTTATTATTATTCACGTTCACCTACTAACCCTGACTATACTTCTCAAATTATGGCAAAATTAACATAGTTCATAATCAAGTAGAAAAATGTGAGAAAAAAATGAAATAAAGACTGGCCTACAATGAGAGACATAGTAATGTGCAGTATTTTACTCTCTTATGAATATGATATTTATGAGTCAGAGCCGACTAGACCGCACTTAACAACATCACAACCTAGAGTGTTCACAATAGAAGTAATCTAAATTTTCTACATGTTATCAAAAACATATTGATTACATGTTTCAAAAACATAGATTACTTCTAATATGAGCACTCTATGTTGTGATATAGTGAGGTGGTGTCCAGTCGGTTCTAACTCATAGAGGTCACATTCATAACAGAATAAAGTGCTGCCCATTCCTATGCCACCTATTGTAGGCCAGTCTTTATTTAAAAAAAACACTTTTACACACATTGTGGTAGTTACATAACCTGTTGTCAATTTGAAACTTAAGAATGAAGTGGGGGAGTTTAGCCTGTCAATCTGTACGCAGCTTGATGACCTGATTTGGAGGTGATAAGGAGACAAATATCTCACTGGAGGCAGGTCACACATTCACTCCCTGTTCGATGTTTTGGTTGAATAGACACATGAAGCTACACTAGTGCCCTGAGCTGGAGGAGCCACGTAGAGACACCTGCTAGCACTGGATCCAGACCTTCCACTCACTGGACTGTGATCTTCTTGCATTTGGTGTCATTTCATGTGTTTTATGAGTCTGAAGAGAACTCTATAGATTGGTATTGGACATATAGGCTAATATTGGACCTATAGACTTGATCTGGACTGGGCTGGGACATTTTCTCAATATTCAATTGCTCTTGAATATAAAGTTCTTTCTTATACACATATGAGTCTCCCTGGATTTGTTTTTCTAGTCAAGCCTGTCTAACGCATTATGGTACCATGAGTGGGGTACTAGAGAAACAAATCACAAAGATGGAGAATGAAGGTTTGTTTGAATTATATCTCATGGTAGTGTTTCTTCTTTGACTAGCCAGAGGTCAGATATGTGCATGTGGTTTACTGGATTGTTTTCTGGAATGAATATGGGAAGTTAATGTTTTAATTATTTTGTTTGGTTGTAGTGTTTGGTTATTCCTGTGTGAAATGGTGAAAACGAATGTGATTAATGTATATTTTGAGCTCAGGGACAAAATTGCCCCTTGAATTTCTTAGTGGGTTAGTGAAAATGGCTAACAGAAGGTCAAAATGGCTCACAGAAGCCTAGTTCTTGCTTGATTCTGTCAGAGGCTTGCCCCAAATTTTATATCAATAGAATAGTTTAGATAAGGATTAAGATAAGCTAAATAAGCATTGAACTTGAATGTTTTAAAAATTAAGATTAGTGTCTGATTCTAATTTGTTTATGCTGATTTCTTCTGCTTAAACTTGTTGATATAATGATTGATAGAAATGATGGAGTAAAGCCTGTGGGAGTGGAGCCTATGGGATCATCAATTGCTGATGTACCACACCTCAAGGTAAGAAGAAACAGCTGAAAAAATCAACCAATAATGTGAACTTTGAATGTATTTATTACATGTCTAGGAAATTGGAACATGTAAAAGATGAAATTGAATGCATAAATATCAAAATCCTAAATGTTAGTGAGTTGAAATGGACTAATGTTGGCCATTTTGAATCAGAAAATAATATGGTTTACTATACCAGCAGGAATGACGCGATCAAGAGGAATTGGTTTGCATTCATTATAAAAAAGTACTTTTCAAGATCTGTCTTGAAGTGCAATTCTATCTAGGATGGGATTAAATACATACAGCTTTAAAGAAATCCAATCAATACAAATATTTTTCAAATTTATGCACCAAACACTATAGTCAGAGTCTAAGAAAATGAAAAATTCTACCAAAATCTTAAGTTAGAAATTGACCAAACACGCATTTATAATTATTTGTGTTTTTAATGCAAATTTGGAAACAAAGAGGAAGGAACAATAGTTGGAAAATATGTTCTTGGTGATAGAAATAAAGATGGAGATCATATGATAGATTTTTGCAAGACCGGTGGCTTTGTTCAAAAAAAAATCAAATGGGATTATGCACATGCACTTCTCCAGAAGCAATACACAGAAATCAAATTGACTACTTCTGTGGGAAGAGAACTTGGAGAGGTTTAATATCAGAGGCTTAAATCAGGCCAGGGACTGATTGTCAAACAGACCATCAATTGCACATATATAAGTTCACATTGAAGCTAAAGAAAAACTTTGAAGGTCCACAAGAGCCAAAATAAAACCTTGAGTCAGACTTGAGTTTTGAGAAAATCTGAAGAATGGATCTGCATCATGGAACACTAATGACAGAAGACCTTTTGAGCTGTGGGAAGACATCAAGAACATCATTTAAAAAGAGGGCAAACTGTTAAAAAGACAGAAAAGAAAGAAAAAACCAAAGATGTCAGAAGACACTCTGAAACTTGTGCTTAATTAAAGAGTAGTTAGGCAAATGGAAGAAATGATGAAGTGAAAGAGCTGAACAGAAAGCTTCAAAAGGCTCCTGGAGAAGAGAAAGTAATATATTATAATGAAATGTGCAAATATAGAGAGTTACAAAGCCAAGGAAGGAAGAGCATTATCGGCATATCTTAAACTGAAAGAACTCAAGAAAAAAATCTAAGCCGCTAGTTGCAATATGGAAAGATTTTATGGTCAAAATATTGACTGATAGAGGAAGCATTGAGAGAGGATGGAAAGAATACGCAGTGACTGTACCACAAAGAACTGGTCAATATTCCACCAAAGCACTAGCTTAAAAGAAGGCTCCAGCAATTGATAGCATGCCAATGAAAATGGTTCACCAAGCTGATGAAGCACTTACTCATGTATGCCAATAAATTTGGCCAACTAACTGGAAGAAATACACACAAATACATATTCAAAAGAAAGATGACCCAATAGATTGCTAAAATTATCGAACAATAACATTGTTACAGCAGAGCAATAACATTTACGAAGGTCATTTAACAATGGTTGCAGCAGTACACTAACAGGGAGCTGCCAGAGGTTCAAGCCAGATTCAGAAGATGACATGGAAGAATGGATCGCATTGTTGATGTCAGATGGATCTTAGCTGAAAGCACAGAATAACAGAAGATATTTACTTGTGATTATTGCTAAGACATTCAACTGTGTTGACCATAACATACTGTGTTATGGTCACAGTAGACAGCTCTGAAAAGAATGGGAATTCCAGAACACTTCATTGTGCTCATGAGGAAATTGTACATTGATCAAGAGGCAGTTGTGGTAGCAGCACAAGAGAATGCTGTATGGTTCAAATTCAGGAAAGGTATATATCATGGTTGTCTCCTCTCAGCATATTCATTTAATCTGTATGCTGAACAAATAGTCAGAGAAGGTGGATTATATTAAGTGAACGTGGTATCAGGACTGGAGGAAAGCTTGTCAACATCCTGGGATATGGAAATGACGTAGTCTTGCTTGCTGAAAGGAATGGAGACATGAAGAACTTGGTGATGATGATGATCAAAGATTTACGCCTTCACTGTGGATGACAACTCAATTTTTAAAAATCCCAGATCCTCACAACTGGACCTATCAGCAACATCATGGTAAATAGAGAAAAGTTTGAAGATGTTAAGAATTTTGTTTTGCTTGGATCCACAATCAATGTTCTTGGAAGCAGCAATCAAGAGATCAAAGATGCATTGCATTGGATAACTCTGCTTCATAAGATGTCTTTAGAGTACTGAAATTCAAGAAATGTTATTTTGAGGACTAAGGTGTACCTGACTCAAAGCATGGTATTTTCAAGTACCTTATATGCAGGCGAAAGTTGAATATAATAAGGAGACTGAAGAAGAATCCATGACTTTGAATTGTGATGCTGGAAAAAACTATTGAAAGGTACCATGGGCTGTCAAAAAGGACAAACAAATCTGTCTTGGAAGAGTACTCCTTAGAAGCAAGAATAGGGAGACTTTGTCTTTCGTACTTTGGAAATGTCAGGATAGACCAGTCCCTGAAGAAAGACATCATGCCTGGTAAAGTAGAAGGGCAGTGACAAAGAGGACGGCCTTCTATTTGATGGATTGACACAGTGGCTGCAACAATGGGCGCAAGCATAGGAAAATTTTTGAGTGGCGTATGGGACCAGGCTGTGTTTTATTCTGTTGTGCATAGAGTCACTATTAGCTGGAACGGAATCAATGGCACCTAACAACATTACGAACATTACGTCCCAAAGAATGATGGCATTCTCCTTGCCCTAAGTATGTGAGAGAAATTCTTAACAATACTCATTTAAAAGGAGTATCTTGGTAGTACTTCTTTTAATACAGTTTTTTTTTCATTCTCTGACAGACCATGGTATATTCAATATTCTTTGTCAACACTATCGTTCAAAGGCATCAAATCTTCTTTGGTCATCCTTTATTCATTGCCCAAGTTATCATAAATAAAGGGCAAATGGCTTAAGTCAGGTGACCATGGTCCTCAAAAGAGTCATCTTTATTTTTAAAACTATACAATCTTTACAACAAATTTTAAGTATGGAAAGAGAATACAACCTGACATTACTTTTTAAAAAATTTAAAACCACGCAGTATTCTCTTTCTTTTCAAATGCCTACCTCTTGATCCATGTACAGTCTTCTCATAAGCATAATAAAATGTTCTCACATCCCCATTCTTCTAAATGATGTCCAAGGTTTGTTATGATCTACACAGTCAGATGTTTTTTTATAATGAATAAAATACAAATAAACATTTTTCCGTTATTCTTTTTTCAGCCAACATCCCTATGACATCAGCAATGATAACCTTTCTTCCACATCCTCTTCTGAATCCAGTCTGATTGTCACACAATCCTTGTTGATATACTACTACTACTACTACTACTATCACTTTTGAATGATCTTCTGCACAGTTTTACTTGAATATGCTATTACTCCACAATTTGTTCATTCTGTTGGGCCACTTTTCTTCGGAATGTGTATAAAGATTAATCTTTTCCCGTCTGTGGGCCAGATAGATACATTCCAAAGTTCTTCATATAGGTGAGTATTTCTAATGCTTCATCACCTTGATGTGTTGAAATGTTTTAATTCAACATGAATGTGTTGAAACATATTTATTCAATTTTTATGCTGAGAAAATATACAGGAAGCTTGTGTATACGAAGAGGAAAGTAGCGTTAGGATATATTTTTATTAACAATGTACAATATGCAGATGATGCAACCTTACTTGCTGAAAGTGAGAATTTAAGGTACTAGCTGATGAAGATCAATGACTGCAGACTTTCAATATGGATTACAACTCAATGAAAAGTAAACCAACATCTAACAACAGGATCAATAGATAACATGATAAATGGAGAAGAGATTGAAGTTGTCAAGGATTTAATGTTGCTGGATCCACAACCAATGTTCATGGAGGCAGCAGTCAAGAGCTCAAAGGATAAGTAAATCTGGCACACGAGACCTCTTTAAAGTGTTGAAGAGAAAGGGTGTCCCTTTATGGACTAAGTGGCACCAGACCCAAGCCATAGTATTTTCAATCATCTCATATGCAGGTGAAAGTTGGATATTGAATAAGAAAGACAGAAGAAGAATTGATGCATTTGAATTATGATGCTGGCAAAGAGTATATAAAGTACCTTGGGCTGCCAAAAGATAAAGCAAACATGTCCTGGAAGGAGTATAGCCAGAATTCGCCTTAGAGGCAAAGATGGCAAGATTTTGCCTTACATACTTTAGACATGTTTTCAGCGAGATCTATCCCTGGGAAAGGACACCATACTTAGTAAAATGGAACCAAACCAAAACCAAATTCCCTGCCATGGTGTGTTGATTTCTACTCATAAAGACCCGATAGGTCAGAGGAGAACTCTCCTGTGGGTTTCTGAGACAGCAATATTTTAAGGAACTAGAAATCCACATCTTTCGCTTGAGGAACATCTTTCTCTTGAGGTGGAATTGAGCTGCTGACCTTGTTCTTAGAAGCCCAACATATATGACAGTAAGGCTAAACCCACTTAACCCATCATGCCATCAAAGCTCTTGGCAGGGTAGTGAAGAAGAGGAAGACCCTCAAGGAGGTGGATTGACAAAGTGGCTGTAACAATAGGCTCAAACATAAGAACAATTGCTAGGATAGTGTAGAACTTGAGAGTTTTGTTGTACGTAAGGGTTACTATGAGTCTGACACCTAACAACACCATTTCCAATAGATGTATCAGATGCAGTATGTCATTTGATTTCTTGACTTCTTCCATGAGCACTGCTTTTGGCTACAATTAAAATTAAATTATTGACAAAGTTAATATTTTCTCTTTGTATTTATGTTGCTTATTTGTCCAACTGTGGGGATGTTTGTTTTCTATTGTTGAGGTGTAATTCATCCTTAAGTTTGTGGTGGTCAATCTTCATCACTAAGTGCTCCGAGTCTTTTTCACATTAGTCAAGCAAGGTTGTGTCATTGGAACACAGGAGAGTATCAGTGAGTCTTCTTCCTATCCCGATGCTAGGTTCTTTTTCATATTGTCCAACCGCTCAGATCACTTTTTCAGCGTACAGATTGAATAAGTATGGTAAAGGACACAACCCTGACACCTATCTTTTTAAACTTTAACCTATTCAATGTCCCTGGTTCCCTATGAATAGTTGCCTCTTAGGGCTATGTGCAGTTCCAGAAGGAAGCAATTCTGGAATTCCCAGTCTTCACGATGCTATCTAGAGTTTGTTATTGTCCACACAACAGTTGGTAAAAATCTTCAGTTTCTTCATCTTTGGCATTAATGTTTGGTGGCTATTTTTCTATCATTGGCAGAGTTGTACTTCACTCATTGTTACTGAGTTAATTTCAAGTCATAATGACCCTATATAGAGTTTCTGCAACTATACATATTCGTGAGAGTAGAAAGTCTCTTCTTTCTCCCATTGATCTGCTGATAGATGTGAACAACCTATCCTGTGGTTAGTACTCTAAGACTTAGCCCACTGTAAGACCTAGGAGGCCTTCTGTACTACAGATGAGGTTATGAAACAGTCCATTTGATGATGAATGTGATATCTATATTTACAAGATGCCAAGAAAAAAAAATTGGGCAAAAAAATGAAGAGAAGAAAATGATTCGGTGTTATGCAGACAAAGTAAATATTTGTTCAACAAACACTTTTATTTCTTTATAAATAAGAAAAATAAATATACTCATATGTGGCAAACTTAATGCTAAAATTTAAACATTAAGAAATTTAGACAATTAAGAAATTTGTTAAGTGGATGCTTGGCAATATATTTGTAAACAACCGTGATCATTTAGTTGAACAAGTCTCTTTTTTATTTAGAAAAACAACAGCAGATCATAAAATATGTTTTCTTATTTTACAATCTTGCTTCTTTGCAGGTACTCAGGATCAATCAGCAAGCCCAAGTGGTTACATCAATAGCCAAAACACAGAATCTGATTGAAGTAAAACTAATGATTTCAATTTGACTGTTAAGCAGGATACATAAATTTACCGATGGTTTTTATTTTGTGTGGGTATTAATTAGTTTTCATTTAGTCTTTAGTTATAGTATTTATAATAAGGCTATTGCCCAATTTCATAAAAATAAAATCTCTATATAATGCATATTTATAAAACTATTCTGAGTAGAAACATCGTGCTTGGAAATTATTAATTATTTTGAAATATTTACTAGTATTCACCTCATTAAATAAAATTGCGACCAAAATATCAATGTATCAGTACTAATATACCTTAGAGAATTGAAAACGATTACATTTGAATGATGTGTAACTCTTAGTTATGTATTACCATTCTAATATTTCTTCCATTGGAAATTTAACAATATACCTATGAAAGCAACTCAAAATGTAACCTTAAAAAAAGACGTGGAGGAAGGGCAAGTACTTGACCTCCATTGGTATATATGTAATTATTTTAATACACTAATAAATGAAATTAAAGAATAAATAACTCCATTAGAATAAGGGCAGACTGAAAAGGTACCCTTCTAAATTAAATATAAATATAAAATGTAAGCTTGTATGAAACTGACTATATAAGCCACACTAAATATGAGAGAAGAACACTAAGAAGAGCTAAACATCAAATTAATAACTTTTCAATACGTTTTTTATATTCTAAAAATGTAAAATATTAAGCATGATAAAGTGACTAAATTCAACACCACCTTCCAAATTCAAATCTAGCTAAGCAAAAAAAAGAAATAGAAAGAAAGAAAGAAAAGAAAATCCATATGCTAGTAAATGTATACCATGAGGAATAACAAAGATATTAATCTTAGGCAAAACAAAAACAAAAAACAAGTGCTACTAAAGAAACACTGTAGCACTACACTGGAAAACTATGGGTGAAATATGTGCAAGTATCCAAGACAGTAAAACAGTATATTAACTATGGCATATACTCGAGAACTCTAAATCATATTCATCTATTGTACAGGACAAAACATATGGCCACATGTTTTACAAAAGTTATTGCAATAGTGTTTCTAAATAAATAGAACAGCTGTTTCCTTAATTGCAAAACAGCTAATTTTGATTAATTTGGGACATGGGTTCATAGATAGGCAGCAGCTGCAATTTTTCCAGCTGCATCCTAGTTTTCCATACATACACCTCTACTCAAAAAGATGGAAGCTGAAACTGCCTTCTTTTATTACACTCTTCTCTTCTTTCCACAAAATATCCTGAAGATTGTTGTAGTGAAGTTTTCCAAAGACTTTATTATTCAAAGAAATGTGGCTGATAGATGCCAGTTTTATAGAAATCAGTACAAGTGTAATATAGAGAATAGTGAGTGCGAGAAATTCAGAAAGGAATGTTTACCTAATGTAAATTGTGGCTTCTTTCATTGCCTAGTTGTTGACACTTTGGTTTAATTGCTGAGAGAATCCTCTCCCACCCAACTCCACCCCCAATATTTTTGGTGAGGTAGTTGGAAGTGGGAAAAATCATAAATATATTTTATTGGTTGTTTCCTTCTTAAAAATGAGGGTAACATCATCACTACCACCACCACCACCACCACTGCGCCGGCCCTTTCATTCTCTTCATCTTCCTATTTATTTTTTCTCCTTCCCATGAGGCCAGTTAGGAGGGAGTGTTTATCCTGGCTCAGAGGCTGCACATTTGTGTGATAACTGCTTGCTCCCTGCAGTGTGGTTGGCATGATGTGATGTGCATACGAAAGCAGAATGCATCAGGCGAGGCTTAGCTGAGACAGTTTTCCAGCCTCTGCCTTTTCTATTCTGGAGCAGCTTGCTTTGCAGGAAATTGGAGTACTTTGCAGGCACAAGAAAGAGTTGAGTGTTTCAATAACTGCATTTGGGGGGAGAGGTACCGGAATGTATTTACATCAAATGAAAGCTCTGTCTTTTTCCTTTCAGCCCAGATGCTGATGTCACAGAAATGCAAGTACTTTCTACTTGTAAATGCCTCTCCTCCGGTCGCAATATTTTTTTGCATGCAAATGATCGCTGACTTTTGCTTGCTTTTGCTATCTGATACATTTTGGGAAATCGATTTTTCAGTTTTCCAGTAACCAATTATTATTCAAAGACTGATCAAGGAATAGTCCCTAAACCATAATACATGGAGAATACAGAAAATTGCAAAGGAAAAATATCCTTTGTTCCCTCACTTGGAAAAATTTTGGTGAAAGTTTTATCGTGGACAACATGCCCATTATTGACATATAAATGTATAAGAAATACATTTGTATTTGGAGATACAAATGTATGTATTTCAACATGTATGTAGAACTTTTTAAAATGAATAACAATTCTAGCTTGGGAAAAGCTTAGCTTACTAGCATATATCAAATTCAAATAAATAGAAATAATTCATATTACTCTTTAAAATAAATTTGGACTTTGAGGGCAACAAATATTAGACTTCATATATTTTAGTAAGGACTAAAGTATAATTGATATATAAATTTAAAACAGAGGAGGAAAAAAGATTTGCCCAATTAGAGTACGGTAAATTATCTTTAAAATAAAAGATGTATTTCTATAGGCTATACATAGATAGTAGATGATGCATGGGATTGTTTGCATTATGCCTCAAATACAGCTATATTTAATTATTTTAATAGATTTCTCTAATGTCAGGTCACTTATTATCATTCAAAGTTTGTTGCTTACAGCTCCATTCTGCTTTGGACGGTGGATCTAAAAGAATTTTCTGGCGTCTCAAGTGGGAAGGATGGCATCTTCCAGAGATCAATTAATTTCATTAACAAAACTACCCAGAAAATATATCAGTACATGAGAATCCCTTTATAGTTTTAGCACTTCCTACACGATTTGTAAATACCTGGCATATGGGACATAATCCATCACCATCCATACAATTTGATTCCATTAACTGGAAGCTTTTAGTATTCAAGCCCCATCATTACTCTTCTCTCAGACCCACACAGTTCAGAATAAATGACACATACAGAATAATGACATTAAATGGTCAATCTCCAGACTTTAAACATACTGATATATTTTCAATGTGTTCATTATTTTAGAACAAGGCCACACCATAAGCTACATTGAAACACTAAGTGTGTGTCTGATAGACTTACATTAGTGACACCGACTCACAGAATTAGTCTCAGCCTAACAACACTAAACTCTTAATATTTCCAGAGCCTCAATACAGTGTATTCCGCCAAAGTAATTTTTGAGAAACTGAAAATCTAAAAGTGCCTCATAAGTTAAAGCTATGTCCAATGCAATGGGTAGAACATATTGTACTAATGCTGATGAAATTGTATGGTATAATCTTAAAAAATGCTAAATTTCAATTTTACATGAATACAATCCAAAAATTAAGTATTATTAACTCTGTATCCTTTCTTATAAGACCATAAATATCAGACAATATAAACCAGATCATGATTCATACACGCAACTGTTATAAACAAACTGTTCTAACCCATGACTCAATCCAATATTTACCAAATGACATCTTTCTGGAGCTACATCTACTTTTAGTTTAGTTTTGTTTTTTTGTTTAGATTAATATTTCTTCAACAATGATCAGAGCTATTTTGCAATAAACAATCAAGAGGCAGCATAAAGTAGTCCTCAGTTTCTGTGTCCTAATCTATAGAAATGACATTAGATTGGACTCTAGAAAATATTGCCCTTGATTTATAGATTTTGTTTAGTAATAATTATAGAAGACACCTCGGCCAGTGGAGCAGTACTTGCACACGCTGACCTATAAAAGGTGAAAAGTCTTCTTATTGACATGATATACACTAACTACTTCCGCGAAATCTGTCTTATTTTTTTATTTTTGAGTTTTCACGACTGGGAAGTCTTTAAAAGTGGGTGATTCCAGGGAGATTTAGAAAACCTATTTTACATGATTTTTATTAAAGAAAACACTTCAAATAGAAAAAGCTTTAAAAAATATTATTTTATTCCAAACTGTTGTCAGCAGTTCGTAAAAAGTCTAACGCAAATTTTAAAAACGAAAAAGAAACAGTCTGGTGCAGATGCAGCCTGTTCCTCTTGCAATTCCAGGAGAAACCTACATTTTGAGTAAAATAGAAGTAGCATTTGGCAGCCAAACAAACAAACAAACAAAAAACCCCAGAAAACTGAGCCAAAATACATTTTATATCAACACTGAAAATGTCTGATGTGCATCGTGCAAACACTCTCCTTGAGCTTTACCTCAGAACCGTACTTGATTTTAGCAAGTCTGTCAAGTTGATCAACCACAAAATTAGAGGGTTATGGGCCCACTGATAAGAAGCTTGGTAACTCGTACAGCAGATGTGAAGACATTCCATCCATATTGAAAAGTCATGACTTTAAAAAAGAAGTGTGACTTCTGTAAATTTTATAGCAAATATGCTAATTCAATTAAAAAGCAAAAAAAACACGTGTTGACATATTTGTTATTTCACAGACTTCCACAGGCAAGTCAAAGCTATATTTTGAGAGGGCATGGTGAAAATATGTGTCAATGATTTACTTTACTTAATTAGGATTTACACCCCGTTTTTTTTACCCAGGAGCCCTGGTTGCATGGGGAGCTATACGCATTGGGAGCTAACCACAATGTCAGAAGCTGGAAACCACCGCTCCTCAGGAGATAGATGATGCTTTCTACGCCAGTAAAGGCTCATTGTCACAGAAAAACCCTGAGCAGTTAGACTTTGCCCTATAGAGTTACTGAGTCAGAATTAATTGATGGCACGAGTTTGATTTGCTTTATTTTTCAAAAGACTTGAAGCTGCCTTATCATAATACAAAATTGAATCACCAATCATAAAATTATAGCTTGGTGTGTGCTGTTAAGTTAATTGTGACTCATAATGACACTATAAAGCAGAGTCAAACTTTTGGGTTCAAACCTTCCAGTCATCAAGCAAGTATTTGATCACTGTGTCACCAGAATTCTGGGAAAATCTAAGAAAGAAGGGACTGTAAGAAAATGTGTAGGTTTACTTTATTTCCATTTGTCTTGCAAAAATAAACATTAACAGAAGTTATTAACACATTAATAATTTATTTCCTATTTAATACATACACTGCCACCGAGTGACTTCGGATTCACAGCCACCTTAGTGAGCAGAATGCAACTGCCCTTTGGGTTTTCTGAGGCTATAAGTCTACAGGGGGGTTGGCACAAAGCATCATCTTTCTCCTATGGAGTGCCTGGTGGGCCTGAATTTGTGATTAGCAGCTCAACAAGTAATCCACCATACCACTAGTGATTTCTAAAGACATATAATTTTTGACATAATAGATTTGTTATTTTCATAGGTACCTTTTTGTGTTATTGGGGAAAAAATATTTTCCATGAAAAAGTCTTTGGTCTTGCAAAATTTTAGCATGCAATCTCAGGCTTCATTTCTATCAAAAAGGTCATCTTTTCCAAACACGATTTTTTCCTCTTTGTTTCCAACTTTACTGTATAATAATATTTATCAATGCATCTTCAATGCCTAGCTGACCAATTTTAGACTAAAGACATTGGCAGAATTCTTTAACTTCTCTATCACTAGCTTTTGTGGTTGGTGCATAAATTTGAATGATCGTTGTATTGATTAGATTTTCTTGAATGCAAGTAGATAAAATCCTATCACAGACATCATGGTACTTCATAATATATCCTGAAATGTCCTTTTTGAGGATGAACGCAATGCCTTTCCTCTTCACTGTTTTATTACCAGGATAATCTCAGACTTACTGCCAACCGGTCATTACCAACTCATAGTGAAACCCGTGGCTTCTGAGACGATCACGGATTATGGGAATAAAAAGTACAGTTTTTGTCCTTCAGAGCTGCTGGTTATTTCTAGTTGCCGACAATGTGAATCTGGGCCCAACATATAACCACTGCATCACAAGGGTTCCATAACCACGATAGGATACAGCTCTTCTTCAGTCCCATTTTGAGTGCCTTCAGACTTGAGGAGCTCATGATTTGGCACTATCCTTGACAATATTTTCCTTCTATTCATGAAGTTTTCAGTTTCTGTCAATGTTTTGGGAATATGCATATGATTTTCAGTGGTTAATTTATTAGAAGTTGACATCTTCCTTTTTAGTAGTCTGTTCTTAGCTTGGAAGCTGTGCTGAAACCTGTTCACTTAGGTTATCTGGTATACAAAATGGCATTAAATGGCTCCTAAATCACAGCAACACACAAGCCACAACAATACAATAAACTGATATACATCTCCAGATTGAATACACAGAAATCAAATTGAGTACATCTATAGGAAAAGATTATGAAGAACCTCAATATCAGCAGCTAAAACCAGGTTATTGGATGACTGTGGAACAGACTGTTAATTGTTTATATATAAGATCAGGTTGAAGCTAAAAATATGATAAAACAACTCAAAAAAGACAAAATGCATCCTTGTGTTCAATCCACCTGAACTTCAAGAACAGATTTGCTGCACTGAATACAAATGACAAAAGACCTAGTGAATTATGGGAGGACATCAAGAAAATCATACATGAAGAAGACAAAAGTTCTTAAATGCTTTCTCCCCCACACCCCCACTATCATGATCCCAATTCTACCTTACAAATCTGGCTAGACCAGAGGATGCACATTGGTACAGATAGCAACTGGAAACACAGGGAATCCAGGACAGATGACCCCTTCAGGACCAGTGGTGAGAGTGGCAATGCCTGGAGGGTGGAGGGAATGTAGGGTGGAAAGGGGGAACCGATTACAAGAATCTACGTATAACCTCCTCCCTGTGGGATGAACAGCAGAGAAGAGGGTGGGGGGGGAGACATTGGAGAGTGTAACATAGGACAAAATAATAATACTTTTTGAGTTATGAAGGGTTCATGGGGTGGGTGGGGGAAATGAGGAGCCAGTATTAAGGGCTCAAGTAGAAGGCAAATGTTTTGAGAATAATGATGGCAACAAATGTACAAATGTGCTTGAGACAATGGATGCATTATGTATGGATTGTGATAAGAATTGTATGAGCCCCCAATAAAATGATTTTTTAAAAATCAGGGAATAAAGAAAAGATCATCATGTATGTCAGAAGATACCCTTAAACATACACTCAATCATAGAGTAACTAAGACCCATGAAAGAAATGATGAAATCCAAGAGCTGAATAGAAAGTTTCAATGGGTAGCTCAAGAAGACAAAGTAAAATATGTTGAAATGTGAAAACACCTACAGTTAGACACTGGAAAGGAAGTGCATGCTCAGCAAATCGTCAATGGAAAACTAAATAAAAAACTTCCAGCCTCCAGTTGAAAGACTGAAAGATTCTATGAGCAAAATATTGAATGATGCAGGAAGCATCAAAGAAAGATGGAACTAATACACACAGTCACTATACTAAAAAGAACTAGTTGACATTCCACCATTTCTGGAGGTATCATATGAGCAAGAACAAATGTTACTGAAGAATGAAGTTAAAGTTACACTGAAAGCATTAGCCAAACACAAGGCTTCCATTAACAAACAAACAAACAAAAAACACAGGCTTCCGGATTTGATAAAATACCAATAGAAAAAAATTAATAAGCTGAAAAGCAGTGAAAGCACTCACTCATCTATACCAGCAAATTTGGAAGTCAGCTACTTGGCTAAATGACTGGCATGGATCTATATCTGTATCCATTCCAAAGAAAGTGAACCAACAGAATGTGCAAATCACTAATATCACATGTAAGTAAAATTTTGCTACAGATCATCCAACAACAGTGGCAGCAGTACAGTGAGAAGGAGCTGCCAGAGGCTCAGGCTAGATTCAGAAAAGGACAACGAGCAAGGGATATCATTACTAATGGCAGCTGGATCTTGACTGAAGGCAGGGAATACCATAATGATGTTTACTTACGCTTCATTGATTATACACATAACACAATATTGCTTGCTGAAAGCAAACAGGACTTGAAGCGTTTGCTGATGAAGATTAAGGATTGCAGCTGTCAGTATGCATTACAACTCAATGTCAAAATGATCAACATCCTCAGAACTGGAGCAACGGATAACATTATGATAAATAGAGAACAGATTGAGTTCTCAAGCATTTCATTTTGCTTGGATCCACAATCAGTACTCATGGAAGCAGCAGTCTAGAAATTAAAAGACACATTTCATGGGGTAAATCTGCTGCACAAGATCTCTTTAGATTATTGAAAATCACGGAGGTTACTTTGAGGACTAAGGCATGCCTGACACAAAGAATGGTATTTTTAATTGACTCATCTCCATGTGAAAGTTGGGCATTGAATAAGGAAGAGTGAAGAAGAATCCATGCATTTGAATTATGGTCCTGGCAAATACTCAAACTATCAGGAACTGCCAAAAGTACAAATAAATCTTTCTCGATCAGAGTGCTCCTTTGAGGTAAGGATGGCAAGACTTCATCCTACATACTTTGGCCATGTTGCCAGGAGGGCAGTCCCTGGAAAAGGATATCATGTTTGGTAAATAGAAGGACAGTGAAAAGGAGGAAGGCCTTTCACCAGATGAGTTGACACAGATGGCTTGACCCGGTGACTTCAATAATGGGCCCAAGCATACGAACAATTGTGAAGATGACATAGGACTGGCTGGTGTTTCCTCCCATTGTACATAGGGTTGCTATGAGTCAGAACTAACATTTTTTTCGTTAATAAATCAAGGGAATGGGGAAAGATAGAAATATACCCACCTATGTAGAGCTAAGTGACTTATTGCAAAATCTGAAAGTTACTCATTGGCAAAGGATATTTGCAACAAAGTTGCTGGGAATATTATATATTAATTTATAAAAATAAACCTTGCTCTATACTCCACACCTAGAGAAAGTTAATTAAAAATGGATCAAAGAGCTAAATGCAAAAACCTAAGACTGTAAACTTCTATAAGAAAATATAGGAGGAAAAATTGTGTCTTGGTGGAAGCATGGATTTCTGAGATAGAACACCAAAAATGCAATATATAAAAGGAAATAAATTATGAATTGGATGTCATCAAAGTTAAAACCTTGTGTTTATTGAGTGACACTCTTATGAGAATGAAGAGACAGAGGGAAAATATTTATAGATCACATATCTGTCAAAATATATATAAAATGCTCCAAATTCAGCAGTAAAGAAACAAACAATCCAATAAGAAAATTGACAAAACACTTGAATAAATATGACACTGGAGATGATATATGAAAGAGAACTAAGCACTGGAAAAATGCAGATCATTATTATTCATCAAAAATATATACTTAAAATACGACATTCCACAGCACTTTACTAAATTGAATAAAGTAAAAAATCTGATGCTACACATAGTTGGTGAGGATAAGGAGGACGTGGAAATTTCATGGGCAATTGGTTGAAGTATGAATTGTACAACCACTGTTGAGAACATTTTGACAGTTTTTTTAAATATTAAACATTCACCTACAGTATGATCCAACCATTCCATTCCTGGATAATTATCCAAGAGAAACGAAAGCATATATCCCCACAAACTAATTTAATAACAGATTATTTGTAAGAGCCACGGATGGAGGGAAGACCATCCAACTATGCATCAACATATGAATAGTAACAAAAAACCTAAACCAAACTACAGTGGAGTTGATTGCAACTTATAGACACCCTATAAGAAAGTGTAGAGCTACTTCTTGGGTTTCTGAGGCAGTAAATCTTTATTGAAACAGAATGTCTCATCTAATTCATATGGAACAAACAGCTGATGGGTTCCCAGTGCTGACCATGCAGTGATCAAACCAATGTGTAACCCACTACACTACCAGAGGTCTTTTATGAATGATAAAGGGGAAATGTGCCATGTATCCTTACAATATTACAAAGCATGAAGATTATTGTTATATACTATAACATGGAAAATCTCAAAATAATCATGCTGATTGAAATAATCTAATAAAAACTACACACTGTACATCTCCATTTATACAATTGTTGTTGTTTCTAGGTGCCGTTAAGTAAGTTCTCACTATGTACCACAGAAGTCAACACCACTCAGTCTATGCCATGCTCACAATGGTTGTGATAACTGTGCTCAGTGTTGCAGCCACTCTCTCAATTCATTTTGGAGAGGGTATTCCTCTTTTTCCCTCTATTGTTCTAGCATGATGTCCTTTCCCAGGAACTTCTACCTCCTGATTACATGCCCAAAGTACAGGAAACAGAGTCTCGCCATCCTTGCTCCTAAGGAGTATTCTGGCTTTACTTCTTCAGGATAGATTTGTTGGTTTGAACTTTCAATTCTTCCCCAGCACCACAATTTAAATGCAAATATCCTGCTTTAGTTTGTCATATTAAATGCCCAACTTTCACATGCATATGAGGCCATTGAAAACACCGTGGCTTGGGTCAGGCTCCCATTAGTCATCAAAGCAACCTCCTTCCTTTTCAACCATCTACACAGGTCTTATGCAGCAGATTTACCTAATGCTATACATCTTTTGTTCTCTTGAATGCTGATTTCAGGAGCATTGAGTGTGGATCTAAGCAAGATGAAATCAATGACAACTTCAACCTTTTCTCCATTTATCATTATGTTGCCTATTGATTCATTTGTGAAGATTTCGGTTTGCTATATAATGAGTTGAAATCCATACTGAAAATTGTAATCCTTGATCCTCAGCAGCAAGTGTGTAAAGTTTTTTCACTTTCTGCAAGCAATGTTGTGTCATCTGCATACCATAGGTTGCTAATAAGCCTTCCTCCAATCCTGATGTCCATTCTTTTATGTATAGTGTAGCTTCTCTGATGATAGGTTCAGCATAGAGATTAAGCAACTATGATGAGAGGATAATATCCTGACGCACCTCTTTTCTGATTTTAAACCACGTTGTATGCCCTTCTTCTGTTTACATAACTGACTCTTGATCCATGTACAAATTCAGAATGAGCATAATGAAGTGGTCTGCAATTATCATTCTTTTCAAGGCTATCTATCCATTGTTTGCTATGATGCACAGAGTAGAATGCTTTTGCATAGTAAATAAAACAAAAATACCCTTATTTGTGATGTGCTCTGATTTCAGCCAAGATCCATTTGACATTAGCAATGATATGCTTTATTCCATATCCTCTTCTGAATCCAGCCTGAAACACTGGAGGCTCTCTGCCAATATACTTGTGGAGCTGTTGTTGAATGATCTTCAGCAAAATTCTACTTGCATATGATATTAATTTGGTTTTCTGTAACTTGAGCATTCTGTTGGGTCACCTTTCTTTGAAATGTGTACAAATACAGAACTGTGCCAGTCATCTGATCAAGTAGCTGTCCTCCAAATTCCTTGTATTATTTATCGTATAGGAGCTCTGGTGGTGTAGTGGATATGCATTGGTTTGCTAAATACAACGTCAGCAGTTGGAAATCACCAGCTGCTCAGTGGAAGAAAGATGAGATTTCCTACTTCTGTAAAAAGTCTCAGAACTTTATAGGGGTAGGTCTATCCTGACCTATGGGGTCACTATGAGTGGGCATTGATGAAAGAGCCTATCAGATCACAGCTTGAGGACGTTATTTGGAGGCACTACGGAGATAAATAGCTCATTGGAGACAGGACATACACTCATTCCCTGAGAGACATTTTTAACAAGTCACATGGAGCTACGCTGATGCAGCCAGAACTCTGGGAGCTGTGGGAGCCACGTGGAGACCCCTGTCAGCACTGAGATGCTTCTACCACCACTGGATCCCCAAGACTTTCCATCCACTGGCCGGTTATCTTCTGCATTTGGCATTATTGCATGAGTTTTGTGAGTCCATAGAGGAATATATGGACTAGTGTTAGAATAAGGGGTAAGATTGCACTTGTGGAATTGATCTGGACCGGGCTGGGATTTTCTTTTAGTGTACAATTGTCCTTTATATAAAGCTCTTTCCTATACACATAGAGTGTCTATGGATTTGTTTCTCTTGTCTACGCATACTAACACATAAAGATAAGACCAAACGCTAATATTAAAAATATAATAAAGCTTATTCTAAGTTTTATGAAGATGTAATATGTTATTTTATTTTTATTGTGAATTAGATGGAAGTTTACATAGGGGATCATCATTTTTGTATTTCATAACTTGAACAATTTAACAACTCTCCCATTAGCTTACCCTGTAACCCTTCATTTACCCCCACCTCCCTTTTGTTGACTCTTATCTTCCCACTCACCAAGTTGACACCTTATTACTTCTCCTTCCTTCCCTTCCCTTCTCACCCTTATTAATCATCAAAGTGTTTCTTTATATGTATGATAATCTTTATTTTATTTTTATAAAAGTAGTTTCATACCATAATTGTCATTTTGTTTTTGACTAATTTCTCTCAGCATAATGTTTTCCAAATGCATTCATGTCATGTGTTGTTTCAACGTTTGCTCATACTTCTTCTTACTTAAATTAAATAGGTGATAAAATATTGGATAATTTGATTTGAGAAAAATATGCTGATTTGAGAAAGCTGAAATGCATATATTTGTATACACAAAAACACAAACACCCATATATCCATGAACTCAAGGGGAAATGGCCCACAGATGGATACATCCTTCAAAATTCTTTACATTAAAATGCATTTTTTCACACAAAAGGAGAAACCAAAAGATCAGGTTGTCCTCATATTTCTCCTTTTTAATATTATATTCAAGAAGACAAGAGAAAAATGTCCTCAGACTTTGACACGATAAAATCTGAACACTAGAAGTTCCATATCCAAGGCATATATCATAAATGAGTACAGCTAAAATCAGATCTGAAGTTCTAAATGATAAAACGTCCACTCAAATTGAAAATAGAAATGATAAGATAGGAATTTTTTTTACTAAAAGATGAAGCCAACAATAATAAAGTTATTATATGGAAGACATTTGATAAAATTTCTAAAACCTGTATAAATAAAGTTATCTAAGTATTCTATATGTATGTCACTAAAATGAATGCATACTTTTAATTTGCTGGTAAAACACTTCTTTTATAACTTTCACATGTTCACATATTGACAGTGTTTCCATATGCTACTTCTACATGCCTTTGATTGCATCATGGTGAAGCGGCTTTCAATTGATTGCTGTGTTTTACCAATGTTTTTATCTTTTTAATGTGCAATAAATGGATCAAACATAAGAACAATTGTGAGGATGGTGCAGCAATGGGCAGTATTCCATTCTGTTGTACATAAGTGTGTTTTGGGTATGAACAAATTGATGACACAACAACAATGATATGCTTCCGTATTTCTTTTTTCCACATCTTCAAACGTACTTTACTTCTTCAATAATGCTATATTTTAATGTTTGCACAGTACTTTAACTTGTCAACAATTATAGGTTGGTTTTGAAATAATACAGTAGTATACTACAACTGCTTTGATTAACAATCTCTTCATTTCTTTGAGGTGACTGTGGCAACAGCTGACAGATTCTAGTCTATTCCAATATGCATTTCTGTGTATATCCTTATGATTTCACTTTGCCTAATATGCACAGGAAATTTGAGGAATGAATAGGAAGACTAGAGAAAGATTGACACAGTTGAATTATAATGTTGGTGAAGAATCTTGGAAATAGCAGCGACTGTCAGAAGAACAAACAAATTACATTGGCAAAAGCAGAGTCAGAATGCTTTTGAGAAGTGGGGATGGTGTGACTTTGTCTCATTTGCTTTGGAAAAATAAGGAGGGATCAATACCTGGGATAAGACATTGTGCTTGGTAAAGTAGAAGGCTAGTAATAAAGAGGAAGATCCTCAGAAAGATCATTGTTACTGTGGTCACAATAATGTGCACAAACAGCAAAAAATGTGAAGATAGTGAAAAATTGAGCAGTGTTTTGGCCATATGGTCATTTTGACTCATTAGCTAATCACATGTGTCCATACAGAAATAAAGAACTATATCTGACATGAAAATTGGAAGTATGTTTCTAGTGACTCTATCTTGTCATTATTTATTGAATGCATCAAACTTGAAGATAAACTAGTGCATTTTTTTGACCAATGTGAATAAATAAATAAAACTGCTGTAAATACAGCTGCTAGTTGTGTACCATACCCATCCAGTGCCCATGCTGCTTTCTTAATTGATAGATTTCTGATGGTTACAGGATTTTAGAACTTGCTGATTCTTTGTTGTTGTTGCCTTAATTCCAGGTAAATTCCTAATCTCACCTGATTAGATTTCCTGAAAATCAGACCCTAAAGATAAGTGCCCTGAGGCTAAGAAATGTTCTTAAAAGTCCTACAACAGGGACTAATATGTCATTTAGAAAAAAATGATCCATTTAAAAATAAAAATCCCTTGGTTGTAATTGATATATCTTCTTCAAAAAGACAGCTTAGCTCAATCCAAAATGCAAAATCTTGGGGAGACTGGTCAAAATAATTGTGCTAGTCATAATTCTGATCTTTCTTTCTCTCCCTCTTTCTTTGTTGTTTAAGTTGTCTGACTTCTTTGTTGTTGCACCTTTTATTTTCTTTGCAGTTTTCAAAAGAAATGTGTATTCAATGAAAAGTACAACTATACATAAAAAAGACCACTGATGACTCAATGTCTCATCTCTAAAAATACAAGGCTATGCTTCTGATTTCTAAGGTTTTTTTCAATTTAAAGCACTATGATAATTTTAGTTTGAAGGATATATTTTTCATAGACTATCAAATATATCATATGATTAGTGTTAAAAATCACCCAAACTTTTAGTTAATTCAGTTTACCAATATAAAAATAAAAATATGTGGACATGAGTCAGAGTTGGCAGGCTTTTTAAATTTTCATCAGTTTGTATTTACATCATACGAAAACATTAAGGAAAATAATCACTAATTTTTATGTTAATAATAAAATATAATTTTGCATGTTTCCATAGAAAATTTTAGATTCAATGTATGATCTAATTTAACTAATTTAATTAACTAATTTAACTAATCTCTTTGTTTTCCTTTTTCTTTTTTTAGCAGTTTTACTGGCACATAATTCACATATCATACAATTCAATAGTTTACTCATATGAAAAGCAGTTGTAAAATCATCTCCACAATCAATTTTAGAACATTGTCTTCTTTCTTGTTGCCATTGTTATCAGCTCGCCATTTCCCCTCACCGCATAGTCGGAAAAACACAAAAATCCAAAACAAAACACATAAACAACGTCACTGCACTCTGCATGATTGCAAAGCTCTTCACCTCCCTGGTCAGAAGGGACTCACCAGGGGTTTAATCCTTGTGTGGACCCTGAAAATGAGTTCGAGGTTTCCAATGTCATCCAGAGCCTTCTGCTAACTAGGTGTTCACAATTTAAGCTATGACACCAGTCCCTCCTTTTTAAAAAAATTGTATTGTTTATAATCATTGGACCACAGCAGCTGGTGTGCTTTCTTCTGTGTGGGCTTAATCAACTCATTTACATGGCTGCTTGCTTGAAGACAAGTCTGTAATGCCCCAGTCACTATTCTTTCAAATAACTGGGCACCATCTAGTTTTTAATCACACTTTGCAGTGGTATCCAAATTTTCAGTGATCTCTTCATGAGGGCTAGTATCAGACAGGGTCATATCATAATAATGAGCTGCTCTTATACTAGGGCTAGAATTAACTGTGAGCCCCCAGTCAATTCGTATAGCTATGGTTCATGTATGTCTCTGGTTCTCTTTGTTGTTGTCAGGTGCATCAAGTCAGTTCCAGCTCATAGTGACCTTATGCACAACAGAATGAAACACTGACTGAAACAATTGTTCCTATCACTTGATTCCATTGTTGCAGCCACAGTGTGAATCCATCTCCTTGAGGATCTTCCTCTTTTTCACTGCCCTTTTACTTTACCAAGCATGATGGTTTTTCCAAGGGACTGGTCTCTCTTGAGAACATGTCCAAAGGATGTAAGAAACAGTCTCACCATCTTTGCCTCTAAGGGAGGCCATACTTCTTCCAAGTCAGATTTATTTGTTCCTTTAGCAGTCCATGGTAATATCAATATTGATCGCCAGCACCATAATCCACATGTATCGATTCTTCTTCAGTCTTGCTTATCCAATGTGCAAGCTTCATATGCATGTGAGGAAATGGAAAATGGAGAAATGGAAAACTGTGGCTTGGGCAAGGGGCACCTTATTCCTCAAAGCAACATCCTTGATTTTCAGTACTCCTAAGAGGCCTTGCGCAGTAGATTTATTTAATGCAACTCATCTTTTGATCTCTTGACAGCTGCTTCCCTGAGTATTGATTGTAGAAGCAAGCAAGGCAAAATCCTTACAACTTTTTTTCCCCTTCATTTATCTTGATGTTACCTATGATCCCGGAGTGAATAGTTTGGTCTTCACTGCATTGAATCATATCCCATAATGAAAGCTGTAATTCTTGGTCATCATCAGCAAATGCTTAAAGTCTTCCTCACTTTCATTAAACAAGGTTGTGTCCTCTGCATATTGCAGGTTGTTAATAAGCCTCCCTCCAATCCTGTTGTTATATTCTTCTTCATAGAAGCCAACTTCTCTGATTACTTGCTCAGTATACAGATCAATTAAGTATCATAAATAGATAAAATCTGGAAGCACACCTTTCCTGATCTTAAAGCATGAACTATTTCCTGTTTCTGTTCACACAACTGTCTCTTGATTCATGTACAAGTTCCAGAGGAGCACGTTGAAGGGCTCCTTCTCCTCAAGGTTGTCCATTGCTTGTTTCCTTTAGAGACCCCATTGCCAATTTATGTTAGAATATTTTACTAATCATCCCCCTGGGGAATAAAATGATTCCATCTATAGTGGCATTAATTTAGCTAATCTCTTATTTTTATTTTTATTTTTTTTCTAGTTCTTTTTTTGTTTGTTTGTTTGTTTTGTATTTTTTTAAACATTTTATTAGGGGCTCATACAACTGTTATCCCAATCCATACACACATCAATTGTGTAAAGCGCATTTGTACATCGTTTCTC
>NW_022109980.1:8180819-8196900 GCF_000313985.2 Echinops telfairi
ATATAGTAGCTTTTTCCCTATACCCCTTTTGCATTTTTTTTTCACCCGCTTACCTCAGTGGACTCATGTTGTACTTGTCCTTTTGTGCCTGACTTACTTCACTTAGCATGATTTCCTCCAACTCTTCCCATGCAGCGATGTGCTTCATACGTTCATCACTGCTTTTTAGTGCTGCGTAGTACTCCATTGTATGTATATACCAGTTTTTTAATCCAGTCATCAGTTGGTGGGAATTTGGGTTGCTTCCAACTCCTTGCAATTGTGAACTGTGCCGCGATGAACATTGGAGCACAGATCTCTGGCCTTGGTTTGTTTCTTGCCTCTTCTGGGTAGATGCCCAGTAGGGGAATTGCTGGGTCGTATGGTAACTCAATTTTCATAGAATCTCTTATTTTTAATACTATAATTTTTTCCAAGATGTTTTGAGAGAGCTGAAAAATTTACTCTGTCATCCATCCCCTGGCTATAAACCATTGTAGTGTACAATCCATTTATGTGTGTCTATAGATACATACCTGTATATAGATATATGTACATATGTGTATAAATATATACATGCCGTTTGTTAGTCCATTAGTTAATTCCAAGATTACTATTAATACTAAAATATTGGGTTGAACAGTTTCTGTGTGTCATTTCAATTTGATGTGGTCTACTTATGATAGAGGAAATAATTATCTGAACTTTGTCCTTTTACAATTGATAATTTTCAAACTAATCTGTACGATCATACTTTCACTGCATCATGCCATTTTTATCATAACTTTATGCTAACTAATATTACATTGTATAGGAATTGTTATAACTGCAGATGTAGCATATATTACAGCAGAAAAAACTAACCCTGAGAAATGGTTCATAAATATGTCAGAGTCAAGATGGGTAATGTCCTGACAGAAGCACTTATAGTCTTAAAATGCATTTACTTTAATTCATTTTGATGTGACATTTTTACTGATGGTCTCTGTACTGCTGTGCAACTTTTACCAATGCTCTCAATTAAGAATGACAAGCAAGAAGAGTTTCTCTAGATGTAGAAATGCAATTCTTTGTAGAAAACTCTGATGGCAAATTAAAACCCAGTGAGTCAAGAACACAGCTTTTATTCTCTAGTCATGCTCAAGGTAATTAAGAAGTTAGAACTCTTTAAATATTTTGGTATGAGTTCTTTTTCTACACTTTGAAATACAATAAATGTTACGAATATTCTATAGTTTAATTCTGAAGTAAAACATCAAAGGTACTCATACGTGAGCTTTGGGCAGAATGCATTCTTTTCAACATTTGTATTCAATTATTAATAAAAGAGCATTAGGAAAGAGATAATAAAAACAGAAAAAAATAGCATGATGTATCACTTAGTGGAGTATCACTCCACTAAGCAAAAAGATACAGTGGTTACACAATTGACGGTGTTCTACTGCTTTAATGTAACAAAAGAGCAAATGACCTAATAAGATGTGAGCTTTTCTTTCTCCAAAAGGGCAAATTTAAACTAAATTATGGCCTAAAAATGTTTAACTAAAATTATGTCCTACGTATAATTAGAGTGTAAAACTTGTTTAAAATTTTACTTTTGTACCTGGGACCAATAGAAAAATGTATCCAATTACTACAGACAGTGCAAGAAAAAGAATTATTAAAAACAAAGTTTTCCCCATAACATAACTAAAGATATAACTAAAGAGCTATGTTTGCTGAACTAGATGATAGTGCATAAGCTTTTTACATTGATTTTTTAATGTAAAATTTATTATGTTGTAAGCCACAAAATTTTTGAGACTCTATATCTAATGCACCTCTCAAGCCTTAAGAAATTCTTAGTTCTTGTATCTCACTAGGGAGTTAAAATAATAAAATAAATTTATTTGTAAAATGTTAACTATTTGAAGATACAAAAGTAGAGAGATTATATATCATGCTGGCTCTTTTAAACAAATTATGTAAAATATAACATGTTTAAAAACCAAAACCAAACTCACTGCCTTCTAATTCATGCCAATTCATCGTGACCCCTATAAAACACTGTAGAACTGCCCCTGTGAGTCTCTGATTTTGCAACTCTTTACAGGAGTAGAAAGCCCTGTCTTTCTCCTGGGGAGTGGCTGGTGGTTTCGACCTGCTGACTTTTGGACCAAAACTCAAAGTGTCTTCACTATGCCACCAGGACACTTATAAAATATTTAAAAATACATAGAAAAATAAAATTATAACAAAGAGCTTAACATAATAACACCAACATATACATATGAAGGAATAGGCTGTCCATTTTAGAAAAATTAGGTACTGAAAATCTTACGAATAGCTGTGGAATATTGCCAGATCCTGACAACTTCATGAATAGCAGTCATGCCAGAAAGTGAGCCCAATGACCTTCAAAATATGACTGAGAAAGAGATGGCCTTTCAAAGTAGAGTCTGTCAAAATGTAATGACATGGATTTACTAAAGCTTTGGGGAGTAAAGCCTACCAGATATTTATTTGTTGATGGGGCACCACTCAAAAAACAGCTTCAAACAGATGTTAATAATTTGAATTTGGTGTGTATGAACAGGAATCTAGGAAAAATTGTAAGTCCTCAAGTGTTAAATAGAACTAGCAAAGATTGATATACTAAACTGCAGTGGGATGAAATAGACTGGTATTAACCATTTTGAATCAGAAAAATCACAGTTTAAGAAGCAAGGAATGACAGATTCAAGAGGAATGGAATTGCATTCATCATTAAAGGGGGAAAAATAGTAAAGGGGAAATACATGAGGATTAAGCCTCTGGTGAATCCCCTCTGACCATAGCCCAGGGCTGTGAATAGCTTTGCTATCATGCAGAATGTATTGAAAAATAGATTATCTGAGATAACACTTTAGCATTTGATCTCCATTTCAATCCATTTTAAAATTTATTCTTGTTTTTCATATTTTCTGCTTTCTTTTTGATTGTGGTTTTAATCTGTTTTTTTCTTTGTTATTCTTGTTACTTTCTTTTTTCCTTTTTAATTCTTTTCCATGTAATGAATTCAGGATAGGTAAATGGCAGGGGAGCTTCAGGAGGAAGTGGGTAGCTAATAATGATTTCTATATGAATGGAGAAAATGTTCTAAAATTGATTGTGATGATGACACAACTCTTATTCATCTGCTTGAACTATTGGATTGTATGATACATGAATTATATGCCAATAAAACTGTTTTTAAAAGGGAAATTTCAAAATGTATCTTGAAGTACAATGGCATAAATGAAAGGTTAGTATCTCTCCACACATAAGGAAATCCAGTCAAAACAATTATGATTCAAATTTATGCGCCAATTGCTAAAGCTAGTTAGGTGCACATTTAAAACTTTACTAATATCTTCAGTCGGAAATTGATCAAACATGAAATCAAGATGCATTGATAATAATTGGCAATTGGAATCCACAAGTTGAAAATAAAGAGGAAGAAACAGTAGTCAGAAAATATGGTCTTGGTGATAGAAAGTTAGAGATGGCATGATAGAATTTTTCAAGACCTTCTTAATCAAAAGTATCTATTTTCTACAACACAAAGATGATTATATATATGGGCTTTTATGGATGGATTATACAGGAATCAAATTGAGTGCAATTGTAGGAAAAGATGATGGACAAGCTCAATATCAGCTAAACAGTGCCAGGTATCAACTGTTGATTATACCCATCTATCTCTCATATGTAAGTTCAGGTTGAAACTGAACCCATCTATCTCTCATATGTAAGTTCAGGTTGAAACTGAAGAAAACTAATACGAGTCCACAAAAATCAAATTACAACCTGCAATCTATTCCACCTGGAGTTTGAGAACATTACAAGAATGGAATTATACATTGAATACTAATGATAGAAGACCTGAAGATCTGTGAGATTACATCAAGAACATACATGAAAAAAGTAACATGTTACCATAAAGACAGGAATGAACGATCAAAGTGGATGTCAGGAAAGACTGAAAATTGCTCTTAATTATAAGGTGGCTAATACAAATAGAAACCATGTTAGAGTCAAAGAGCTGAACAGAAAATTTCAAAAGGCAGCTTGAAAAGACAAAGTAAAATATTATAAAGAAATGCTCAAAGACCCAGAGTTAGAGAACCAAACAGGTAGAGTACACTCAACATAAAGTAATCTGAAAGAATAAAGAAAAAAAATCAAGCCTCTAGTTGAAATATTGAAGGATTCTTTGGGCATACTATTGAAAGGTGTAGGAAGCACCAAGAAAGAAAGAAGGAATAGAACTATTAAAAAATAAATAAATAAACTAAAAAAACAAACTACTGTACCAACATTCAACCATTTCAAGAGGTAGCATATGATCAAGAACCAATGGTACTGAAGGAAGTCCAAGTTACAGTGAAGGCATCAGTCAAAACAAAGTTCCAATAACTGATATTCCACTAACTGATGAAGCACTGGAAGCACTCAATGGTCTATATCAAGAAAGTTGGACAACAGCTGCTTGAACAACTGATTGAATGAGATTCACAGCAGTACCCTTTTCAAAGAAAGGTGACTCAACAGAATGTGCAAATTGTAAAAGAATATCATTAATGCCACATTCAAGAAAAATTTTGCTTAAGATCATCCGATAAAAGTCACAGAAATAAATTGATAAGGAGGTGCCCGAAATTCAGGTCAGTTTCATAAGAGGGTATGGAAATAAGGGATATCATTGCTGATGTCAGACAGACCTTGACTGAAAAAAAAGTTCGAGACAGATGTTCACTTGTGTTTCAGTGAGTAGACAAAGGCATTCTACTGTGTGTGTGGACCATAACAAACTATGGATATCCTTGAGAAGAATGAAATTTCAAGAGCAATTCATTGTGCTCCTGTGGAACTTGTATATGACCCCAAAAGATGGAACAAGGGAATTCTTCATGGTTTAAAATCAGGAAAGGTGTGAATCAAGGTTGTATCCGCTCACCATATTTCTTCAATCTATTTGCTGAAAATGGATCAGAAAAACTGGATTATATGAGAAGAATGTGGTATGCAGGTGACACAACCTTGCTTGCTGAAAGGGAGGAGGACTTGAAGCACTTGCTGGTAAAGATCAAGGGTTGCAGCCTTCAATATATATTACAACTTAATGTTTAGACAAGTAAAATCCATACAATTGGACCAATAGGCACCAACACGATAAATAGGGAAAATATTGTAGTTGCCAAGGATTTCATCTTGCTTGGATGCACAATTAACGGTCATGAAAGCAACAGTCAAGGGGTGAGAAGATGGATTGCATTAGGTAAATCTGCAGAATAAGGACCTCTTTACGGTGTTGAAAAGCAAAGATGTTACTTTGAGGACTGAGGTGAGATTGACTGAAGCCCTGGTATTTTCTATCACTTCATATGCATGTGGAAGTTAGACTCTGAGTAAGGCAGACTGAAGAAGAATTGATGCATTTGAATCATGGTGCTGGAGAAGACTATGGAAAGTACCATGGACTGACAAAACACCAAACAAATCTGTCTTGGAAGAAGTATAGCCAGTGTTCCTTAGAGGTAAGGAAGAGTTTGTCTCTTGTACTTCGGACATGTTGTCAGGACAGACCAGTTTCTGTAAAAGGACATCGTGCTTGGTAAAGAAGAGGGACAACGATAAGTGGAAGACTTTCAACAAGTTGGATTGACACAGTGGCTGCAAATATGGGTTAGAAAATAACAATTTTGAGGCTGGCAAAGGATGACAATATCTTGTTCTGTTTTGAAAGCATCGCTATGAGTCAGAACCAACTCTATGACACTTAAGAACATAAGCCTTACTGGTTTTGCTTTTCAGAGAATTCAGAGAATGCCCTAAACTACAGTACATGGTGACGCTGCCCCCACCACCCCCCGCCCTTAAATCTCATACACTGGATTTTTCAAATGTAGAAAATTCTTGTGTATATTTTATACATTTTTTGAAGAATCATAGACATCATTTTATTAGGACAGAATCCAGACATCATACCATTCAGTAACTCAGTCTTATCAAAAAATGTTGTCTGTTTCAAAACATTTTTTTCCTTCAACTATTCTTAAACTTCAGCTAAAACTCTAGGACACTGTCTTCTTATCTTAAGGCTAGTTCTCTGTGCCTTGATATTCTGTTATTCTGTCCTGTGGATTTTAGCTATTTTAATCTTTTCACACTTTTAGCTCTAAGGTCTCAATTTAGGGGTATCTCCAGACTAAGCTGGGTTCTCAATCCCTGCATTGTAAACTGCAAAATTTGTCTAACAATGGATCCCTGGTGGCTTAGTGGTTATGTGTTGGGAAGATAACCCCAAGTTCATTCATTTGAAAGCACCAGGCACTTTGTGAGATAAAGACAAGGCTTTATACTTCCATAAAGAGCCACTGTTGAGGAAGCTCATGGGAGCAACTCTACCCTGTCTTATAGATTTGTTATGAGTTAGAATGTCTGCATGGCATTGAGAAGTTTGAACAATTTTTGAGACTCATTTTATTTGCTGCCTCTCTCTCCAGAACTTGATGATTAAAGTCTGAAAATCATTATTTCTTATAAATTCTAATCACTTCAGTCACATATTGACCAATATATCACATATTTGGGTTTTTAACACTGGTAAAAAGAATAAGGTAGCCCCAAATGTCTATGCATTAATCCTTGAAACTCTTAATTGTTATGTTGCATTGAAAATAGTAATTAAGATTTCACATGGATTTAAGTTGACTAAGTAGTTTAAAATAGCAAGAGTATTTTAAAGCACTCTGGGTGGGCCCAATACAAGGAAAGGACTCAAAAGTATTACAGGAGGCAAAAGGAAAAGTGAGTTGATGTGAAAAATATACAACCCATTGGGCCTCTATGGATGGAGGTAGTTATAAACCAAGGACTACAAGCATCTAATAGGAATTATAACATTCAGGAAAGCGGATTTTCTCCGAGAGTCTTCAGTTAGGAGTACAATCTTGATAATATCTTGATTTTAGGCCAATGAAATCCATTACAATTTTCTAAGATGCATAGCAACTACAGAAGAAGTGATGCTGTTTTAAGCCACCAAATGTGTGGTACATTTTTATATCAGTAAAATAACACTAATAATATACGTGAAAAACACGACAGAAACTATCATCATTCACAATTAAAGGTCAGTCTTAGGCCAAGGTAAAACATATCAAGGTCTTAGCAATTTCTTGGATACAAGAAGTTGGAACATAAGCAAGCAATTTGAACAAAAGCATTATCAGCGATAACAGACGTGATCTATATGAGAAATTTCCTGTATTTTATTTCCAATTATATTTTGTGTCAGGTGAAGGAAGTAGACTCAGATTAAGGTCCTTCCAAAGAAATAGAGACTAGAAATTATCATATGAATGCTAACAGCCCTTGTAAAGTTAGTTCCTTAGTATATAATTGTTATTGCGCTTTGTTGAGTGTGCTCCAACTGATAGCAACTGTAAGTGAAGCAGAATGAATCATTATAAATTGCCAATATAATGAGCATATTGTAGCCATCATGTTAATATATCTTATTGATGGTCTACCTTCTACCTCTTTTTCATACACCTTCTAATTTTAGTAAGCAAGTTATCTTTCTCCAGGGATTGGTCCCTCCAGAATACACGTCCAAAGGCCATGAGATGAAGTTTCACTATTCCCATTTCTAAAGGTTGTAATTCTTCTAAAATAGATTTGATCATTCTTCTGGCAGTGCAGGATGTACTTCTATTCTTCACCACTACAATTCAAATATATAGAATATACTTTGGTCTTCCTTATTTAATGTTAAACTTTCACATGCATATGAGGTGATTGAAAATGTGATTCAAGCTCATCGTGGTTCAAGATCACCAGACTCAACGTAACATCCTTGCTCTTCAACACTTTTAAGAGATCTTTTGCAGCAGATATTATTTCATGCCTGCTGCTTCCATGATCAATAATGATGGATTCAAGCAAAATTCAGTCCTTGACAATGTCAATCTTTTATTTGCTATCATCATTGTCTGTTGGTTTAATTGTAAGAATTCTTTCTTTCTTTGTGTTGTGATGTTTTAATTTTTATCAGCAAGCACTTCCAGTCCTCCTCACTTTCAGCAGGCCATGTTGTGCCATCTGCATATTAAAGGTTGTACTACACTTTCCTCCAATCCTGTTAGCCAGATCATCTTCATGTAGGCCAGTGTCTCAGGTTATTTTTTCCAGCATATAGATTGAATAAATGAAAAGCTACAAACCAGATGCACACCTTTCCTGATTTTCAGCCATGCAGCATCCTCTTGTTTTATTTAGATGACGGCTGCTTGGCATGATTATCCACTGATGGACATTAATCTTGTAGTTTCCAGAGAATTAAGAGATTGCCAAGGTAAATTATGACAACATCTGTCTCAGAAAATAGAGAATTATTTTTCCAGGAATAATCAACGAGGGTTAACAGCTACTGCCAATGAAAATAAATCCTCAGTAGCCTGGAAGTAATGATTCTAATTATTTAATTTACATTTATTGTTTCTGTTCCCTGTTCAGTTTTTCAACAAAATAGAGATTGTCCCTCATTTAATGTCAGCATACAAACGTGTCTTCTACTCCATGAACTGGATAGTAATTGTAAAAATGTAAGCCTTTGTCTTATTAGACAGCAGTGTCTAGGCTAATGGAAAATAAAATAGCCAGGCAATTAACTATTGTACCACACAACAATACCCTGATAAACTAAGAAAAACAAATATTCTCATATTAATAAGGAATTTATTCCTCTATCAGAGAACAACAGGCTATTGATTTTGCCTGACGATATCAGTGTGTGGTTAATATAAAACTGTAGAGATAGAGTATGTAGGCAGTGTTGAGAATAAAATGAGGATGATTTGACACATTATGAGAATCCATTTCAATGTGCTTTGGGTAGATTTTCTGACAAAATAATGCATATGTAAAAAAAATCATCAAACTGAGAGGTCAAAATTTACCTTAATGATTATCTAATACAACCACAAATGGATTTCTAGCTCCTGTCTTATTACCACCAGTGTTATTAACACAAAGCTTTCCAAGGCAGTCCATTCTGTTAATGGACAGCACTAACTAAATGCTATGTCTTCCTTATTGAGCAATACTCGTACCTCTGGTCTTCAATTGGTACTAATTCTTCTGTTGTTACTCATGGAATTCTCCAAAAATTGAATTCAGATAATTAAGTGCCCTATCAATTCTTATTTTAAAAATAAAATTAGATGACTCGATTCAAACATACTGTATATAAATATAATTATTGACACAAATTTTTACATACATTTTTAATGAATTTCACTAATAGTTTCAGTCAATATTTTTCTTCCTATCCTAATGTCATACATAGATTAAAATTGAATGCCATCACTATTCTCCTTAGGAGATAATGCCAAACCAACTTACTTCTATGGAGTTAATTTTGACTGTTAGCAATCCTATATAGAATTTCCTCCTACAGATAGGCTGGGGAGTTTGAACTGCCAATCTTATGGTTAGCAAGACAATGCTTTACCACAGTACCTTTGGGTTCTTTTTAGGAGATATTACATATCACTAATAGGAGAGATAGCGGTGTGATTATTTTGGTAAATGCACATGAGGCTTATATACCCAGTAATCAGCACTGTTTGCAGCTGTTCACTGGACAGAGAACAGTGTAGCAATATTATTGTGTTGCCTATATATTTCCATCTTCCCAGAAAGGGTACAGTAAGGCTCTGACTAAATTTAGATATATTGTATCCACTGCTATAATTCCCTTATATACTACCTCAATAGGTCAAAAAGCAAGTGACATCATTGATTAATGTTCATTGTTCTTATTCCATAATAATAAAATATTTATTTCACAATTCATTTTATAATTTTACTACAATCACGAGACATGCTACTAATCTGTTCCTTTCATTTCCTGAAAATCAGGACCATATTTTTCCATATTCAGCCTTCTCACCATTTTCATTTGCTTCATAATGATTAAAGAATTGCTGACCGATTTAATGAAGTAATAATTAAGCTCTCTCATCATGCTTTATATGTCCTCTCTTAAATTCTTATTATTTAATCGTTGTCTTCATTTTTCTATGGCAAATGGTGATTCCATAGGCTCTAAACTGAAATTTATTTACATTTTTGGCTGAGAAGACAAAATAGAATTGTGCAGTTTCACTTTCTCTTTCATCATCCACTAACATATTCCCTTTTCCAAATATCAGATTTATGTTTTTCTTTTCATTTTGTTTTAGTTTAGTTTAAACATTATGATAAACATTGCTTAGATAACTTTATTGTCTGTTGATTTCTAACATCTGTCAATTCCATTGGTATAGTGCCATTGTTGTTTTGTAATAGCACTTCCAAATATTCATTTAAATATTTATTTAAATATTCATTACTAGAAGTGCAAAGAACTGGACTTAACTGAAAAAGAATACATTTCTCTAGCTGAGAGCGTTGAAGAAAAAAAATCAAATCTCAAGTTTCAACATGAAAAATTCTACATGCAAAATTTTGTAAGCATTAAAAATCTCAGGACCAGGGGTGACAGTGGCGATACCAGGAGGGAAAGGGGGTGAAGAAAGGGGGAATGGATCACAGGGAGCTACATATAACCTCCTCTCTTGGGGACGGGCAGCAGAAGGGTGGGTGAAGGGAGACGCCGGACAGTGTAATATAAAATACAATAATAATGTATAAATTATTAAGGGTGCATGGGGGAGAGGGGAGGAGGAAGGGAAGGGGAGGGGGAAAAAAAGGAAAATGAGCTGATTCCGGGAACCCAAGAGGTAAGCGAATTTTGGGAATGAGGGCAACAAATGTATAGATGTGTTTTATATAATTGATCTATGTATTGTGATGAATTGTATGAGCCCCAATAAATTGATTTAAAAAAATGAAATATATAGTGTCACTGTAGTAAATTGATTGATTAATTTTCACCCATTTCAAGAAATAGTAGATGATTAAGAAACAATGGTATTGACAGCAGCCAAATCAGCACAGAAGGCATCGTTGCCGAACGGGATTTCAGGAATGGACTGAATACCAACTAAGATGTTTGAACAAAGGTAGTGGATCGATTCACACCCTCTGCTAAATTGGATATTTAATACCTGATGATAGGATTTAGGTATTAACTCCGAAATAAAAATAAATAAATAAAATTTAAATATTAAAATAAATAAAAAGATAGCATGCTTTCATCAAAGCCATTCCTCTGTGCATAATAGCCATATCAGACACAGAGCAAGATCCCAGGACCATCAGAAAGCATGTTCAAGACCTCTGTATTCTGTTGAATCACCATATTTTGAATGGGTATAAATGTGGACCTGATACCATTCGGATGTTGGAATGATCCTTCTTTGTAACAATTTTAACGGTGCAGGACAATTCAGTATGTATTTATGTTCTACGTAGGGTTGCTATGAGTCGGAACAGATTTGGAGGGCACTGAATAAGAACAGTAATCATTTAAAATAATATACCGTTAAGATAAAAGGAGATGGAATGTTTGAAATTAAAGGAATGAAAAAGTAATATGACAAAAATAAGATCCAACTGCTTGTCATTTCCTCACTCATTTGCCAAAAGAACAACAACAAAATCTGTCTTACAAGAAGTACAGGCAGAATGTTTCTTAAAGCAAGAATAAAAAAGCAATTTAACCATGGGAAGAAAAAAAAAAGTTCTAAACTTGATTGTGGAAATGATTGTACATGTCTTCTTGATATGATTAAACTATTGAGTTGTATGATATGTGAATTATGTAAAACTAAAAACAACGAAAATGAAATGCAAAGATTTTGAGGGAATTACCAAAAAAGAATCATAATTTATTTAAATTTGTGCATGAAAATAAACTGCTTTCCTTAAAAAAAAACAAGAATATATTTTGGACATATAATCAGGAGAGAACAGCCCCTGGTGAAGAACATCATGCTTGGCAAAGCAGAGAGGCAGCAAAAAAGAAGGATTCACACAATGGCTGCAACAGTGGGCTCGAATATAGGAACAATTGTGAAGATGGTACAAAACCAATCAGTGTTTCCTTCTGTTGGTCATAAAGTCACACTATAAGTCACAATGAACTTAATGGTGTGGGATTATAAAGAGCCTTTTCCCCAGCTTTGTCTCCCCCAAAGACATGCCAAACATTAGAGCCTATTTGCCAGCATAAGAAAGGAGTTCAGATGCTTAGAGACATCCTCCCTGAAGGCATTCAGTTGCCAGACAATATTGTCTGGCCCCACCCCCCTAAAGGCTTTTGACCATCAGTCTGGTCCTTGTAGGTAGAGTTCACACCCTACTGACAATGGTTTCTATGGAAATCCAGAGAATAGGTCAAACCCACTCAGTGAAATCCAAAGTTAGGCCATCATCATGAATCTAGGGTCTGCCCATCTTGTCACATGTATACCCTTATTCCCTCCTCTTCCAATAGCGTATGAACACCTAGATCACACCCCCCTCATTACTGTATTACCTATAGCACAACCCTTTCCTGTGATGTATGCCTTCATCTGTAATTAGGGGACTTGCACGTCCCCAGAGAATATGTAAGCCCTGGTTAGCAATAAATCTCTCTCCACGTGGACCACCAAGTGAGGCTGAGGTGAGCATGCTACCATGAAATGTGTCTGACTCCATTATTTCAATCCCTCTTCTATCTCTCATACTCTCTATGACTTTGCTATCATCTGTACTTATTATCGCTGTACAATTGCACCTACCTATGATGATGTGTTAGGGGCTGGTTTCCCTGACACAAGAACACTTAACAATAACTTCACTTTTCATCCCAACAGGTTGGTTTATTCAAATAAATTATGGATTTTTTTCCTTTTGCACACTCTACATGCATAATTGATTATAAATTGTTTGAGAACTTTGAAATGCATGTTCAATGTGTTTTATCTGTGGTTTGTACATTCCTTAATACATGCATCTGTATGTGTTATTTTCAGCCTTTGTTCCAAATTGTTTTTAATAACTATGACATCTAACCTCATTTCCATAAACAATTAATACATGAATTAAACAATGTTATCTAATAGTAAAAACTGTGTACAGTGCCCCATTTGGTATTATGCTCTGGAAATGTGATTGTAGAATTGTGAAAAATCTCCAAGAGCTCTGTATTTAAGTTCATAGCATGTCAGCAACTACAATTTTTCCCTACTGATGGAAGAGGGTTTTTTATCCCCCCCTCCTTCCAAAAGAGAAAGCACAGCTTAGCCTGAAAAATTCTTCAGCAGACTAATGGTGTGATTCCACTTCAATAAAATAGGGATGGGAGATTTTCATTATATTCAAGCATTTCACTGAAGATTTAAGAAGGTTATTAATTCTCAAACAAGTCACCACCATCCATAACTTCCGTTTTCCATACTGAGCTGCTCAAAAAGTTCACTGATGTATCACTTGGAATTTAAGCACTCAATCCTCTATTAAGTTCAAAGACTCTTATTAAAATGTTAGTGTAATAGTAAATACAATTTTTATGATAAAATTCATATTACGCTATTTCTATTACTGAATAGCGCCATTTATGTACTCATTGCTTTAATTCAAGAAATAGTGATTTGTTTTGAAATAGTGATTTTTATAGGTAAGTACACTAATTTGCATTTTCTCAACTCTTCTACTGGTTAGGAATTGGGCTGCAATTGCGTAGTCAGCAGTTCAAAACCACCAGCAGTTCTGAAGAAGAAAGACTGGGCGTTCTAGTCCAGTAAACAATTATAGTCCCAGAAATTCACAGGGGGTCGCTATGAGTCAGCATTGACTCCATGGCAGTGAGTTTGACTATTTTGGAATACTGCCAGTGCCCTCTTTTCTCAAGAGATTGTTTTCAATATTTTCATATACACTTCCAGTTCCTTTTCTGTGTGTGTGTGGTTTTTAACATAATTAAAGTGTGTAGTGTTCTTTGATCACTTTTATCTAATTGACATGTTTTTTAAAGTACTTTTACTATTATACATAATCTTGAATCATTCATTTAATAACAACAAAGAGTTACATGGACTGGGAACATTTTTATGGCAAATTACTTATCAACATTGACCCTCTTTTCTTTATGTAGGGAATCATAGTAGAATCTTTGCCATAGATAGTAATGAATACTGACTGAATCAATACATGTAAATGTTTTTGCCCAGGCTCATCATAAACACTCAATGATATATATTATGTTAAGGAAGAAAAAAGCCCTAAATTGGTTAACCATTCCTTCCACTAACGATAACTTGGAGTTTTTCACTGTTACAAATAATTTTTCAGTGAACATCTTTGCATAACCTTGGCCATTATCAAGTATTCCTAGAAGTTAAATTGCTGTGTCAGAGCATATGTGCATTTAAATTTTTATCCCAACTGCCAAATTGCTTTCCAAAGCAACTATTATTTCATTTATTTGTAGTAATGGTTTGTATTCTCTGTATAAGGTCCCTTCATCTGTTATTAATTTTTTTCATATTTAAATCATTTTATGAGGGCTCGTAGAACTCTTATCACAATCCATACATCAAGTGAATCAGGCATGTGTGTACACATGTTGCCTTCATTCTTTTCTAGACATTTACTTTCTATTGAGCCCTTGGTATCAGCTCTTTTTCCCCCCTCCTCACTCCACCTCCATCCTCATAGCCCCCTGATAGATTGTGATTATTTTCATTTTTATTATTTTCATCTCTCACACTGACCGCTGTCTCCCTTCCCCCATGTTTTCTGCTGTTCGTCCCCCTGTAGAGGGGTGTCTGGTTATGTGTTGATCATTGCGATCGGTTTCCCCTTTCCCTCTTCCTCTTCTCCTCTTCCTCCTACCCTTCTGGTATCACTATTCTCACTCCTGGTTCCTGGATTTTGTGTGTCGTGAGCTACCATCCCTTTCTATAACTGTGTACATATTCAGGTCTGGTCTGAATTGAGAAGCAGCACTGGGGTCATAGTTTACAGCTGCCAGTATTTCCTCCATTTTGTTATTTTTAAAATTTGGTACCTATTGTCATTGATGAAGCAGAAATCTTACATTTCCAATAGGTCAAATTGTTAAGCTTGATTTTAATGACCTTCACGTTTTCTATCTTACCTAAAATCCACAGCCTGGAAAATTTTTCTTTAAAAAGCTAGATAGTAAAGATTTTAAACTTTGGATGCCACCTAATCATTTTTTAAATAAAAAACTCTTTAAAATCGTATATATATAAGAAAGGCTGGATTTAAAGGCTATGACTTGTTGATTACTACATTAGAATATAATAAATCTATCCAATTATATTTTCTTCTACTAGTTTATATAGCAATAAAAAATCTTATTAAATAAAAATATGATAATCCACAGGGCCCAACTAAAATACATTTCTAACTCTCAATTCCATACAGAAAAATAATTTTGCTCAGAATTTGTAATAAAAGACAATCATAATGTTGATTTGTGATTCAATTCAAAATTTGATTCGTGATTCAAAAAAGATATACCATATTTTCCATACAATAAATCTGTAGTCAAGAAATAATTGAAATGTCCTTTTGAGAATAGCACCTCTAGGTTACTGGTTTACAAACAAAGTCACCATACAGTTAATGGAAATTAAAATCGCAACTAGATACCAGTACATAGGACCAGAATAATGAAATGTATATAGAAACATGAAAGGCAGAATATATTCAAACCGATTCTGACACATAGTGACCCTTTAAACTGAGTAGAACTACTCCTGTGGGGTTGTATGTTTCTAAGTTTTTAACTCTTTATAGAGTAGATAGCCTCATATTTCCAGTGGTTCCCAACTTCTGACCTTGCAGTTAACAGCCCAATGCATAATTCACTACTATACCAGGACTCCTAGGGTTCCTGGTGGAAGATACTTATTTAAAAGAATAGACACTGAAGCCAATGTACTTGTATATCCCACAAATTAAATTTATTAAAATATTGGAACATAACATACTTTATAAAACTATGAGACATAAGAGTAGACAATACAATAAAAGAAAGGGTCAAGAAAGGAAATCAATGTTTGTAAGCTACAGAAAATAACAGGATTTTAAATGCTTAAAGAAAGAGAAAACTCAAAAAAAAAAAAAAAAAAAA
>NW_022109980.1:8197049-8304416 GCF_000313985.2 Echinops telfairi
AACAAAATAGAAATTTCAGGGAATGCAACTAACACAATATCTGGGGTAAGACAGCGGCAGGTAGAACATGACTCAAGTGTTACCTTTCATTGGATAGAAGCCAACAAAATAGACATAAACCAGGAAGACTGACATTGATGAGTTTACTGTATGCCTAAAGCCTCTGAGGGCAACAGAATTAGTGAGATTTGCATCTTTTCCCAGGAATTTCACTAAGCATTCCCAGGAATGGTGAACGATAATTCTGAGAGAGATTCTACCACTGTATTGGCTTAGAAAAGATAGTAATAATAATTATTATAAAATGCTACTTAGTCCTCTAGTCGATGGTGATCTCATGTGTGCCAAAATAAAACTGATTCACAAGGTTTTCAATGGCTGAACTTTCAGAAGCAGACCATTTGAGACTTTCTCCCAAGATCCCTTCAAGTGGACATGATCTTCTAAATTTTCGGTTAGTGACTGAGCATATTAAGCCATTGCATCACCCAGGGACTCCATGTACATAGAAGAGATGAAAACTCAAAACACTTAACTGTCAAAAGAAATAATTGAATCAGAAAACAGGAAAGGGAAATGATGAGATATTTCACCTAAAAAGATATACAGATATCAAATAAGTACATGAAGTTATTTCAGTAGCACTCACCATACAGTTACTGGATACTAAAACCACAATTAGATTCTAGTGCATTAGCTATATACTGCTATGTCACTATCAGAATAATTAAAGATGTATAGTAAAATGAAAGGTAGAATATATTCAAGAAATGTAAAGTCTGTTAATCATTATAATTTTGATCCATGTGGTGTGCCACATTAGTAACCCTGGGTCAGGCAAATGAGTACTGTACTACATATACTCCATGATCTGCAGTAAAATAAGTAAATAGTTTGGGGCCTATTTATGCAGCAAATGATCATTTATCAATGAAAATAAATAATTTCTACCTAAGTGTAAAACCATAAATTAATATTATGAAAGCATCGATTGCTGAGATAAATAATGTAAATACAAAAAAATAATTATAGTGTGGTTCTATTGATAGAAATTGAAAACCTTAGGAAAACGGAAGTATTTAATAGAGGAATGCATATACCAGTAGTAAAATGGTAAAGCCCAGGAGGAAAGTAGAGATTGATAAAAAGCACTTGGCTCTGATAAGGTGGAACAGGATTGTAATCTTATATAAGTTTGCGGGTGTGTTTAATGTTGTTGGAAAATTATTATTTCTTGAACAATATGCTCTCCAGTTTGTTTACTCTATTTTTGTGATGCATACCAAGGTATTCTTTTATTTATTTGTTTTTAAGTATAAAAATAGGAATAGAACGTTAGTAAATATAAAATGGCTAGAAGTTTCCAATAGATGCTCTCTCAGTTTCATTCCAAAACGCTTTTGGAGATTTTTTTTAAATCCCTGAACACACCTGTACTGTTTTAACTGGTGTCAACTATTTTACCTTTCTATTTTCTAACATCCATTGCAATGGCTACCCCAAAACTCACAGGCAAAATGCATGATTAAAGAGTTTATTAAGAATGTTAACAAGTTGTAATGCCAGCGAGAAATACTCACAGTAGTTGTTGACTAGAACAGTTTACACAGTTTCCTACATCAGCAAGTCTAATTTACCCACTTGAGTGCCCAGAGGCACCCCACTCCACAAGCTGGGATTCTGCACAAGAGCACTCATCCCAATGTGCTCTGTTGGTTGGGAAGTCTATCACCCTGATCCATGCTCTGGCTCTCCTGTTTCTACTGCTGTTCTTCTGACAGTATAGCTGTTGTTTGGCTCCAAGAGGTTCACTGCTCAGGACCTGAGGTCCAGAGGACATGTTCCATTTCTGCCTCTTGCTGGTAATGGTGTCTTTCTTCTTAATTCTCTGAGGGCTCATATTATACATTGCAGGATGGCACTCCGGAGAATCCTATTTGCTCACAGATGAACTGTATCTTCCCTTACCTGCTTATCAAACTCATGCACAGGAAGACATCACCCAAATGTAATCATCTATTATCCAACCCTGGATTGTATCTTATTTATGCACATATGACCTGGGGCTTCTGGCAAGATGCTTCCAGTAGGCATTGACTCCCTACTAATCTTTATCAGCCAGGCTTTTTCTCAGGTCACTCCAAAAGCAATTTTCTTTCTTCTTAGAGCTGTAGGCTATAATTCCTTACATCCATTGTAAACAACAGTAACTCAGATAAATATTAAGCCAAGAGTGTGGTGCCGTTCGCACCTTCTAATATATGGTCAAGATGATTCCACACAAACTCAATGGCAGTTTTTTTGTTTTGTTTGTAGTAAGGTTAGAACTCAATCTCATCCCCTTCCCATTTGTTAGCAGATAATGTCCTCCAAAATGGGGTTACAGCCACAGATATAAGAAATCCAGAATTATTATGTTTCATATATGGGATTATGTGTGGAACAGCCATATTAATCAAGTATAACTCACACCCTAAAAACGATGTCAAACTATCTAATGAGAACATCCGAGAAGATACTTAATGGACTCAACTGTGAAAATGTTGTTGTGATTAGGCGTTAAGTCAATTTTGCCTTGGAGAGACAGAGAAAATCACTGCCAGCATCTGCACTTTTCTTACAATCACTTCTTTCCTTTGAGCTGATTATTGCAGCCACTGTAACAGTCCATCTCCTTGAAAAGTCCCTCTTCCTCACTGACCATCTAACTTTAGCAGATATTGTAACCTTCTCCACAGATTTCCCCTCCTGAAAATACACCAATTTCACTTGTAAGGAGCAGTCTGACTGCACTTCTTCCCAGACAGATTTGTTCTTTCTTCTGACAGTCTATGGGATGGTCTATAATCTTCTTCAACATGATTATTCAAAGACAGAAATTCTTCTTTGGTCTTCCTTATTCATTTTCCATATATCCTCATGCATATGAGTCTCAAAGACCCAAAGGTCAACGGATTAAACAAAGGATTGGACTGATTAAAAAATAACTAGCCTTTCACTTTCAGCACAGGAATTATTATATGAAACAAACTACTTGGAAAAAATAGGAACAACGGTGTACTATTTACATTTTGATGTGCAAAACCATGATCCATACCAACATGATGTTTACATAATTTTATAATTAATTATATGGAGTGATACCTTGAGTATATCAACATATTTTTATAACCATTTTGAAAATGTGATTTCATGATAACATTCAAGCAATAAGAGGTATGTTTCATCAAGGGCGAAGACCTCATTCTGGTTTTCCTGAGACTGTCTGAGTCTTAAAACCGAAAGCACTGTGACCAGGGAATTACTTCAGTCCTGGCAAATTGAGAGAGTTGAGCACCCTAAGTGAAAGGTGAGCCCTACACAGATAAGTCACTGTTTATAATAACAGGCAATTGAAAATCGATGGAGAATTACAGGGTATAATAGAGTAATACATCCCAGATACAAGTTATCACCTCAGAAGACAGAGGAAAGTGAGAATTGAATGGGGATATGTTCAAAGCATATATCTCCAACTTTATACTAAGCATGACTTAATATTTTCACAATAACTAATGAATCAGACTAATGATAAATTACATTATTTGATAAAACACAGATTTAGAAATGTATAACCCATATTTGAGATTGCATAATGAGCAAAACCATTTCAAAAATCCATTTTATATCATAAACAGAGTAGGATAAAATTTGACACTTTGATTAATAACTAAAAGCATACAACAAAAAGTAAACAATACAGGCTATACCTTTTTAAATAAAAGTTTATTGAAAGTTATATGGATGAGATAAGCTGTCAAAAAGAAAGGAAAAATGAAACTTATGTTGTTAGATGTCATCAAATTTGTTTTGATTCATAGTGACCTTATGTAAAACAAAATGAAACACTGTAGAGTTCTACACTATCCTCATAATTTTTTCTTGTGTTTGAGTCCATTGCTGCAGTCATTGTGTTAACTCACTGTATTGAGGGTTTTCTTCTTTTTCCACTGAGCCTCTACCTTATTAAGGATGATGTCTTTTTCCAGGGACTGGTCTCCCTTTATAACCCAAAAATCAAACTCATTGCCATCAAGTTGATTCTGACCCTTATTTATCCTATAAAGCAGGATACATATTTCTCATTGGCTTTCTGAGACTTAAAATCCAAATAGGAGTAGACATATTCATCATTCTCCCTCAGAGAGGCAGGTGGATACGAACTGATGTCCTTGTGGGAAGCAATTCATTGCATAATCCACTAAGCCACTAGGTCTCCTTTAGTCTCACCTGATAACATGTCCAAAGTATGTAGGACAACATCTCCCAATCCCCTATCCTAAGAAGCATTCTCAAAGTAATTCCCCCCCTTTCACAAGGTATTTTTTAGCAGAGTTAGCCAGTTCAGTGTTGTTGTTAAGTGCCATCCAGTCAGCACCAGTGACTCTTTGTACAACAGAATGAAACACCACCAAATCCTATGCCAATCTCATAATTATTCTTATGTTTGAACCCACTGTTCCAGCCACTGGGTCAGGCCATCCAGTTAAGGGTCTTCCTTTTTTTTTGCTGATCCACATTGCCAAGAATTTTGCCAAGAAGCTATGTCCTTCTCCAGCAATTGGTCTCATTTGAAAACAGGAACAAAGTACATGAGACTCTCACCATTGTCCCCAAGCAGCAATTTGTCAGTACTTCTTCCAAAACAGATTTCTTTGTTCTTTTGGCAGTAAATGGTACTTTCACTATTCTTCACCAGCACCATAACTCAAATGCATCAGTTCTTATTAGGTTGGTCTTCCTTATTCAATGTTTAACTTTCACATTCATAAAAGGCAATTGAAAATCTCATGGCTTGGGTCAGGCGCACCCTCATCCTCAAAGTAACATCCTTGCTTTTTAACATTTTAAAGAGGTCTTTTGCAGTAGATTTACCAAATGAAGCGGATTTTTCTAATGCAGTGCTTGGTTTGATCCCTTGACTTGATGCTACCATGAACACTGATTGTGGATCCAAGCAAAATGAAATATTTGGCAACTTCAAGGTTTTATTCATTTATTATGAAGTTGACTATTGGTCCATTTGTGAATATTTGTGTTTTATTTATATTGAGTTGTAACCCATGATATCCTTCATCTTCATTAGCAATTGCTCCAAATCTTCATAATTTTCAGCAAACAAGGTAGTGTCATCTGCATATCACAGGTTGTTAATGAGCCTTCCTCCAGGCCTGATGCGGTCTTAATATAATCCAGTTCTTCTGATTATTTTTTCAACATACAGAATAAATAGGTATGATAAGAGGATACAATGCTGATGCATACTTTTCCTTGTTTTAAACCATTCAGTATTCCTTTGCTCTGTTCACACAATTGCATCATGGTCTATGTACAGGTGTTTCATGAGTACAGTTAAGTGCTTTGGAATCCCCATGCTTCTCAGTGCTATCCATAGTTTGTTATGTCATATTGGATAGTCAATAAAACACAAGTAAACATCTTTCCTGTATGCTCTGCTTCCATTTAAGATCTATCTAATATCAGCCATGATAACCCTCATTCCACATCCTCCTCTGAAACTTGCCTTAGCCCCTGGAAGCTCCCGGTCAATGTACTGCTGCAACCATTGTTAGATAATTTAAAGTAGAATATTGAATCTCTTCTGATGTGCACTTTGATATTTTCATTTTGTCCTGCCAACTTTTAAGGACCTTCTGTTTTCTTTCTGTATGATATTTTTTTAAATAAATCATTTATTGGGAGCTCTTATAAATATTATAACAATCCATAATTCAGTTAGATCAAGCATAATTTTACAATTGCTACCACCATTAGTTTCAAAACATTTTCTTTCTTCCTGAACTCTTTGATATCAGCTCCCATTTATCTGTTCCTTCCACACCCTACCCCCAAGGAATCCTTATTAATGTATTATTTTTATTATTTGTTGCATCTTACACCATCCAATGTATCCATTTACTACAGGTATACAGTCATCAACGCTATCAGCTCCCCCTTTCCTCCCTTCCTCTTGTCTCTTCCTGTACCCTCAGGGAATCATTACTGCTATTATGGTTTCTGAAGGTTTATCTATCTTGTCATTCATGCCTCGAATGCTCTTAATTATACAAATGAGCACACACTGGTCCAACAATGAGGTAAAAAAAAAAGACCATAGAAGCCTTCCACCTGCTGGCATTCGCTTTCACACTTGCTGTGGGACCGCCAGTCTCGTCTCCCTCCAAATGGACCCCAACTGTTCCTGCGCCACTGGTGGCTCCTGTAGCTGCTCTGACTCCTGCAAGTGCAAAGACTGCAGATGCAAGTCCTGCAAAAAGAGCTGCTGCTCCTGCTGCCATGTGGGCTGTGCCAAGTGTGCCCAGGGCTGCATCTGCAAAGGGGCATCGGACCAGTGCAGCTGCTGCGCCTGATGGGAGAGCCGATGTGAATAGACTGGCCTGTCCAAAGCCAGAGATTCTCCCTCAGATGCCTTTGAATTCTTTACTAACTCCTTTTTATTTCTACAAAATATATGAAAGATGATCATAAAAGTTGGTCAATTAAGAACAAACAAAAGACCATAATAATAAAGGGAGGAGATATTAATGAACTAGTGAATAGTTTTGTGTTTCATCAGTGCTATACTGCTCCCTAGATTTATTATCCCTTCCTTGTGGTCCTTATGTGAGGGACTGTCCAATTATTTTACAGGTAGATTTGGGTCTCCACTTTGTCCACACTCCTTCATGTCAATTTGATTGCTTGCTTTCTTGATGTCATTCCACAACACAACTGACCTTAAGTATTAGTGTTCAGTGCATCAAATATGTTCTTGATATGGCCTCTAAATTCAGGTGGGATATACTCAAGCTCATATTTTAACTCTCATGAATTGCTTAATGTTTGTCAACTTCAACCGGAACTTGAAAATGAACAATAGATGGTCACTTCCACTATCAACTCTTGGGCTTATTTGGTTGTTAATATTGAATTTCTCCATTGTATCTTTTCATAGATGTACTTAATTTGGTTCCTATGTATTCCAACTGGTAAGATCCACATGTATTTGTGTTATTGAAAAAAATGGTGTTTGTAATGATGAAGTCAATGGTCCTGCAAATTTCTATCAAGCAATCTCAGAGTTGGTTTCTAACAGAGAGGAAAAAATTCTCAACTACTAATACATCCTCTTTGTTTACAAATTTTGAGTTCTAATCACCAGTAATTATCAATGCATCTGATTATATTTTGATCTTTTTTTTTTGACTGAAGAAGTTGGTAGAAATCTTCAGTTTCTTCTTCACCAGCTTTAGTGATTAGTTCCTAAATTGGAATGGTTTTATTAACTGTTTTTTTTTCTTATAGACATATTTATATTATCCTAACGCAGTCAGCATTGAGCTTCAAGAAATATCTTGAAATGTTCTCTTTGAAGATGAATGCACTATAATTCTTCTTGAGTTTCTCGTTCCCAGCATATTAAGCATGATTGTATGTTTCAAAATAGTTACTATCAGTCCGTTTCAGCTCATAAATTCCTAGAATATACATTTTTATTCAGTCCTTTTTATTTTTAATGACTTCTGAATTTCCTAGATTCTCTCTTTGTACATTCCATATCCAGTTATTTATGGCTGTTTTTAGCTGTTTGTCTCATTTTGAATCATTTCCCACCAGCAAATGAAGGTCCTAGAAGCTTTGTTGCATTCAAGTCATTAAAGTTGACTCTATTTTGAAAAGGCATTTCTTTTTAGTCATATTTTGAGTTCTTCCAATATAAGAGGTTTATATTCCAGCATTATATATGGCAATTTTCCACTATTATTCATATTGTTGCAATTACCAATCCATGAGAAGTGGACACATTATTCCTTCTTCCAAGCTTTTCTTAATCTGGAAGTTCCACTGAACCCTGTCCAACTTCAGTGAACCTGTTGTTATATAAAATGTCAGTGGCATATCATTAATCATCAAGGCAATGCACAGCCAATTCAGTACAATAAACTGAAAGACAGTTGTGGGCAGTAGTGAGGAGAAATGACACATTGAAAAATCCAATCAATGAAATAAATGACATACTAGAAAAATCCAAGAGTTTATAAGAAAAATATAAAATGATGTGAGAAAAAGAAACTACTGTATACAAGCACTCAGGGGTGAGTTCCAACTAGTATGGCAAGGCCCAGACAAATCCAGAGGTACACATGGTACCCAAATAAAAAGGAGGCGGGGGGGGGGGAAGAGAGGGGGGAAAAGAGATGTGTGGTGGGGGAATAGGGCACTGACCCACCCAAGAGGAGGGTATTTGTGTCTCCATAGGGAACGAAAGACCAGACAAAAATCCAGTGTTCTGGACTGCAAATGTAGCATGCTGGCTTGGAGTGGGGAGCCAGTGGAGGGGCCTGAGGACTCTGTCCCCATACCAGCTATGTGGACAACTGCCCCTCCCCCCAGAAGAATTTACTTTAGAGGATGGCACTGAAGATGCAGCTAGGGGAGGGACATGTCTGATCAGAACACAGGGGAGCAAATTAATGGTGAGGAAGAGAGAGTGGAGCATATCCTGGCCCACCAATAAAATGATTTTTTTAATTAAAAAATAAAATGATAAAAATGACAGAGGAAAGAACATTCATATTTATCTTTCTATATAATTTCTTTTAAATTAAATTATTTTTAATTTTTGAATTCTAAGAGCAATTGTAAAATATTTTAATCCTTAAAGTTATAAAGAAAACAATTTAAGTAAAATAAATATATCACATTTTTACAGAAAAAAAGAACATTGTGGTTAGCAGCCCAATGCTTAGCTCACTAAACTGTTAGGATTAGTTAGCTAGTTTTGACCATTGAAACAAATCAATGCCATTGTGTCAGTTCCAACTCATAGATACCTTATATAGTTTTATTAAGGCTGATATAGTTTATATGTCTTTAAGGGAAGAGATAACTTCATCTATCTTCCACAAAGAGGCTATTCGGTTTGAATTGCTGAAATGATCGTTATCAGCTCAATTCATAGCCTGCTTTATCACCAGGACTCCTTCTGTTCACTTCATCCATCAGAAACTCAAAAATTCAAGCTCACTGCCGTTGATGTTGACTTAAAGCAACCCTTTAGGACAGGGTGCAACTGCCTCTGAGTTTCCCAGATGGTAACTTTACAGGAGTACAAATCCTCTTCTTTCTTTGCAGTAAGCAGCCCAATAGATGACCATTGCATCTCATCCATTTCTGTGGTCAGTTGAAGTGTGCTCCCTCCAAATATGCAGCAAATTGGCTTAGCCATTTTATTCATATGGAGTGATGTGATTACAATCAGAATATCAATTGAAATAGAAATATGAATTTGTGGTATTTATATAATCTGGTGTCAATTTGAGGATTAAGCATGTATGGGTGGAATCTAGCCTGTCAGTCCGGATAAAGCCAATGAGGCCTCTGTGTGGGAATGGCCTTCTCCTGAGGATTCTGGGAACTCCTCCATATCTTTCTGGGAGGCAGGATGTACGCTCTTTCTTGGCTGACTCCATGGGATCCATCCCTTTGGACAAGGCACAGGGAGACAGGCTGATGGAGCCTGACCTCTGGAGCATGAGAAGCCACAAGGAGACCTTTGCCAGCAATGAGATGCTTACACCACCATTGGATCCACAAGACTTCCCACACACTGGCCTGTGATCTTCCTGTATTCAGCATCATTGAATGTGTTTCCTGAGTCTGACAAGGACTTTACAGATTGGTATTGGACACATGGGCTAATATTGGACTTAAGGACTTAATCATGTCTGGGCTGGGATGGTCTCTCAATATTCAATTGCTCTTGTATATAAACCTCTTTCCTATACATATATGCATGTCTATGGATTTGTTTCTCTAATCTACCCAGACAAACACATTATGGTACCTTGGGAGTGGGGTACCAGAGAAACAAATAACAAAGATGGAGAGTGGATATTTGCTTGACTTCCATTCATGGTAGTTTTTCTTCTTTGGCTAGATAGAGGTCAGATATGTCCATGCAGCTTACTGTTTGTTTGGTTTTTTTAATGGAAAGAATATGGGAAATTAATCTTTTGATTATTTTGTTTGGTTGTGGTCTTTGGTTATTTCTGTGTGAACTGGCAAAAAACGAATGTTGTTAATGTATTTTATGAGCACATTGGTAGAGATCACCCCTTGAATTTCTCAGAGACAATGCTGTGTAAAGAAAATGGCTGACAGAAGGTCAAATTGGTTGACTTGACAGAAAGCCTGGATCTGGCTTGATGCTGTCAGAGGCCTAATCCTATTTTGTATCAGCAGACTAATTTAGATAAGGATTAAAATAAGGTAGATAAGGATTACACTTGATTGTTTTAAGAATTGAGTTTACTTTCTGATTTTACTTTGTGTATACTGAATTTTTTCTGTTTATTATTGTTGATATAAGGATTTATAAAAATTGTTATGGGGAAGTATGAAAATAGAGAGTTTGTAAGCCTTGCCTTGAGCCATTAAAATTTGATCTTTAAATGGGTTTAGGACATGCTTGCAAAGAAGGCTCTGAACAGATAAACCCCGCCCAGTGCTTTGGTGTACTCTGGATGTTTGTACTCAGAGTCTTGCCCAAGGGGTCGTTGCTGCTGACAGATTGAAGGGGGGGGGGAAAAGGAACTCTTTGGATATTTGAATTTTGAAATTGTGTTTTTTGTGTCAGAAGCTGGAAAAACCTGGAACCATGAAGAAAACTCTTCTCTAGGACTGAACATTAAAGCGAGCCTGTGACAGCCTGAAATGCTTGCTAGGTGATCACCTGGGATGTGTCTGGCCACTGACACCCGTGGACCTGGTTTACAGGAACTAGTGAAGAAGATGAGAATGGGTTGACTGGTCTGAAGTTCATGACCTAGCCCAAGGGGGCTAGGGTTTTTGAGAATTTGTGACAGTTCCCATGGTCTAAAGCTGAGGTTACCAATGGGCACCCTGGTGAGACTAAGTGAGACAGCCCACATTGAGTTGAGTAGAACATGACCAGATGAAGAGACGATTTTTCAGGCTGTGAACTAATGCACACTGCTGCATACTTTATGAATGGCCAGTACTGATTTGACGTTACTCATGGATGCAGACTCACAAGGTTCAAACTGGAATGAAGATTCTTCTCATCAAAGAATGCACTAACTAATCTATGTCAAGAAATTTTCAAGACAGTTTATGAGCCCTGTCGAGAAGACACATGGAGCTATGCTAGAGCGCAGGAGCTGGAGGAGACCCCTGCAAGCGCTGAAATGCTTCCAGTGCCACTGTGTCCTCAAGAATTTCTACCCACTGGCCTGTGATCTTCCTGCACGTGGTGTCATTGCATGGGTTTCATGAGTCTTAAGAGGAATTTATAGAATGGGATTGGACATATGGGTTAATATAGGACTTATGGACTTGAGCTAGACTGGGTTGGGATATTTTTTCAAATATCAATTGCACTTGCATATAAAGCTTTTTTATATAGTCAACCCAGAGTAACACAATAGGAAAATTGAAAGTTGTGAAAAACAAAATGGAAGACACAAAAACCAACATTCTAGGCCTTAGTGATTTTAAATAGACTGGCATTGGCCATTTTGAATAAGACCATATCGTTTTACTATGCTGGGAACAATGCAATCAATAGGAATAGCATTGCGTTCATTGTCCAAAAGGACATTTCAAGATCTATCTTGAAGTACAATGTCTATAATAAGATTAAATCTATGTACATTCAAGTAAATCCAATCAATATAACTATTATTCAAATTCATGCTCCAATTTCCAAAATCTTCAGTCTTAAATTGATCAAACATGTCCGGATGGATTGATTATTATTGTCAATTGGAATGCAAAAATTAGAAACAAAAAGGAGGTATCAATAGTTGGAAAATATGGCCTTGGTGACAGAAATGAAGCCAGTGATCATATGGTAGAAATTTCTAAGACCGACTGCATCACTTTTAACAACACAAAAGGCACTTGGACTTCTCCAGTTGGAAAAAAATGAAACACAAGTTGACTACATTTGTGAGAAGAGACTATGCAGAAGCTCATTATAAGCAGTGAAAACAGGGCCAGGGGCTGACTCTGGAACAGACCATAAATTGCACATAATGTAAGTTCAGGTTGAAGATGAAGAAAATTAAAACAAGGCCACAAGAGTCAAAATACGACCTTAAATCTATCCCGCCTGACTTTCTCAAACATCTCAAAAATAAATATGCCTTCTGGAGATGAGAAGAGATGCTGAAATTTACTCTTAGAATATACTTCCCCCATCTCACTAGACTCCTATGACACCTTTGGTTGAAGTTTTCAGATAAATTTTCATTCCACTTAAGGGCCAAAAACTTGAACAATCAATGGATTAAATCCCTTTGTGGAAACTTCAATGGGTTTACTCCATTTTAAGACTCTGTGTGAGGAACCACTGAAGACTGGGCCACAAGTGTGTCTTATTCGAGACTCTGTTGGGGGGGAGAATATTTTTGAGCCCGTGTAAATGTCAAAGATACTTCTCCCCACGCTCTGTCCATATTTGTGTCCAAAATGTTTTCTTTGCTTCCAAGAATGGGCATTTTCATGACAATATATTTGCCAACCATAAAGATTATTTTTCTGCTGAATGGATAACACTAACAATTTAGGCCTTCTCATAGCTGTCCTGTTTCCAGAATCATACATGATTTTTTCATTTACAAAACAATTAAAAACCCATGTGTCCTCTAACATATTAAGGGATATACAGAATATACTGTGTTCATAATAAATATAAGAACAAAATGAGCCAAAATATGCCTTGCTCTTAATTGTAGAGTAGCTAAGACACATGGGGGGAGGGGGGGATGAGGACATCAAAGAACTGAACAAAAAATTCCAAAGAAGGCAAAGTAAAATATTAGAATTGAATGTACAAAGACCTACAGTCAGAACACCAAAAGAGAGAATACAGTCAGCATACTTTAAAGTGAAAGAACTACAGGTTTTAGTTACAATATTGAAAGAGTCTATGGGAAAATATTGAATGATGCAGGAGACATCAAAAGAAGATGGAAAGAACCACACAGTCACTGTATCAAAATGAACTAGTTGACGGTCAATCACTTCAAATGGTAGTAAATGAACTAGAACCAATGGTACTAAAGGAAGAAGTTTAAGCTTCACTAGAAGCATTATCCAAAAATATAGCTTAAGGAATTGATGGAATACCAATTGCAATGTGTCAACAAGCTTGAAGCACTGGAAACACTCATATATGCCAAGAAATTTGGAATACAGCTACTTAGGCAACTCACCAGAAGAGATCCATATTTGTGTCCATTACAAAGAAAAGTGACCCAATAGAGTGCTCAAATTATAGAATAATATCATTGCTATCATATCCAAGTAAAATTTTGCTGAAGATCATTCAACAATGATTGCAGGAGTACATTGGCAGGGAGCTGCCAGAGATTCAGGCCAGATTCAGGAGAGGACTTGGAACAAGGGTTATCATAACGGATGTCAGATGAATCTTGGCTGAAGGCAGAGAACACCAGAAAGATGTGTACTTGTGATTCCTTGTCTATGAGAAAGCATTCAGCTGTGTGGACCATAACAAACTATGGATAACTTTGACAAGAATGGGAATTCCTGAACACTACATTGTGTTCATGCAGAACCTGTACATGGATTGAGAAGTAATTGTGCAAACAGAACAAGAGGATCCTGCATGGTCTACAATCAGGAAAGTTATTCATCAGGGTTATATATTCTCACACTATTTATTCAATTAGTATGGTGAGCAGAGATTCACAGAACTTTGGTATATATGCTATATCATGATTGGAAGAAGGCTTATTCACAACCTTTGATATACAGATGACAAAACCTTGCTTGCTGAAAGTGAAGAGAACTTGGAGCCCTTGCCATTGAAGATCAAGCATTGCAGACTTCAATATGAATTACAACTCAACGTAATGAAAACCAAAATCCTCACAACCACACCAATAGGTAACTAAAAGATGAAAGGAGAAAAGTTTGAAGTTACCAATGATTTCGTCTTGCTTGGATCTGTGTTCAATTCTTAAGAGAATGACTTTTGGTGTACTTGGACTCAAGGAAATTTAAAACAGAGATTTAAACCATAGTCAAGAGATGAAAGGACTCAACGCATTGGGTAAATATGCTACACAAAACCTTTTTAATCTGTTGAAAACTGTTAGTAGATAAACCAGAAAATATACATTTTTACTTCTTCTGGCTTAGTTAGCATGTACCTGAAAAAGTTTGCATTAAATAATCACTAACTTTTGGGTCATGAACAAATATAGTCATAAAATCTATCAGCCTATGATGTTTTCAAATGTTTTGAGCAAATGTAAACAAGCCGAAGTTCATAACAAATGCTCAAACACAATCTTGGAACAATTTTATTAGAATGTAGTTTTTAAGTAAATGGAGGAAAGAACCAGGAGGCAAAGGATATTTATAGAGACCTAAATACAGGCATGTACATATGTAAATAGAACTATGTACTCATCTCATATCTATATGTTAAGAATTAACTTTGCAGATGGACATTGGGCCTTGACTCAAGTACTCCCTCAACAAAAGAACACTTCATTCTACCAATCCAGCATTCTGTGATGCTCACCTTCCTGACATGATCACTGAAGACAAAATGGATGCATACGTAAATGTGATCAAGAAAGCTGATGGTGCCCTGCTATCAAAAGATATAGCATCTGGGGTCTTAACAGCTTGAAGATAAAAAAGTGGCCATCTATCTGAGAAGCAACAAAGCCCACATGGAAGAAGCACACCAGCCTGTGTGATCATGAGGTGTCGATGGGATCAGGTGTCAGGCATCTAAGTCCCAGAACAAAATCATAACCAATGTGAAAGGGGGGTGGGGGCATGGAGTGGAGACCCAATGCCCATCTGTAGACAACTGGACATGACCTCAGAGAGGGCTCACAAGGAAGAGATGAGCCTGTCAGGGTGCAGTATAGCACCAATGAAACACACAACTTTCCTCTAGTTCTTTGGTGCTTCCTTCCCCCCACTATCATGACCTACATTCTACCTTAAAATTGGATTAGACCGGAGCATGCACACTGCTACAGGTAAGAACCCACAACACAGGGAATCCAGGATAGATAAACCTCTCAGGGCCAACAATGAGAGTAGAAATACAAGGAGGATTAGGCGAGGGTGGGGGGAGAAAGGGGGAATTTATCGGGGATGAATAATGGAAAAGTGGGTAAGAGGTGATGGAGGATGATGTAAGAGATGGAAATAATCATCTATAACTTATCAAGGGTTCGTGAGGGAGCGTGGGGGAAGAAGTGGGGAGCTGATATCAGGGGCTCAAGTGGGAAGAGAATGCTTTGAAAATGATGATGGTAGCATCTGTGCACATGTGCTTGACACACTGGATGCATGTATGGATTGTGATAAGAGATGTAAGAGCCCCCAATAAAAGTATTTTTTTTAAAGCACAAGAATAGGAAGAAAAAAAATCAATGAAAATAATTTATTTGTACAAATTAAAGGTACTTTTAAAAATTAAGTAAACCTGCGGTCTTGAAGATTATTCTGAAGAAAGTGAAAACTAACCACACCCTATAATTGAAAGTACAGAGAATTTTCTAAATATTCTTGCATAATAAACATCAATACTCAGAGCAAGGCAAAGATGATAGACAAAAGAATGCTTTGTTGGATCAGTTTTTAACAGATAATGTGGGGGGAAGAAATTTAAGACAGCTTATTTTTATCCATTCTGGACAATTAAAAAAAACCAAAGTAGGATAGTTTAGATTTCTTTTTAGTTTGCTAGGTTACTCATGTGTTGTTGAAGAAAATGGAATACTGGGAAAACTATAATTAGGAAATATCCTGAATTCCATAAATCCTCTTCAGCTCTCAAAGATGTGAAGTAATAAAATAAAAATCATTCCATTAACATAGTTTTCTTTTCTGTGTACTAATTTAGAATACCCCTTACTATTTTAGGAATCTTTGAGATGGTTCGAATATTGGGTAGAGCAAAGAAGCAGAGTTGGGTAGTGATTTTACATGCAGGATCTATACTAATTTAAAATTGTAGGATGCTTCAGAATAATTGAGATATAAATCAATACAGTTTTTAGTGCAGTTAGGGATATAGAATGCCCAATTACCCTGAGCTGTATTTTAAATATATTTGTTTCACAGTAATATGCATGGAAAGTACGTTGAACAGATGAGGGTTAGTTACAATTGGAATAAAACTTCAAAGGAAGCTTTATATCTTTTCAGTTCAGGAATTAGTTTATCTTCCCCTTACTCTTTATGTTGGCTTCTTTGAGTTTTAACTATTTTTACAAACTGCCAACTAAGGGACTGTTGATTAAATCAGTTGCTTTTCAATCAGTTGCTTTCTGAGGTTCTCTATATGCAATTAGTTTCAAAGTATCCTTCAGAAAATTCCCCAAGGACAAAATTATATGGTATTCCCTATCTAAGCAGAGAATGACTTTTGGTGTATTTAGGCTCAAATAAAGTTTACAGAGAAGATTATCTATATTAGCCTGTTCCAGTTCTCTATATATTTATTCCTTTTAGAGGAAAAATGAGATTTTGGAATTTTGAATTAAATTGTATAAGCTAAAATGTTTTTCCACTATAGACTGACCAATTGTCCCTGTTTTCCCAGGACTTCTCAGTTTCAACACAGAATGCCCTGCTTTCCAGGAACCTCCTGAGTTTGGGTCCAACAGGGACAGTTGGTCATATTATGGCATGGTCAACATGGCTAAGCAACATTGACTATCAGTCCTGAATAATTTTTTAATTGGTTGCTAAAGCACTTTATTCTGTATCTTTTTATCAGTTATTTGAATGCAAGTACAGAGATACATGCAGTAAACCTGTTGATGAGATACTGAGATAAAGTTAAAAATAATAAATAAAATATTAAATCACGTTTCCCTAATCACTCCTCCCTTCCAACTCTCTTTACATCTATACATTGACACTTTGTGAAAAAACGTCAAGATATTTTAAAAGGAAAAAATAAAGCTCCTCAATTAGGTTTGTAATAACTTTGTCACATTTTATGAATGATCTATGTCACCACCTAAATTCAAAATGTTCTACCTTATCTATTCAGTAGGGTGACCTTTAATTCAGTTCATTTGTATGAGCCAATGAGGGATATGACAGGGGAGGGAGGATGAATAAGGAAAGAGAGGCTGAGCAACAAGTTTAAACAAGTTACAGAACTACAGTTTTCACAAGACATGTGTTTGTTTCTTGTTAGACAATGTGGTTGCTAGGTTTCATAAAATATGCTCAATGTATAGCAACCCAATGCCCAAAACTGTCATTCTCACAATTGTTGCTACAGAGCAACCTATTTTTGCAGTTACCGTCTCAATATATTCTATAGAGATTCCCTTTTTTGCTGACTTTCTACTCCACCAAGTTTAATATCCTTCTCCAAGTCCCTCCTAATAGAATCCCCAAAGTACACAACAAGATGTTCACCATCGTTGCTTCTAAAGAGGAATCAGGAGTCTTGAGGAGGAGCAAGATGGCAACCAAGCAGCACCCATGGGAGGGACTGGGTATAGACCAGTACAGAGGGGCCACGGAAAACAATATCCTGACTCTTCACACAAGCAGGAGGAGCTCCAGCCCCACTTTGCAAAATGAACCCCCCATGCCTGAAATACAGTTCTGCACAGCTCCATCTTAAGGCACCTAAAAACATCGCCATCTGTGAGCTTTCCCTCTCTCCATTAGTAAGAGATCCCACTACCCCACACACTTGTTTACCACCACCATCCATACAGCAAACCGCATCCCCTCCAACCTCATCCACCAGGTCCATTTCTTTAAGATAATTAACTTAAATCACAAGAATACAGGATTCTTAGCCCTTTCAGACACCATTCATTCCCTAAACCTTAATGTCAACCCCATGTTGCCATCCTAAAACACCACAACGAAGTAAAGCAACATGTTATCGGACACTGCCCCCAGCTGCTAAAAGACCACTGCTCCACATAGTTCTAATTTTTCCCCAGGACAAAGTCTAGCTCTCACCTATTCTTTTGTTGATATTGTTGCTGCTGTGTATTCTTTCATTCCTATACCCTTCCCCCTTTAAAACAAAACCATGCACTATTTTTATAGTATACCCTTAGTTACATAAGCACATATATATAGCTTTATAATTCTTCAATACAGCATCAATCCACAACTTAGCACTAACACAAGGGGCAAAGCTCATGGGCGAAGCTTAGAGCCCCCCAAAACATGCATTAACAGCTCTTCAGCTTCTTACTCAGTAATATCTTTTCAATGTTTATTTTTAGTACTTTTGTCTCTTGCTCTTTCCTTAATTTCAATATCTGAGCTTTTATTTCATATTCCTTTTTGCCTATCTCCCTTTCATTTCTTTGTGTCAATCCGGTTTCCCTCTCATTCTCATAAAACCAAGAGTCGATACTACTCTTACTATCTTTCTCTTATGTAATATTAGCCAATCCTCCATCATTGCAAAACAAGGCAATTTCTTCCATAGCTAATTTCCTTTCTTTTAACCTACCAATTAAGAGAACCAGAAACCTCCTTTTTGTTTCCTTTTTTCCTTTCTGCCCACTCCTCTAACACTTCTTTTTCCACTCTTTTATCTCCCCTCAACACTTAAGCTAATACTCTTCCCCAGATAATTAATATAAATGGTCTGCCACCCATCTATTGCACCACCTAACAGAGTGAACTACTCCCACATAACCTCACCTCCCTAACAACTCTAATATCTACTCCCTGATGTCAAAGAAACAATGGAAGATATTATTTCACACACACACACACACACACACACACACACACAACAAAAAAAAGGTGAAAAGATGCAAATAACTGAAAAAGAACCAGAACTTAATAAAATTCCTGCAATTGAAGAGATTATGTAATTACCAGAAAACGAACTTAACATAAGGATGATTGCACTCGTACACCATATGAAGCACGTCTCTGATGGCAAAATGAAAAACTAGTGCAAACAGAAAACTCACTACATGCCATAGAAGAAAAACTGCACAGAAACACAAAAATCAAACAATATTTCGTAGAATGACACAATACAGTAAAAGAACAGAGGAACAGAATTAAAGAGATGGGAACCCGAATTAGTGAGTTTGAAGACAGATCTATAGTCCCCAAGTGTAAAAGAAATGCAAATGACAAAAATGCAAATGAGACATAGGAAAGCTGGAAAACTATGTGCAACATAATCAAGAGGATCAACCTACATCTTTTAGGGATTCTGAGAAGAGAAAGAAATAAAATATATAGACCACCAAATATAATGAAGGAGGAAGACACATCAAAAGGCTTCATGAGGAGAGATTAAAATGAGAACCAACAGGTTGGGAATTTTTTTTTTAACCAATGATACATGGTCAAGGGTCTAATTGCCAAAATATATAGAATTCTACATCTGCTCAATAAGAAAATAACAAAAGACCCAATGAAACCTGGGAAAAAGACATGACCGAGAGCTCACCAAAAATGAAGAACAAATGGATAACAAACATGAAAAAATGCTCCGGATCACTAGCCATCAGTGAGATGCAAATTTAAACCATAATGAGATACTGCTTTACACCCTCAATGCTAGCCCAAGTCAAAAATTCAGAAAAAAACAAAAGTTGGAGAACATGTGGATAGATATTTTTCTGTACAACTCAATTAAGTTAAGCAAAAAAAACACTGTGTATAGGGGCAGTCAATTATGTAATGTGACTCTTCTAACAAAAGTCTATAACTCCCACCAAACGCCCTTTCCCTGCATGGGGCTGGTAAGAAGATGGGGGGAGATACTGATAGGATTCACCTGTGAGTAATTGTGAACAAGATTCCCTGGAGAAGCATCATGCTGTATATAAAATGAGCCCTCTGAGAAGCAGGAGCAGGGATTTCATTACTAACAACAGCCCAGAGTGGAGCACGACCCCTGGACCTGAGAGTCCTGTGCACAGAACTTCCTGGATCCAAATGGCAATTATACCATCAGAGGAGCAACAACAGAACCATGAGTCAGACATGGAACAGAAGAATGGATTTTCCAACCCACCGAGCAAGTAAAGATGAGTGCTTTTGTGGAGACTGGCTTGTGGATTATGGTGCACCAGGGTACTTAATTTAGGTATCTGTATTTGCTGAACCATATAGACTGAGCTAAATGCCTTCACATGGAGACCTATAGGGGAGTGGTATGCCTCTTTAGTCATTTATTAGCAGACCTGAAACTTTGTAATATATCCTGGTAAACAGCTACCCTGGTATGGAAATTTGTTAACATCTGTAATAAACCCTTTAATCATTAAGTTTGTCTGTGAGTTTCTGTGTAGCCGTTGCAATGGATATTAGAATCTAGAGGGATCAATTAGATAAGTAAAATAGAGAACATTAATTAATTCAGCACATAAAATAATAAGTATAAATATTTTACATTTATTGTAGGCATTTGGGGGAGCAGAAAACTTTTTTATTGACTTTATTACCATTTGGGCTCCATAAACATGATGCTTAATATTTTGAGAAAAATAATTAATAATTGTGCATGCTATTATATTTAGAACCATAGAATAAAATATTCTGTCTAATTATTGTCTTTTGACATATGGAAAGAAAACTAACATACACCAATCTTCTGAGAGGATAATAGTGAGCCACACCAAATGAAATTTCCTCAGTTTGAAAGTCCACTGTAGTTCTGCACACAATATGGAGTTTTTCATTTAGTGATAATGCATGATCTGAGTTCATTGGGGAAAAAAATATCAGAATAACAAAAGTTAGGGTAAAGAAGAGTAAAGTTAATCTTTCTTTTCAACATCTATAATTTGTCACATAGAACACACTAGAATACATACAGCTGGATTAATATTTTATTATTTTTTGCATTAAGACATTCAAATATAGGCATAATGATACAGTCGTGATTTTTTTCTAAGTTAAAGATAGTAAGCAATAGATCCTTGGCATACTTGGCATACTATACTTTGTGCTTTCCATGGTTGCAAGAAGCTCATGCATGTAAAAATGGACACTAGCAGACAGTCATTTGTTTACATCTCTAGCCACTATAAAGCTCCAGTTATACCAATACCACAGACTCAGTAAAATGAAATTCTTCCAACATTAGCGCAAAAACCCACAAATCTGTCAAATTTAACATTATAACATCATCATAAACAAATTCCTGAGTCTCAAGTGAATCTAATACCTCAAATGCTGGGGCTCATTAAAAATCCCCCAAGCAATTGAAAATTCTCAAACACACAATAATGAGTTTCCTCCAATGTTTCAAACATCATATATTCAGTCTTTTGATGACTCATGGATACTCTGTTAGAAAAGTAGAGTGTGCATCTGTGCATATATGTGTGAGTATGTATAATGGTCATTGTAATATAGTGACTTTATGTGATTCCAGTCCATTGAACTACATAACCCACTTTAGAGCTTGGCTAGCAACTCAGCTACTTTCTTGAGATTCAGAGAATTCACATATCCCTGACTATAGAAAAGAAGGCCAGTTTTGTCATTGGGCTCCTTAAAAATTAAATATTTAAGTGATTCTACAACTAACTTCTTACCTGATCATCACCCTGAAATGGGAGATAACAGAGTAATTCACACTCCATCAAGACAGACTAGATGTCATGTAGAGTTATGGAATTATGATCATATGTGTTAGCCCAAGAAAAGATTCTCAATTTGTTTGTATTACTGTCATGATACTGCTATGCTCCATCTCTCTTCACTTTTTAATCTGCCTGTAACGTAATAAAAATTTTTTTAAATAGTTAGTTCATTGGACTATAAGATAGGACAGACATGATTTTATTATTCCAAATCATCTAGTTTATCACTAAATTTTAAATCTTTGGTCGAAAGTTTATCTCACTTAAATACTGTAACCTAAAACTAAAGAATTTACAAGGATAATAATATTTTATAAAATATAAAATTTATGGTTTCTGAAGTGTGGAAATCAGCATTCTCATTCTCCCAAGGGAAAAAAAGTTGAAAAAACTGAAAATTAATAACTCTTCTTAGATTCTTTAGAGAATCACAGATTAGCAGTATCTAAAGTGCAGAGTAGAACACTGTCACTAGAACAGAATCTCTTGGAAATGCTTTAAATTGTAATAGACAAACTACTAAGGACTCAGTCTAAGGTGTAGATCAGCTAAATAGGAAACTCTCCAAAGCCCCAGTCTTAGTGAGACACTCCCACTTTTTAAATGTTCGATTCCCAAGCATCCTGCCAAACTCTGAGAATGAAGAATGGGGGTAAAAAAAAAAATCTCATGATTCCAGCAGCAGTAGGATAAATTTAATACAAAACCACTGTTAACGATTTGGATTTTAACCATAAGGTCTTGGAGCCTGTATATATATATATTTAAAATGTCATTTTATTGGGGACTCTTACAACTCTTGTTATAATCCATACATTGCTTGCATCGGGTGAATTTGTACATATGTTGTCTTCAATGTTTTCTTGTTTGTTTTTGTTTGGGCCTTCATTCTTTTCTAGACATTTACTTTCTATTGAGCCCTTGGTATCAGCTCCTCTTTTTTCACACTCCCTCACACCTCACCCTCATAACCCCTTGATAGATGATCAATTGTTATTATTTTCATATCTCACACTGACCGCTGTCTCAATTCCCCCATGTTTTCTGTTGTTCTTCCCCGTGGAGAGGGGTGTATGGTTATGTGTCAATCATTGCGATCGATCGGTTCCCCTTTTCTCCCTTCCTCTACCACTCTTCTCCCTCCCCTTCTGGTATCGCTATTCCCACTCCTGTTCCTGGGTTCCATGTGTTGTGAACCCCATCTCTTATCTATACCTGTGTCCATGTACATGTTCTGGTCTAGTCTGAATTGAGAAGCAGCACTGGGGTCATGGTGTGGGGTGAGGCAGCCTCAAGGAACCAGAGGAATATGGTGTGTTTCATCCATGCTTTACTGCACCCTGGTGACTCATCCCTTCCCTATGACCACTCTGAGGGAAGATTGTTCTGTAGATGGCCCATCTATAGATGGGCTTTGAATCTCTGCTCCAACTCCCCTCGTTCTCAACAATATGTTATTGTTTGTTTGTTTTTTCTGTGTTTTCTGATGCCTATTAACCGGTCCCAATGACTCCTCATGATCGCACCATTGGTGTGCTTCTGCCATGTGGGCTTGTTGCTTCTCTGCTGAATGGCAGCTTGTGTAACTTCAAGCCTTTAATCCCTCAGACGCTATATCTTTTATTAGCCAGGCATCATCCGCCTTCTTCACCACATTTGCTTATGCACCCATTCTGTCTTCAGTGATTGTGTCAGGAGGGTAAACATCTCAGACTGCCGATTTGTTAGAACAAAGTGTTCTTGTATTGAGGGAGGGTATGAACAGAGGCCCGGACTCTGTCCACCTTCAGTGTATTGCCATATAAATAAATGTACATAGACCAATAACTATTTTTGTGTGTTAATGCTATTTACATATGTACACTTCTATGTTTATACCTCTATCCATTGGTTTTCTTCCTAGGTCCTTCCTCCTGCCCCACCGTCACTTTCCCCTTATTTTTGCCTCTTGGTACCTCTTCTTAGCTAGTTATCTGTTGCTCTGACATCAACCCCCGCCCCAGGATCCCTATCTCCTCCTTGTTACTGACTCTAATACCCTAGTTTTTCTCCTGTCTATGTTGCTGCCTGCCCACCACCCCCTTCCACCACTGCCCTCACCCCACAGGTTTCCCAGAGAGTTGGAGGAAATTTTGCTAAGCAAAGTCAGCCAATCAGAAAAAGAGAAGTGCACCATGAGTCCCCTGAGGTAAGTGTAATCAGCACAGTAGGCATAGAAGAGAAGCCACCTATATCACAACATTCATGCTGAGGTACAGGGAATCAGGAGGAGGTTAGACCAAACCCAAGGAGGTACATGTTGGTCCAACACAAAAAAGGGAAAGGGCGGGGGGGGGGGAGGACAAAAGGGGGAGGCGAAAGTGAGATGATGATGGAGGGAGCAGGGCACTAACCTACCCAGCGGAGAGTACTGGCTTTGTCTCCACAGAATTGGGACTGGACATGCAGACCCCACCATGGTGCACCAAACCATGAGGACAACGTGGTCATTTGGAAGACTGCATGCGAACAAAGATCTACAGGGCTGGCCCCAACCAGAGACAAACTGACCCCTAGAAATAGGTGTGACAGAGAACAACACTAAACCTACAGGTTGGGGAAAGCGGCCAGCACGCCACACCCATATGGAAGCAGCCCAGGAAGGAAGAAGAGAAAGAGAGAGGCCCAGAGGATGACGTCCCTGCAAGGAGCTAATGGGACACAGAGGACTGGGCAGGCAACCACAGCTCATGTTGTCCCCTTACAGGAGCAGACTGCTAATTTTTAATAGGAACAATATAATCTCATCTTTCTCTCACAGGTTGTGCGTTTCAACCTCTGATCTTATGGTTAGCAATCCTATGCTTGCCGGACAATTCACCAATTGCACATTGTGAAACACTCCAAAACCATTCTACCCTGTTTAACAAGACACTGCCCTTAAGATAATCTATTTTTTTCTTTACAGAGTTTGTGACCAAATCTAACGAATCTTGGAAGAGGGATATACCCCAAGTCAGTCCACACTAGTCTATCATACAATGAAATGTTATGGTTGTTTGGTGTCTTCAAGGTGATTCCTCCTCATCAAGACCTTATTTAAAGCAGAATGAATCACTTCCCAGTCCTGCTCTATCCTCACAGATGTAGTTATGTTGGGGCACCTATGTCAGCCCAGATCAATGAGGGTCTTCTTCCTTCTTGCTGGTCTTCTAAAGCACCAAGCATGATGTCCTTATCCGGGAACTAGTCTCTCTTGACAACATGTCCAAATTATGTTAGAGGCTGTGTCTCACCATCCTTGCGTCTAAGGAGCATTCTAGCTGCAATTTTCCCCAGACCAATTTGTTTGTTCTTTTGACAGTTCAAGGTACTTTCAATATGTTTCACCAGCACCATAATTCAAATGCATTTATTCTTCTTCAGCCTTCCTTATTTGATGCACAACTTTCACAAAAGAAACTACGGCATATACTTTGGCTTGGATCAAGCACACCTTAGATCTCAAAGTAACCTCCTTGCTCTTCAACACTTCACAGAAGTCTTGTGCAGCAGATTGACTCAATGCAATGTGTCTTTTGATTTCTTGACTGAGCATTGACTGTGGAGCCAAGCAAGATAAAAATCTTGACAATTTTAATAGAATTTATCTAGGGCCATCTAGAAATATCAATGGAAATAGCCAATTCTATTACCCTCTATCGTTTCACATATATTTCATGAGATAAAGAGTTAAAAAGTACTTATGAAAATCAGTTTGCTAGGGCACAAACTCATTTAAAGACTTAGACTTAATCATGGGATTATAAAACACTTCCTCTCCTACCCCATTTTACTATACTATAAATTTCAGACATATGTAATAAAATAAACTATAATGAAAAACTTAAAGATCTAAAACCCAATTAAGGACACTTTTGCGAAACTCAAAGACAACAGAAGTGATGACAAGGACAGAAAAGGAAATCATAGCCTACAACAACTACACTTATAGCTACAATTAACACTAAAACAAAGATTATCTTCTTAGCCTAATAAACGTAAAATATCCCACTCTGTTCTGTTTTATTTTTAGACCTTATACCAATATCTGGCCTTCACATACACATAGTGAAAATTACAAGACATGAGAAAAGGCAAAAAAGCACAGTCTGAAGAGAAAAATCAAGCGTCACAACTAGACTTAGATAGGAAAAGTCTTTAGGAATTATTATACCAGCAATATAAAGTAACCATGATTAATGTGCTAAGGGCTTTGATGGAAAAATATAAACAACATGCAAGAATAGGTAAGTAATTATAGCATATTGAGGGAAACGAAGAAAGGATCAATAAGAAATACTAGCAATGAAAAATATGTGGACACAAATGACTAATGATTTTATAGGTAGATTCAGCAATAAATTATGGTTATGGCTGAGGAGAGAATCAGTGACCGTCAGGTATGTCAATAGAAACTCTGAAACATTAAAGCAAAGGGAAAACAGAATGGAAAAGTAGAATAGAATAGTTAGTAAATGTGAGCCCAAACCAAAGGCTGGAGCATATGCATAATATGAATATATTTACAAAAAGAGATAAAGGAACAAAAGACATATTTGAAGTAACAAGGGTCTAGAATTCTCCAAACTTAATGATAGACACCAAACCACAGAGTTAGAATGCTCTGATGGCAATAAGTAAGATACATACTATAAAATCTACACCTAATTTATTATAATCAAACTATTAAAATCCCAAAAGAAGAAAAGGGCCAAAGCCAGCAGATGATAATTAACAACATATCTAAAGAAAAGAAACATGAATTTCATCAGTATATTTTTCAGAACCAATTTAATTAAAAGAGATTGGAAAAAATATTGAAAGTGTTTAAAGAATAAATCCTTTAAACCTAAAATTCTTAATCCAGCAAATTTATTCAAACAATGTGATAAAAAGGATTTTTTTCAGAAAAAAATTGAGGGAATCAGATACTAAGTAGACCTGTTTTGTAAGATATGTTAAAATTTTTCTTCAAAAAGAAGGAAAATAATATATGTCAGAAACTTGGATTTACATAAAGAAAGGGAGAACATTATAAAAAGAATAAATGAAGGTAAATCAATGCATAGTTTAAATTGTTTTAATTTACTAAAAGATTACAGTCTAACAAAATCAATAATATATTCAGAAATAATGCATTCAGTGATTAATAATAGGAATGATGTATTCAGAAATCACACATCATATATAAGTGAAATTTAAGGTTGATGAGGGAAGAAATGGAAAAACTCTGTAGGAAGTGTTTGCATTGTGGGTGAAATAATTTGTAATGATTGCATACTCTAGTAACCACTAATTTATTTAACAGAATTATAATTCTTATGACAAGGAAAGAGGAAAAATGAATTATATATAATAATTATAAATATTATTTAAAATAAAAAAGTAATGTTCAATTAAAACTAGAGAAGACTGAAGAGGAATGAAAAATAAATAAATAAATAAATAAAAGAAGGGCAATGAATGGAGACAGTTATAAATGAGTTAGGATTTGTGTGTGTGTGTGTGCATGTGTGTGTTTAAGAGGTATACACATTATCAGGAATAAATTGAAAGAGAAATTATGAAGTACTTTGAAATAAACAAAAGTGAAAAATATTATTGATCATAATTTGTGGAATATAGTAAAAACAGCAGTTGTTAAAGGAAATTTTATTTATCTGAATGCATATATGAGAACAGAAGAAAGACATGAAATCAATCATCTAAGCTTCCATATTAGGAAAAGAGAAAAAGAAAAGCAAGCTAGATTTAACCAAAACCCCAAACTCACGACTACCTAGTCAATTTTGACGTATAGAACACAGTGGAACCTCTACTAAGGGTTCCTGATGCTGCAGATCCTTAAGGGAGCAAAAAGCCTCGGTTTGTCCCAACAAGCAGTTGATAGGGTCAAACTGCTGACCTTGTATTTAGCAGCCTAATATGTACTTACCTGCCCAACCAGGAATTGTTGTTGCTTTGGTAGGTGCCATCAAGTCAGTTCCTACAGCTGTCCTATATACAACAGTAGGGAACATCATCCTAACAGTTCTTGTATGTTGGAGCCCACTGTTGCAGTCCCATTTTCATTCCACCCTTACACTTTTCCAAGCATGGTGTCCTTTTCCAGTAATACATATTATCTTTACGGATAATATGTCCAAGGATATGAGACAAAATATCATTATCCTTACCTCTAGGGAGCATGCTTGTTCTGTATTTCTTCCAAGTATGATCTCGTTGGTCTTCAAGCAGCCATTGGTACTTTCAATATTCTTCACTGACAGCATAGTTCAAAAACTTTCATTTCTCCTTTGTCTTCCTTATTCAATGTCCAATTTTCACATGCATATGAAGTGATTGAAAATACCATGGTTTGAGTCTAGTGTATATTAGTCCTCAAAAGAATCTATATGCTTTTCAACACTTCAAAGAGTTCTTGTGCAGGAGATTTACCCAATGCAATGTATCATTTGATCTCTTGACTGCTGATTCCATTAGCATTGATTGTGGATCCAAGGAAGACAAAATTCTTAAAACTTTTAACTTTTTCATGTTATCTATTTCTCTAGTTGTGAGGATTTTGGTCTTCTTTATATTGAGTTGCAATCCATACTGAAGGCAGTAACCCTTGATCTTCATCAGCAAGTGCTTCAAGTCCTCACTTTTTGAAAGCAAGGTTTTGTGATCTGCATATTGCAGGTTATTAATTTTTCCTCCAACCCTGATGCTGTCTTCTTCTTCATCTAATGTAGCTTCTCTATATCTACTGGAGTAATTGAATCAATAAATAATAATCTCCCCAACCTGAAAGCATCAGACACAGATGGTTTCAATGGTTCATTCTACCATAATATTTAAAGGGAAATGAAATCAATTGTCTACCATTTAAAAGGAGAAGAGGGTGGAGGACAAAACCTTCATGCGTCATTCTATGCTGCTATCATGGGTATTGATTGCAGATGGAATCAAATGACGTCCTGGACAACATCATTTATTTTCCATTTAGTATATTGTTGCTTATATGTTCAGTTGTGAGGATTTTTTGGTTAATATTTATGTTGAGTTGCAATCCTTACTGAAAGCTGTAGTCTTTAAAAATAATTTTGTTGGCATATAATTCACATGTCATAAAATTCACTAGTTCAATCATATTAAAAAGAATTGTGCAGTCAGCATCACCATTAACTTTAGGACAATTTTTCTTCTGATACTCATTGTGGTTAGCACCCCATTTCACCTCGGCCTTCTTACTATACCCCTTGGAAATGATTAATCCAGTAACTCCTGGATATCATAGGTCCAAAACACAAAACAACATAAAAACAAATAAACAAACAAAACTCAACAACAATGACAATAACAATTTTCAATAGAAAAAATTGTAGAAAAAATTAAAACTGGGAACAACATAAAAATGGGTTTAAAGGGAGATCAAATGACAAAGTATCTGTGGTAGTTACATAATCTGTTGTCAATTTGAGTATTAAGAATGAAGGGATAGAATATTGCCTGTCATTCAGGTCGCAGCTTGATGACCTCATTTGAAGGCCCTCAAGAGAAAAATAACTCACTGGAGGCAAGAGACAGGGTCACTGAGATGCTTACAATGCTTACAATGTCACTAGATCCACAAGACTTTGCACTCACTGGCCTGTAATCTTCCTGCATTCAGCGTCATTGCATGTGTTTCATGAGTCTGAAGAGGACTTTACAGATTGGAAACAGATATATGGGATAATATCAGACTTATGGACTTGATCTGGACTTGGCTGGGATGTTTTCCAATATTCAATTGCTCTTGTATATAAAGCTCTTTCTCATACATATATGAGTGTCTATGAATTTGTTTCTCTAATCTACCTGAACTAACATAGTGTCATACTTTGCATCTGCAGTAATCCACCCTACAATGTACTCTGTCTGATAGCAAGGCCATAATCAGAGAGGATTTACTGGAGGTTTAATCTATACGGGGACCTTGGAAATGGATTTGGACTTTCGCTGTCATCCAGTTTCTGTAAAAGCAGATGTTTGGAATTTATGCTCTAATATCATCCCCATTTCTGGGGATTTGGATTTTATTATTTAGAATAATCAGATCACACAGGTTGGTGTGCTGCTTCCATGCAAATGTAGTCGATGCCTCACTTAGATGGCTGATTTTTAAAAAACAGTTTAGGACCACGATACCATTTTTTTCTGATAGCCAGGTACCATCTGTTTTTTTGCTTTTTCCCATCATACTCTGCTCTAACACCCCTGTCTTCAGTGATTTCTTTATGAGCACAAGTAATAGGGCTAAAAATGAGTGTTATCTAGGAATCCATTCATATATGTAATTTATATATGTCCCTAGTTCACTTTGGAGGCATTATTATTATTTTATTGGACATTATAAACTATTGACATGGTGGCATATGATAATTCTATTGATGGCCAATTAATTTATTAATTTAGCCAATGGTGTAGAAATACTATTGAGAAAAGAAAAATATACTAGTATATGGTAGTTTTCTAGGCCAAAATAAATGGATTTTGACTTGTACAGATTAAAAACTTAAGTCACTGGATACTATTTACACAAACAATGAGGACTGGAAATAAGGCAAACTTTCAATAACACTCATTCACAAAAGCAGAACTATGCCTGTTGAAGTAAGATATGTCCTAAAAACAAGAGTTTGAAAATAACAAATATGTATGAGTCTTGAGTTCTGTTTGTTGGACAAATCTCAGAGCAAGAAATTTGAAACAAAAGTCCAATTACTTCCAAGTGCATAACCTTGGACTTCTAGTCATCTGCTCCTCCCACTACAGCATTTTAAGGCTGCAGTCTTGATCAGAATTTTTTTCAAGTAATATTTGTTTATGGAAAGCAAGTTTGTGTTGTATGTATATAACAGGTTTTTAATAAACTTTTGTCAATCTTGAATCTGCATTATTCTTCATGTAGTCGAGCTTCTGGAATGCAAAAGTTGGAAAGAAAGAGGAAGGAGCAACAATAGGAAATACAGTCTCAGTAACAGAAACAAAACTGGAGATCACATGATAGATTTTGTAACACCAATGACTTCTTTATGGCAAATACCTTCTTTCAACAACACAAAAGAAACCTATACACATAGACTTCTTCAGATTGAATACACAGAAAACAAATTGACTACATCTGTGGAAAAAGTTGATGAAGAAGCTCAATATCAGCTAAAACCAGACCAAGGGCTGACTGTGTGTAGTAGTTATGCAATTTCATGTCAACTTGATAAATGTATAAAGTGGTGGAGTCTAGCCTGTCAATCAAGTTACAGCCTGATGATCCCTCCTTGTGGGCATGGCTTTCTCATAAGGATTCTGGGAGCTCCATCGCTCTTGATTCTGCCATCAGAAGAGGTGGGCCTCTCTCTCTCTCTCTCTCTCTCTCTCTCTCTCTCTCTAACAAATCCCTGTTGACAAGTCATGTGGAGCCACGCTAATGTCAGTCAGAGTGCTGGAGATGCTTCCATTACCATTGGATCCAGACGACTTTCCACTCACTGGCCTGTGATCTTCCTGCATTTGGCATCATTGCATGTGCTGCGTGAGTCTAAAGAAGAATGTATGGACTAGTATCAGATCTGGATCAGATCATTGATCTGGACTGGGCTGGGATTTTTTCTCAATAGATAATTTCTCTCTTACACACATATGAGTGCCTCTGGATTTGTTTCTCTAGTTGACTCAGTCTAACATACTGTGAAGCAGACCATAAATTGCTCATATACAAGTTTTGGTTAAAGTTAAATAAAATGAAAGCAAGTGCACAATAGCCAAAATATGACCTTGAGTATAACCCACTGAATTTCAAGAATATCTGAAGACCATATTTGATGCATTAAACACTAATGACCAAAGACCCGATGAGTATCAGGATGGCATAAAAGGCATTATATATGAAAAAAAGGAAAAAGGTAATTAAAAATTATAAAGAGAGAAAAAGATCAAAGTGGGTGTCAGAAGAGGCTCTGAAATTTGCTCTTAATCATGGAGTAGCTTAGGTCAATGGAAGAAATAAAGTCAAAGAACTGCATGGGAAATTTCAAAGGGCAGCTCCATAAAACAAACTAAAATATAATGAAAGGTGGACAGTCTAGAGTTAGAAAATCAAAATGAGAAACAAGTTCAGCATGCCTTAAATGGAAAGAGCTCAAGAAAAATTAAAGCCTAGAGTTGAAAGATTCCTTGAGCAAAATATTGAATGATTCATGAAACATCAAAAGAAGCTAGAAAGAACACAGACACTAACTGTACCAGAAATAACTATTACAAGAGGCAGCATATGATTAAGGACCAATAGTATCTAAAGAAGTCCAAGATGAACTGAAGTCATTAGCCAAAAATAAATATCCAAGGATTGATGGAATGCCAATCAAAATATTTCAACAAGTGGATGGAGTACTGGATACACTCACTTACCTATGCCAAGAAACTTGAAAGACAATCCCTGATCAATTGACTGGAAGAGATCCATATTTGTACCAATTAAAAAAAAACATGACCCAACAGATTGTTCAAGGTATATAACAATATCACTGATATCACAGGCAAGTAAAATTTTGCTGAAAATCATCCAGCAATCATTGCAGCAGTATGACAGAGAGCTGCCAGAGGTTCAGGTTGGATGGAGAAGAGGACATGGGATAAGGAATGTTGTTGCTGATGTCAGATGAATCTTGACTGAAAGCAAAAAATATCAGAAAGATGTTTACTTGTATTTCATTGATTATGCAAAGGCATTTGACTATGTGGACCTTAATAACTATGGATAGTCTTGAGAAAAATGGGGATATCAAAACAGTTGTGCGCATGAGGAACCTATACATGGGTCAAGAGGACCTTACCCTTGCTTACTGAAAATAAGTAAGATGTGAAGCACTTGAGGACAAATTTTGTGCCTGACCCAAACCATGGTATTTTTAATTGCCTATTATGCATGTGAAAGTTGAACAATGATTAAGGAAAGCAGAAGAAAAAGCGGTGGATTTGAAGTATGGTAAACAAAGAAGATTAAAAGTAGCATGACATGCCAAAAGAACAAGTAGATCTGTCTTGGAAGTACAACCAGTATACTCCAAAGACAAGGCTGATGATACTTCCTCTCACGTACTTTGGACATGTTATCAGGAGAGACCATCCCTTGAGGAGGACATCATGCTTGGTGAAATGGATGGAATGGGAAGAAGAGAAAAGTTCTAAATGAGATGGATTGACACAGTGGCTGCAACAGTGGTTTCAAACATCAACAGCTGTGACGATGGTGCAGGACTCGCGTTTGTTTCTTTCTGTTGTACATAAGTTTGCTCTGAGTTGTAACTAACTAACTCGGAAGCACTTAAGATTAACATCTTCTCAAATTATTTGCTTGACACACTTAGAGTACTTACCGTGAAAAGATACAACCATGAAATACAACTTTTCTAATTTTAAACCATACCTTATTGCCTTTTTCTGTTCTAGTTAGTCTCTTGATTTGTTACAGATTCTGCATGATCATAATGAATTGTTCTTGTATTCTCATTATTCATATTTTTTCCATAATTTGTTATGATCCACAGAGTCAAATGCTTTTAAATACTCAGTAAAACATAGGCAAACATTTTTTTCTGTTATCCTTTCCTTTCAACTAAGATTAGCCTAACATTAATAATGACATCCTTCATTCCACTTCTGAATTTGACTTCAATTTCTGGAGGTTCCCCATGTGTGTTACTGGTGGGATATTTTTGAATCATCTTCAGCAAAATTTTCCTTGTGTTTGATATTATTAATTATACTATTTGATGATAATGTCTCCTTTCTGTTGAATCCCCTTTCTTTGGAATAGGCATGAACATGGATCTCTTCCAGTTAGTTGGCCAGGTAGTTGTCTTTCAGATTTTCTGGCATAAACAGTGATTACCTCCAGTGGTACATCTGTTTGTTGAAACCTTTCATTGGTATTCCATCAATTCCTAGAGCATTATTTTACTCCAATGCCTTAAGTGAAGTGTGGACTTCTCAATACCATGGGTTCTTGAACATATGCTACTTCCTAAAACAACTGAATTAGGACCATTTTTTTACAATGAATTCCTTCCTTCTTCCCTTGATATTTTTTACCTTTTCCAATATTTTAGTCACAGAATCCTTCAATATTTCAGCTTGAATTTTCACTTCAGTTTGTCTTAGTTTGATAAATGTTGAGTATGTTCTCTTTTTTCTCTATAACTTGAAGTGTTTGAACAGTTTATTATAAAGCTTTTTCTTTGAACACTTTGTATATATTGAACTTTAATTCATTCTTTCTCTTGAACTTGTGTATGTTAGATGTAAGTTTCAGAGATTCTTCTGGCATCTATTTTGATATTTTCTTTTATTTTTAAATGAACTTTTGCTATCTTCGTGATGATATTTTTACTATCATCCCACAAGTCATTCAGTCATTGGTCATTAATGTTCCATGCATCACATCTTTTCTTGAAATAATCTCTAATATCAGGTATGATACACGTTTGATCATATTTTGGCTCTAGTTAACTCATTTTAATTTTCTTCACCTCCAGTTTGAAGTTACATATGAGCCATTGATGATCTCCTCCAATGTTGGCTCTTGGCCTTAATCTGACTGCGGATATTCAGCTTGTCCATCTTCTCTTTCCATAGATGCATTTAATTTTACTCAAGTAGTTCAGTCAGCATATACAAATGTAGTTGGCATTTATGTTGTTGAATAGGAATTTTCAAATTTTCAAAATTTTGCCATGCAATCTCTCCAGTCATTTCTTTGACAAGGCCCATTTTTCCAATTTCTGGCTCTTCTTCAAATACAAATTTTACTTTCTAATCACCTTTAATTACTAGCACATCTCAATTGCATGGTTGGTCTATTTTAAACTATGAAAGTTGGTAAAAATGTTGGATTTCCTAATCTTTTGCTTTAGCGCTTTGTACTTAAATATGATGACTGATCATTTAAAATGATCTCCCTTTGTTGATTGTAAAAGTGGTACAGAAGCTGTTTCTGACATCCTTTGACTTCACAGGGAGGAAAGCAGAGAATCATTAGTGTCATCATCCATTGGCCAAATCCCATGATGTGGAAGTCAGATATAGTTCCACTCTCTTTCCTCCATTAATAATTCTGGCAATTGTCCCTCACAGGCACTCATCACTTCTTCGGTGGTTTCAATATCTCATTGCAATGTCCACACAGAATTTATAGACAATGCTCGTGATTGTCTGGTGTGTGTTTTTTTTAAGTTTTATTGGCACATCACACACATATCATACAATTCAATAGTTCAATCATATCAAGAAGAATTGTGATTTGGGGGTTTATTAATGATTTCAATAGGTTACAATTCAAGATTGGAAACCCTCAGGATACAGTTCTTTTCAGGAGTACATATCTTCAATCCTGCTTGGAGGCATGCCTCGTTCTGGTCCCCAAGCTCTCAGACATGTGGCCCCTTGGCCTTTTCCCTGCTCCAGTAAGTGTTACAAATCTTCTTTTGTGTGCCCTTATAAGGGCACAGTATTCCTCAATAAGCCTCAGCCCAAAGATGCTAAGCCATAGCTCTGTGGATCAGCAAATGCATCTCTCCAGATTAAGTGCTTAAAGGAAACTCACTTGGCCTTTGAACCACTTGTCCAAAGACACTCAATTTTCCTTACTCTTTGGGCAGTGAAGGCCACCACTTTTCTCTGTCTACTGCTTTTGGTTTTTTGGTGCTGCTGTTTCTCTTGCTACCAATTGACTAATGTATATCTGGTTCACAGCCCTTTGTCTCCTGGATTGAGGAGGTTTAGCTCAGGGATTCTGGGGTCCAAAGTATATTCTTCAATTCTGGTTCTTCTTTCTTGATGTTCATGAGATTCCCTTGTTCTTGTTCCAAAAATTGCATATTTTAAAAGTAGTGGGATGCAAAATTGATCAACTCCCATATTAGAGCTGTATACACCCTATTTACAAGACCTCACTCAATCATCTGGTGGGGTTCACAACGACTAGGAGAGTCATAATTTACTGTAGCTCACTTAAAAACAAGCAACACTGCCATCGAGTCAATTCAAACTCATAATGACCCTATATAGTGTTTACATGGCTATAGTTCTTTACAGGAAGATATACATTAATCTTTCTTCTACTGAGTAATTGGTGGGTTTTAACCCTTCTGATTAGCAGTCCGATTTTTATCCAATAACACCACCAGGGATCCCTCAGGATAACAGTGTTATTTTTGAAGATACATCTTGAAATGTGTTTTTGATAATGAATGTGACACCATTATTCTTCAATTTGTTAATCCTGGATTAGTAGATTATTTGGTTTTGTGTTTCAAAATGGCCAATAGAGTCAATTTCAGCTTACAAACACCTAAGATATCTATCTACTATCTTTCCATTTCACTTTTTATAATGTCTAATTTTCTTTTATTCATACTTTGAATTTTCCATGTTCTGACTATTAATGGATGTTAGTAGCTTCTCATTTGGAGTCATGGCACATCAGCAAATGATGAATCATGCAGCCCAGGTGGTCCCTACTTTGAAGATACAGCTCCTTCCAAGTCATTTTTTGAGTATCTCCAATGCTGAGAAACTCATATTATGACAATATATAAAAGACAATATTCTGCTGCAATGCAAAAGACTCTCAATGGGTTAATCCCTCCCCCCCGAAATTGATCTTCAAGTCATTTTTTTCCAAATCTGTCTTAGTCTGGAAGTGTCACATAAACTTGTCCAGCATGGATGACTCCGCTGTGCTGGTATTTGACATATTAGCAACATAGCTTCCAGCATCACAACAATATGCAAGCCACCACAGTACAGCAAATTAATACATAATTGGTGGGTAAATAGTCTTCTTTACTTTAAATCCTTAATCAACCTAAATGGAAGGTATCCATTTGAAAGGTGGGCATCTATCCATTATTTAATCATTCAAAAATAAAACCTAGTGCCCCTGTTCAAGCCTCTCACCCTTGACATTAAGTGTAAGATACAGTTCATATATTCATATTGATAATGAATTATTATAAGGTTACCACTACTTATGGAGTTATGTACTGTTTTTTAAAAATAGGTACATTTTCAGTAATACTCATGACCAATTTTCTTCCTGAGACTGAAAGGAACAAAGTTCATGATAGAGAAATCAAAGATGGTTATTTCCATAAAAATCTAAAGGGAAAAAATACAGGTGGTGGGGGATATTTCACTTTAAAACCACATACAACTTTCTTAAGAGTGAAAACAAAATATTTATATAGCCAAATGTTCAGGCAAAACTTTATGAATCATTTGAGTTGTTTGAATATGCAAACGAAAAGTTGGAGATAATTTTTGAGTGACTGTCAAACAGGCAGCTGTTTAGGTATCATGTAATTGAGAAATATTAATTTTCTCTGATGAGGTTAGAGCTGCATGTTTTAAAAGAAAAAGAATAGTTACCCACCACTGTATAACATTATACCACAGGTCTTGAGCTATATTATAAGACTATTTATTTCATTACATTCAATGGCAATATTTTAAAATATGTTTCCCCTGAGTAACTTTAAATGGGTGAACTTGTTTTTATTGCTTTATCAGTAGTACACATATAAAGTGTAAATTATCATAGGCATTTATTTCTCATTTAGCTTCCAAAAGCACTTTTCAATGATCACTTCTCTAATCCAACTGTGAGGTAAATAGATGACAACTATGATTAACATTTTCCCCAGTGGAATATTGGGAGGGAAAAGCGGTAAATTACTTGCCTAAGGTCACCTAGGGAGTAAGCGCAAAGCCAAAATATTTTTTAACTCCCACTCAAAATTTGGTAGGGGCATTCAAACGAGCTTCATTCAGACTAATTTAAAAGTTTTACTTATTCTGGGAAATTAAAATGCTTACCCATAAACCCAAGCGAATTGGTGTCTTGTGTAATACAACTCATAATAACCCCATAGGACAGAGTAGAATTGCCCCATAGAAATTCCAAAGCTGTGATATTACAGGCTACATGTTTCTTCCATGTAGTTGATAATGGTTGGTTGAAACCTCTGACCTTTAAGTTAGCAACCATGCAATTGATCACTGTATAACCAGGGCTCCAAAAAAAAAAAAAAGTTGAAGTTCTCTAAAAAACAAATGAAAGTGAAGGAAATACTAAATAAGTATGATTTTGTTCTCATATTCTTAGGTAAACTGTTTCAGAGATGGTAAAGTTATCTTTTATATTCTTCATGTTAAATTATTTATACTACATACAAAGTTATTTTCCCCTGCAGTCTGTGATAGATAGGTTTCAGATCACCTTGGCTGGGCCAGAATGATCAGTTGTTTGGTTGTTCGGATCTAGTGATCCTGTATGATGTGACTTTACCCAATATAATCAACACTATAATGAAAGTGGTGTAAGCAGACAATCTGTTGTAAGAAGATTTGGGTGGTGGAATGTAAACCCTCTTATTCAGGCCTGATGCATTTAAAGGCAGTCTCTAGGGTTGTAAGCCACTTCCTGTATAAGTGGATGCTGTAAGAAAGCCTGTTTTTGTTTTGATGGGTCTGGATCCTGAATCTGGCTTTCTGAACATGAGCAAAGTCCTGTTATATTGCCTGCCAGCCTTGGAAGCCATCAGTAGCCTGCCATCTGACTTCTATCTGACCTGTCAATCTTGGATTCTTTTTTTTTCCAGTCACAAACAACCTATTGACCTTGGATGCATCTGTCTCTGAAGCTTGATATCAACCTGTAGTCTTCCTGCTGATCTTGGGTTTCATCAGCCCCTGAAACTACACATGTCAGGAGAAGCCTCCTTCTTAATGTCTGACTCACTGACTGGAAACCTGACTGGAGTCAGACTGATTGTGCCTATTTCTACAACTGTGTGAACAATTTTCTTGATATTAATCTCTCTCTACCTCCATGGAGATAGATAGATTATATGTAATATATATAGATACTATGTAGAGAGCTGTATATGTGTGATGATATACATAGAGAGAGATAAAGACATAAAGATGGAGAGAGATATATGTCACTGGTTTTATTTCTCTAGAGAATCCACTTTAACAAATGGCCGTTTTCTGTTTTACAGTGTTAATGAAGGTAACACTATATAATTGCCAACTATAAAATTACCTACTATAAAATGCATATGAATACACAGACATGCACACATGTAACAAAAGAAGAAAAATAACATTTAACAAACTCTTCAGTACCACTACAAAAAAGTAGTGAAACATCTTAATCACGGATTTCTATGAAATTAATTAATCTATTTCTAAAACAGAGTATATCAATTACTTATAATAATATAGATTCTAGATTGAAGTTATTTTAGTGAATATCTATATGAAGTTTATAGACACATTAAATTTTCAAATGTGGAAGTTCAAATGAATGACAGTTGATTATATTAAATGCCAAAAGAAAAAACTTTACCAGGTTAAAAGTAACCATAATATGTTCACTTAATCGTGTGTGTGTGTGTGTGTGTGTGTGTGTGTGTTTGTTATTTTAGTGATTTATTCCCTGGAGATGTTTAAATTTGGGCTAGAAAAGAATTGGCAGTTTTGCAATGTTATCTCTTCTGTGGACTATTCAGCCTTTTCAAATGGAAAATGGCTTTCCCTGGTATGCTCAGCATTCAGGCACTCATTCAACCAGGAAAAGCCTCAGATCAATGGAATGAATGATAGGATATTAGGAAATATGCAAGACTTTCTAATTAGCAAAGCATTTGCCCATGCTTGTCACAGAAAAGCAACCCTTGGCAGAAACACATGCTCATCTCACATAAGAGGAATGAAGCTTAAAAAAGCAAATGCAAATGGTGACCTTTAAGAAGTAATTAAAGTTGTTCCATAAAGTGTTTTAAAACCTGAAAAAACAGGTATTAGTTAAGGGAAATAAATGTGACAAAACCAAGACTGCCTGTATTATAATACTCCCCATTGAACTCTCCCATTGGTTTGGTTAAAAGAATGAGCACAATTTCTTAGATTTGGTTTGCTGCTCAGAAGGGAAAGTGAAAATTGATTACATATTTTTTACCTTATTTCCTACCCTAGAATGTAAGATATTTTGATGATATATTATCACAAACCATTGTAATACAGAACAGGAGGAAGAAGGGTACATTGATTAATAGGTGGACATTTTTTATGCAGTACAGCGAACTGTTATTGCTAAGAAAAATTAAGTAATGAAATGATCACACTGGGCAAAGGCATAAATAGTAGTTTAGGAACTACAGAAGATTCCTGAGGGGCATGAAAGCAGCCTTAATAATTTTTGGCTTAATAATAATAAAGTATGCATTTTTTTAAATAATGATATCTATTCAAGAAAAAAAAAATATTTAAAAACATCAAGGAAGGCACATGACTTCCACTATAATATGAAAATATAATGAAGAATATTCTATATCTCATATAAATTAATAAGAAATAACTAAAAAATGCATAACCATGTGTGTACAAAGAGAAAAAAAGTCTTAAAATATTGTTAAAAGAACTGGAGTTCAAGCAGAGGTAAAGGAAGATTCAGAAACAGAAAATATTATTACCGATATATATTTCTCCATAAGGCCAAGGGCATGTGTGAAATATAAAACCAAAATTCCATTTGTGTATATAGCAATGAGAAAAATATATATCAGTTGATTTTGGTCTTTTTCATTGACACACTTAGGTTCCCTGAAGAAGAGGAAGCAATTTACACAACACATGAGAACATTTTTCAAAAGGGTCTACCTTGTGACAGATGGGAGAAGAGAGACATTGTTGTCCCCTGTCCCTATATATCATAATTGAACAGAAGTAACATGTAAGTAGCCATACATGTACACACATATACCTGATTAACAAGGAAAGTTACTTAAAGCCAGAAACAGCACAGAACAAGTCTCTGCACCATGATAAAACCTCAAATAACTGACCATGAAAAGTTCAATACATTCTAAGATGAGTTTAAAAAATTATAAAATCTACTAAAATGCACTACAAATAAATAGGTAGCAGAACAATTTTAATCATACACACAATTTATGAGATAAAATTTGAACCTCCTGATTGAAATTTAATATCATGCCCTAGAAAAACACTGACACAGTATTATGTAGCTATTGTTGTTGTTGATGTTCTGTGACATTGAGCCATTTCTGACTCAGAGTGACTCTATGTACAACAGAAGGAAACACCACACAGTGACCACAATCTCACAATTGTTTTTATGTTTGAGGCCATTATTGCAGCTACTATTAATTCACCTTGTTGAGGGCCTGCCTCTGTTTCTCTGCCCCTTCTATGTTACCAAGCATTATATCTTCTTCCGGGGTTTAGTCTTTCCTGGCAATAAGCCCAAAGTATGTGAGACCAAGTTTCATCATCCTTACCTCTAAGGAGCACTCTGGCTATACTTCCTCCAAGACAGGTTTTTCTTGTGTGTGTGATTTTGGCAAGCCACAGTATTTTCAGTACTCTTCACCAGTATCATAATTCACATTCTTCAATTCTTTATTTCCTGACAAATATTTCCATAAGAAATTTAATTATTCTTTTTTAAAATATCATTTTGTTGAGGGCACTAACAGCTCTTACCACAATCCACATATCCATCCATTGTGTCAAGCACATTTGTACATACATTTTCCATTATCATTTTCTCTCTTTTTTTTAAACATTTTATTAGGGGCTCATACACCTGTTATCCCAATCCATACACACATCAATTGTGTAAAGCGCATTTGTACATCATTCTCAAAACATTTTCTCTCCACTTAAACCCCCGACATTAGGTCCCATTTTTCCCCTCCCTCCCCGCTCCCCCCTCCCTCATGAGCCCTTGATAGTTTATAAATGGGTATTTTGTCATATCTTGCCCTGTCCGACATCTCCCTTCACCCACTTTTCGGTTGTCTGTCCCCCAGGGAGGAGGTCACACACAGTTCCATGTAATCGGTTCCCTCTTTTCAAAACATTTTCTTACTACTTGAGCCCTTAGTATAAGCTGCTCATTTCCCCCCCTCCCTCCCCCATCCTTCCTCCCTCATGAACTCTTCATAATTTATAAATTATTATTTTTTTTCATGTCTTACACCAACTGCTCTCTCCCTTCACCCACTTTTCTGTTGTTTGTCCCCCTGGGGAGTGGTTATATGTCGACGATTCTGATCAATTCCCCCTTTCTTCTCTCACCTTCCCCTTATCCTCCTGTTATCTCATACCTCTATTCTCTTTATTAGGGGTCTATCTGTCCTGGATTCCCTGTGTTTCAAGCTTGTATCTGTACTATTTTTCATGCTCTGGTATAGCCAGGTTTATAAGGTAGAATTGGGGTCATGATAGCGGTGGGAAGGAGCATTAAAGAACTAGAGGAAAGTTGTATGTATCATCGGTGCTATACTGCACTCTGACTGGCTCTTCTCTTCCTTGTAACCCTTCTGTGAGGGATGTCCAATTGTATACAGATGGGCTTTGGGTCTCCACTCCGCCCTCTCCCTCATTCATATCGATATGAATTTTTGTTTTGAGTCTTTAATGCCTGATACCTGATCCTTCCAACACCTCATGATCACACAGGCTGGTGTACTTCTTCCATGTGGGCTTTGTTGCTTCTCGGCTAGAAGGGTGCTTGTTTATCTTCAAGCCTTTAAGACCTCAGACACTATATCTTTTGCTAGCTGGGCACCATTTGCTTTCTTCACTACATTTGCTTATGCACCCATTTTGTCTTCAGTGATCATTTAAAGGTGAACATCACAGTATGCCAGGTTGTTAGAACAAAGTGTTCTTGCATTGAGGGTCCCAATGTCCAACTACTACCTCAATACTTAACATAAATATATGTACATCGATCTATTTCCCTATCATTATATAAAAATATATTTACATATGTAAGTGCCTGTTTTTAGACCTCTATAAATGTCCTTTGCCTCCTAGTTCTTTCCTCTCTTTTACTTTCCTCCTATCCCACTATCATGTTTGACTTTCATTTGGATTTCATTAATTCCTCTTGGCAACATTGCACTTGATCAAGTCTTTCCAGGTATCCTATGACATCCTCGCCATCGATTTTAGATCACTTGTTTTTCCCTTGGCCCTGGGTTTGTTAGCTCCCCTCTTTCTTTCCCTTGCCTCCCCAACTCCCATATCCCCACCAAACTGTCCATCTTATTGTTTTCATCTCTGGATTGTTTATTCCACCTACCTTACCTAGATAGACATGCAAAAATGACAATAGACACAAAAACAAAACAAAGCAAAAAGAACAGCCCAAACCAACAACAACAAAAAAGATAAGCATATACATAGTTGCAGGTCTGTTTGTTGACCTTTATGAGTGTTATCTGGTTGAGTCTGATGGGATGCCATGCCCTGTCCACTGAAGTCTATTTTGGGGATTCCTCAGGGACTTCATTTCTTTGCTCCCCTTGCTACTCTGTTGCATGGCCTTATTGTTTCACCCCAGTGTGATGGGGTCAGATCGGACACAATTCCCGCACTGTGCCTCCATTTTTGTCCCCCATAGCACTATGGGCCAGTGAGGGACATTGTGTCTTGTGGTGGGGCCAGCCCTGTAGTCCTCTCTGTGCCTTGGCTGCTCCCAGCCTGAATACCATCCTCAGGGCTTGGTGGGCCAGGCTGTGTTCCATTCTCTCTTTCTATCTCCATCCTTCTTAGTTTGCTACTGTGTGCTTTGGTCTGCTGTGCCCCTCTCCCCAAGCTGTAGTTGCAGCACTGTCCTCTGTAATTCATTCTTCTTGGGAGGGGAGGGTGGGGGCATTCCATGTGATTATTCTTATCATATAGTCATTAAATATATTTGACATCAGGATAGAATTTTGACTCTGTGCATCCAAAAATTTTAACAAAATATGTCATATTCTCACCTAAAATGTGCCAGCATTTGGGTACTTTACCCTGCATCAGTGCAGCCACTGTGTCAGAGGAAGAAAGAGGTTTTGGGGTTTTATTTTAAAAATATGTCTTTGTGGATTTTTTCCTTCAAATTTTTAAATTGTTTGGAATTTAATACATATATTATATCATTCCACATTTCAATCACGTCAAGTAGAATGTATAATTGCTATCAAAATCGTTTTCCAAACATTGCTTTCCTACCAAAGCCAAAGGTATATATTTTCTAAGTATTCTAATTTCAAAGAGGATACCACAAAGACTCCCTTTTACCCTACCACCACCACTGAAATACCACCACCACCCCCTCCAAACCCTATATTCTACTTGCTATCTCTAAAGGTTCATCAATTCTGGGTTTCATTAGAGGGAATTACCCACCCCACGCCCCCACAACCAGATTTTTTTCAAAGCTATGTATTTAATTTTTTTTTTTAGCAAAACAGCCTTATCAACTCCAAAGTACTCTCCATTACACTTAATACATTTGTAAAATCTGTGATTCCATTCATGGAAACATGTTCAAACTTATCTGTTTGGATGGCTGACAGCACTTCCCTCATTTTTTATCACCTCTTATACAGCATCAAATCACTGTCCTTGCATATCCCTCTTCAATTGCAGAAACAAAAAGAAGTTGCATAGAGTGAGGTCAGGTGAATAAGGTACACGGGCAAGAGAGGCATGCAGATTTTGCCCAAAACTGGCACACTGAGATGGCTCTGTGAGCATGTGCATTGTCGTGGTGGCAAACCAATCCCTTGTCTGCCACAAATGAGGCTTTTTTTGTGGCACATTGTCATGCTATATTTTCAGAACTTCTATATAGAAAGGTTAATTAACAATCTGACCTGGTAGAATGAATTCAAATGCACAAGTCCCCTGATATATAAAAAAAAGCAAATGCGTATTGTCTGGATCTTTGATTTCACTTGACGAATTTTTTTTGGCTGGCATGATGATGACGTCTTCCACTGGCTTGACTGATACTTACTTTTGAGGTCTAAGAATAACACCATGTCTCCTCACCAGTAAGGACCTTGGGGGGAAAGTCTGGGTCATTTAGGAGCTGTTCTTTGAAAGGATGGCATGTTTCCACTGAACGCTGATTTTACTGGTCAGGCAGAACCGAAGGCACGAATTTTGAAGTGACCTTGCTCATTCCCAAATCATCTCTTAAAATTAGCTGAATTGAGCTCCAATTTAATTCAGATAACTTCCCCATTTCTTCAATGGTTGATTGTCTGTCTTCAAGCACAAGTGCATGAATTCTGTCAACATGTTCATCTGGAAATTGACGAATGTCCAGAAACACTTTTGTCATCAATCAACAGTCCACCTTTTGTGAAAGGAGAAAACCACTGGTGCACTTGAGTTCTTCCCATAGTGCTGTCTTTGTAAGCTGTGCGCAACGCCGCAAGAGTTTCTCCAGCAGTTTTCCTGAGCAGGAAGAAAAAATTCACAGCCACATGCTGTTGTCTTAAATCGGCACTCACACACACACACAAAGAGGTTCAAGTGAAAATGCTTTTACCAAAAAATTCACTGCCACCAGAGAGAAACTTTTCAGGCAAAGTCACTGGGTGCACTAACCCAGAGCGAGTCACTGGATGTTCACCTAGCAGGAAAAATGCACACTATGAAAGCTCCACACAACAGAACATTTTTCCATTTTTTTTTATGAGGGTACCCCTCATATACTGAAAAAAGGGAAAGCATGTAACTCAGCTTCAAGAGAGTCACCTCCATTGACGTAACACCTCTAAGATACTCTCTAATATGAACAACAACAACAAAATAAAGATAACAATGCAAAAAAAAACAGAAAAATTTGGAAACCAGTGTAGGTCCAGCCCGTATCATTGTAGAGAATCTACTGACAAAGTTTTAACTGTTGACATCAGAGTTATGCCTTTGATCTTCCATAATCTTCTCTCCCAAGCAATCTGTTTAGTGAACATTTTCCCCCCATCCCTCAATTTTAGATAGAGTTATCTAAAGGTTTATTTCCTAGGTAGTTCCACAGATGAATCTTGGGCTCCCACTACCATCACCCTTTGCAAACCGGGTTATCACAAATCAGGCTCTGATACTGATCCCTCCTTCAATGTAGGATTATATGAATTCCAATCCTTCAGTGACTGATGAAAGTGTGTTTCGTCCATGTTAACTTCATTGACATTTCACTTAGATGGCTTCTTGTTTTAGACAAACTTTTAAGACCCTAGACACTATTTTATCTGATAGCCTGGCACGGTCTAAATTCTTCAGTACATTTTGCTATAGCATCCATATTTTCTGTGTCCCCTTCCTGAAGGTGAGTAGCTAGCAGGGTCATGATGTGAAGACTAATTGTTGTTAAGTTGGAGTTAAGATTTAGTGCAAGCCCCCAAAACATTCCTGGATCTATGGGTTTTTTTGGGGGAGGGGGTCATTTGCTGTAACTTGGAAGTGTACATATGGCATATTCCATAGCTCAATCATGTTGTTAGGTTTCTGGAGTATACCTTGGTTCTTGCTTTGCAATGCTGAAAGAATGCACATTGTGGAAGAACTTTTGTAAACTCAAGTGACAGAAAAGAAAGTTTCTGTTATTACAATCTCAAAAAATAAATGAAACTTCTGGAATGCACAAAAGGCCATGCAGAGACTGTGGGCACTCGCAACTAAAAATGGCCAATACATGATAGCGTAAAAAAAAACACATGAAAAGAATACTTGAACAAAAATCACATGTACAGAATCAAGAGAAGGAAATCCACAGAGGTCAAGAGAATGTGGGCCTGAGGTCAAGAGAATGTGGGCCTGAGAGGGTCCACAGTTGTCTATGCACCTGTGGATAAATTCCCACCCTCTGTTTGCAGAGCACACCTGAAAGAGAGAGTCCTGCCCCCAACCTCTGTTGTTTATCCCCCTCCTGTCCCCACTGGCTGAGGAAGTGTGGTTGAGGACATTGGTTGATCTTATTGGCTAAGTTTAGGAGCACCTGTGTGATATCACATTGCCGGAGCCTAGTTTTCCCATAGGTGTCTGATGGGTGCTCGACTTCCCTGAAACCCCTCTATGTGGCCTGACAGGCAATTTCCGCTAGTACACCCCCATCCCTATTCTAGCTACCTGTCAATCTCAAACAGAATTGTACACTTTTTTCCGTAATCAGTCTCCAAATATGTTTTTCCTTCCTAGAGCTCTTGACATCATCTCTCTCATCTCTCCCACCCCTCTATATCACCATTCCCTCCAAACCTTTGATCTATTTACTTTCCATATAGGCTCAATGTCCCGTCCCTGGGTTTCATTTACTGAAAAACGCAAAAACAAATAATACAGCTTCAAAAGGGTGACCGTCCAATGGCTATGAACTTCTGAGATACACTCTAATATGAACAAGCACCAGAATAATACATACATATCTTAAAACAGCATACAGGACATTGATGTAGGAAGATCTTTGTTTGTCCTCCAACCAACAGTACATCTCTTTTGGTGTAGCTGTCTTCTGCTTCCTCAGACACCATGTGCTGTCCGGCTTTAGTCCTCAGGTTACAAGTGTGTCTGAGATAGAGTCCAGTTCACCCAGTGGCATTCCTGTATTAGGGGGGCTCACCGTTGCAGCCTCTGGACCATGCCGCGTACCCTAAAGATCCAGGATTCGTTGTTCCAGCATTCCACACCACCCAGCCTGGGTTCCCGGGATACCCCCAGATGCCTTAGGTCAATTATGCCCCTCCACACCACTAAAAACCCTCCCTACCTAATGTTCCCAAGAGCACTCTCAGTCTCAGCTCCCCCCATTTGGAGATCAGTCCTTCCTCCCTCATGTCTGTCCCTCAGATAAACATGCACTTATATTCCCCCAAACTTGACCATTCCCTCTTCCCTCTCCTGCACAACCTTTACAATCGCTAAACCTCATCCTTCTGACAGTACTGCATTGCTCTCCAGGGTTCCTCACCCCAAATCCACATGGCTACCACTCAGCAGACAGGAAAACCCCCCCACCACCACTGTCCATTTGATCCCAACTGTCATGAGGTGTCCTCAGTTAAATGATCTATACTGTACTTACCTGGAGCGGATGATGTGTGGTTCATTGGCTTGGTCCAGCTCTTTACCAGCCTGTCTGGTCCTCAGCCAGAAGACTGGAGGGCCTGCAAGCTTGAGCTTGTGCCCGTTCTGCTGCTTGGTCCTAATGCAGGGGACTCAGACAGCATCTGTTGTTTTGTGCTTCACTAACTTCACTCAACATAATGTCTTCCAGATTCCTCCAAAACTTGAGGCGTTTTATGGTTTCATCATTGTGTTTTAGGGATGTGAAATATTCCATTCTGTTTATGTGCAAGAGTTTTTTATCCACTCCGGTTGATGGGCATTTAGGCTGTTTCCAGCTTCTTGCTATTGTGAACTGTGTTGTGATGAACATGGGGGATCAAACGTCTGTTCATAATCTGTTTCTTATTTATTTGGGGTATATGCACACCAATTGTATTGCTGGGTAATATGGTATTTCCATTGCCACCTGTTTTAGATACCTTTATATCACTTTCTACTGTGGCTGTACGTATTTACAAGACCACCAGCAGCGGATATGAGTTCCTATCTCACCACACCCTCTCCAACATTTGTTGTTCTTAGCTTTTAGTTTTAATTGGGCTACAGTTATGGTGTTAGGTGATATCCCATTTTGTTTAGACTTGCATTTCCTGGATCGTTGATGACTGGGAACATGTCCTCATGTGTTTATTAGCCATTCATGTGTCATCCTATGTGAATTGTCTGTTCAGGTCCTTTGCCCACCTTCTCAGAGGGATATTAGTTTCTTTCTTGTTTTAAGGTTTTAAAATACTGTGGATTTTAATAATCAGTCTTTTGTCTGTTATGTCATTGCTAAATGCCTTTTCCCAGTCTGTGAGCTCTCTTTTTACTCTTTTAATGAAATATTTGGTTGTACACAAGTGTTTTATTTATAACAGGTCCCATTTAAGCTATTTTTTCTTCCATGGACTATGTTTCCTTTGTCATTTCTGATAGCCCATGTATTCCCTGCACTAGGGCTCCTAGCTTTGTTTAAATTTTCTTCAAATGCATAGATTCTTCTGAAGTCTTTTTCAGTCAATGGCCGACTTCTGCATGCATATGAGACAACCAAAAAGACTATGACTTTGGGCAGGTGCACTTTAGTCCTCAAAGTAATAGCCTTATTTTCAACACTTTAGAGAGATCTGTTGCAAGCGATTTACCCAAGGCAACGCGTCCTTTGATCTCTTCACTGTTGCTTCTATGAACACTCATTGTGGATCCAAGCACGATAATATACTTAACAATTTCAATCTTTTCTCCTTTGATTACATATTATCTATTAGTCCAGGTGTGAGGATTTTGGTCTTCTTGACATTGAGTTACAATCCATACTGAAGGACGCAATTCTTGCACTTTATCAACAAGTACTTCAAGTCCTTCTCACTTTCAGGAAGGAAGACTGTGTCATCTGCATATTGTAGGTAATTAATAAGACTTCCACCAATTCTGATGACATATTCATCTTTATATCACCCATCTTCTCTGATTATTTGCTCAGCATACAGGTTCAATAAGTTTGATGAGAGTATACAGCCCTACACACATCCTTCTTGGTTTTAAATCAAACAGCATTCCCTTATTCTAATAGTACCACTGCTTCTTGATCCATGTACAGGTTCTGCATGAGCACGATGAAGTGTTCTACAATTCCTGTTCTTCTCAAGGCTATCCATAGTTTGCTATGACCTCCAAGGACAGATGCCTTTTGTATAATCAATGAAACAAATGAAAACATGTTTCTGGTATTCTGTGTTCTCATCCAAGATCCATCTGAGGTAGTAATGACATCTCTTGTTCCATAATTATGCATATATATGTAAACTATTGTCACAGTATTGGCCCCCAACAGTCTAACGGATCCTTAATAGTGTGGCATTGCAATTAAGGACAATAATATAGTCAAAAATACCAGGAAACATGGGCTCCTTGTCCTTATGTCAGGATCAAGAAAGCTAACATAGTTTCCAGTGGGTATGTATAATTGTGGGGATAACAAATCCTTCAGTAGGCATACATGAAAAAGAGTGAACACTTGATCAAGTGAACGGGTAATATAATAAGTGGGTAATAGAATGAGTCAGTGGCCTAACCTTATGTGTCCTTGAGCCCTTCCTGAGGGAGCAATCTATGATTCATATCAAGAAATGTCAGAAGGGAGTTAGCTACTCTTCAGAGTGGGACAGACAATGGAGTCTGATTGCTCTTAACTACAGATAGCCTTCATGTATGTAGTGAACAGCCAGACATCTTTTATGACAGGTCCTTTATGAAGGATTATAGTAGGGACTATTTTCAGTAATAAGAATGCACATTAAGAATCATTTTTATCTCACAACCATGAGGACCTTTTCTGACTGGAGTTAGCTTTCCAGACCCCATAATTATAAGCATATAGAATTAGGCAATTTACATTTTTATCCAGTCCCTCAGTTTCCCACAAACTATAAAGTATTGTATATACACAAGATATTTTATAGAATAAATCTCATGTGATGCATGCATACATATAATATACAACCTGTGTGTGTGTGTATCAAGGAGTCCTGATGTCACAATAAAGCATTAAGCTGATAACCAAAAGTTGGTCAGTTTAAACCCACCAACTGCTTTATGAAGGAGAAAGACTGGGCTTTCTATTCCTGTAAAGAGTCTCAGAAACCCATAGGGGCAATGCTACCTTGCCCTATAAGGTCACTATGAGTCTGCATAGATTCTATGGCAAGGAGATTTTGAGAGCTGTTTCATGGGTTAGAGATGACACTGTCTCCTTCAGTAATGATTTACAGCCTTGAATCCTCTAGAGAGAAGTTCTACTCTTCCATAAAGAGTCACCATGACTGAGAATGAGCTTAAGTGTTGTTGAGTTGGTTTTGACTCATAGTGGCCCTATGTACAACAGAATGAAACATCGCCTGGTCTTGTACCATCCTCAAAACTGTTGTTATGTTTGAGCCCATTGTTGCAGCCACTGTGTCAATCTATCTGGTTGAGGGCCTTCCTTTATTTTTCTGACCTTCTAATTTACCAAGAAACCTATATCTGAGAAGCATTCAAAACTTTTTCCATGCACTTTTAAAAATATGACTTATATGAGAAGGGTTCAAGATATGCATGGAAATTCTTTTATTTTTTATTTAAATGTTTTCATTTTAAATGTAATTTTTGCATGAACTTTTTGAAATCCTATTATATGTCGAAGCAGTCCTGGTGGCACAGTAGTTAAGCACTTAGTGATTAACTGAGACGGCAATTCGAACCCACCAGCCATTCCATATGGGAAAGGTGCACCATTTTGTTTTTGTAAATATACAATCAGAAATCCTATGAAACATTTCTATTCTGTCTTATAGAGTTGCTATGACTAGGAATCAATAGTGGATCCAAGCAAAATAAAATCTTTGACAATTGCAATCTTTTCTCCATTTATCACGATGTTACTATTGGTCCAGTTGTGAGGGTTTTGCTCTTCTTTAAATTGAGGAGTAATCCATACTGAAAGTTATCTTTGATCTTCATCATCAAGTATTTCAAGTCCTCCTCTCTTTGAGCAGGCAAGGTTGTGTCATCTGCATATCACAGCTTGTTAATAAGCCTTGTTCCAATAATGATGCGTCATTATTCTTCTTATAACCCAGCTTCTCTTAGGATTTTCACAGCATACACATTGAATAAGTATAATGAGAGAATACAACTGTGCTGCACACCTTTCCTGATTGTGAACCATGCTCTGTTCACACAATTGCATTGGGTAAATCTGCTGCACAAAGCCTCTTTGAAATGTTGAAAAGCAAAGAAGTAAAGTTGAGTACTAAGGTGAACCTGACCTGAGCCATGGTACTTTCAATTGCCTCAGATGTTTATGAAAGTTGGACATTGAATAAGGAAACCACAAAGAACTGATGTATTTGAATTCCGTTGCTGGAGAAGAAAATTGAAACTACCATGGCCTGTCAAAAGAACAAGCAAATCTCTCTCAGGAGAAACAAGCCAGAATGCTCATTAGAGGGAAGAATGGCAAGACTTTTTCACATGTGCTTTGGACATGTTTACAGGAGAGACCAGTTCCTGGAGAAGGATATCATGCTTGGTGTCATAGAGGGCTATCAAAAAGAGGCAGGCACTCCACAATGTGGATTGACATAGTAACTGTACCAATGGGCTCAAACATAAAAACTATTGTGAAGACGAAGCAGGATTCAGCAGTGAGGGTTGCCTTCTGTTGTACATAGGGTCGCTATGACTTGGAACTAACTAGATGGCACTTAAAAACAACTTGAATTGGCATTGACTTGCTAGCACTCAGTGCGATTGTCTGGTGTTTCAATATTTTCCATGTTTCTACCTTTAACAGGGTGCCATCTTGTCTCTTTTCTATTGCTCATTTTAGTACAAAATATTTTTGTTTTCCATCTCTGACAGATGGTTGCCTTACGCAGGTGCTAGCTTTAGCACATTTTTCTATGTATGCATGCACATATCCATATACTAAAATTTATTGAACTTTAAATAAAAAAGAATTCCTCACACTCCCCTCAACCACGCCTCTCCTTTTCTCTCTTCTCTTTGAGGTGTGCTGTGCAAGCGGAGGGTGGAAATCTCTCCCGTGTGCATGCCTCATAAGCACTGCGGGCCTTCTCTTTGCCCCAATCCTCTTGGCCCCTGGGGATTTCCTGCTCTTGATTATATGCATGGTTTCATGTTCTTGATCCCGGTATTCTATCCGTGGTCCATTGAAACGACCATTTTCAATCGCGAACTTTTCCAGGGCCTCTGCCATGCGACCTTCCACACTTTCCAGGGAGAGTGTGTGCTTTCTGAGACTGTGATACCTGAAACTTTCTTTTCCATCATCAAAATTACTTGGACTTACAAACGTGCTTCTGCCACTTGAATTCTTTCAGCATTGTGAAGCAAGAACCGAGGTAAACCACCCCAGAAAACTAACACAATCAATAAATCAATAAAAATTCAGTGGTTATCTGACATTAAGTTAATGATACAAAATGAGCCCCCAATAAAATGATTTTTAAAAAAGAATAAAAGGATAAAACATATTTGAGTAAAACAAGAAATTTTAATTCCAATATTTTGGGTTTTCTAAGTTTTGTTTTGTTTTCATTCTGTTTGGCTGTATTTCTTTTGTTGTTTTTCCCTTATCACTTGTATACTTTGAATTATTTAAATTTTTCAAAAAAATTATTTTGGACCCCAAAAGTTTCCTGTCTTGATAAATAATCCCTGCCTGGTTGAAAACAATATGTATTCTCTTACATTTTTTGAATGACCTGTAAATATTTCAGTCACATTCACTGAAATATTCTTGATATTTTCTACAACCATGCTTATTTTCTCACTTATTTTCATATATTAATAATAGTGAAATGTTTAATTTTCAAGCAATCATTTGAATTTCTTTGTTCTTCCATGTCTACCAGTTTGTTCATGATGCTTGGAACACTATTATTAAAATCATACAAAGTTGAATTGTTATATCTGGGTGCATGTATTGAATTGTATCAGATTCTGTTAAAATAGGGGGACATCTCTCAAAATCTCACTGTTAGAGCAAACTTTCTTCAAGTTTTGGTTTCCTTTCCTAGTCCACCCCAGGATTTACTTTTCAAAGCTGAAAAGTGTTACTTGATCGATTTTGCGCAGCATGCTAGTTCTGATCACTGGAACAAATAGGATGGAAAATGTTGCTCCATCGACACCGAAAACAATTATTATTTTTTAAAATAAATCATTTTATTGGTGGCTTTCACAGCTCTTAAAACAATCCTTCCATCCATTGTATCAAGTACATCTGTACATATGTTGCCATCATCATTTTCAAAACTTTTTCTTTCTACTTGAGCCCTTGGTATCAGCTCCTCATTCTCCCCTCCCCTCTCACCCTCATGAACCATTGATAAATTATAATTTATTATTATTATCCTATCTTTTTAATCATTTTATTGGGGGTTCATACAACTCTTATCACAATTCATCCATCCATCCATTGTGTCAAGCACATTTGTACATTTGTTGCCATCATCATTTTCAAAACATTTTCTTTCTACATGAGCCCTTGGTATCAGCTCCTCATTTTTCCCCTCCCTCCCTCATGAACCCTGGATAACTTATAATTTTTTTTTTTCATGTGTTATACTGTCCGATATCTCCCTTCACCCACTTTTCTGTTTTCTGTCCCCCAGGGATGGGGTTATAGGTAGATCATTGTGATCAGTCCCCCCTTTCTACCCCACCTTCCCCTTATCCTCCTGGTATCACTACTCTCATTATTGATCCTAAAGGGTTTATCTGTCCTGGATTCCCTGTGTTTCCAGTTCTTATCTGCACCAGTGTACATCTTCTGGCCTAGCCAGATTTGTAAGGCAGAATTGGATCATGATAGTGGTGAGGAGGAAGCATTAAAGAACTAGAGGAAAGTTGTATGTCTCATTGGTGCTATACTGCATGCTGACTGACTTGTCTCCTCCCTGCGATTCTTCTGTAAGTGGATGTCCATTTGCCAACAGAAGGGCTTTAGGTTTCCACTCCGTACTCCCCCTCATTCACAATGATATGATTTTTTGTTCTTTGATGCCTGATACCTGATCCTATTGACACCTCATGATCATACAGGCTGGTGTGCTTCTTCCATGTGGGCTTTGTTGCTTCTCAGCAAATGGCCGCTTGTTTATCTTCAAGTCTTTTAGACCTCAGGTGCTAAATCTTTTGATAGTCGGCACCATCAGCTTTCTTTACTACATTTGCTCATGCACCCATTTTGTCTTCAGCGGTCCTGTCTGGAAGCTGAGCATCATAGAATGCCAGTTTAATAGAACAACATGTGCTTGCATTGAGGGAGTACATGAGTAGAGGGCCCATGTCCATCTGCTACCTTAATACTGAACCTATAAATATATGTACATAGGTCTATTTTCCGAACTTCATATATAAATATATTTACATATGTATATGCCTGTATTTAGACCTCTATACATGCCCTTTGCCTCCTACTTCGTTCCTCTGTTTCCTTTTACTTTCCTCTTGTCCCACTATCATGTTCAACCTTCATTTGGGTTTCAGTAATTCCTCTCAGTTACATTACCCTTGATCAAACCCTACCAAGCCTACTATACCCTCCTTGCCATCGATTTTGGATCACTTGTTCCCCTGTCCCTAGGCTTGTTAACACCCACTTCCTTTCCCCTGCTCCCCACTCCCAAGTCCCCCCGGAACTGTCAGTCCTGTTGTTTTCTCCTCCTGATTGCTTATCCCACCTACTTTATCTAGATAGATCTGCAGAGATAATAATATGCACAAAAAACAAGACAGAGCAAAACAAATAAACAAAAGAAAATAAAATGACAACAACAAGGACAAAAGAAAAAAAGAAAAAGAGAAGCCTGTAAATAGTTCAAGGTCTGTTTGTTGACCTTTCAGATTGTTTTCTGGTTGAGTCTGATGGAGTGCCACTCCCTGGCCCCAAAGTCTATTTTTGGTATTACCTGGGGACTTTGTTGCTCTGCTCCCCTTGCTGTTCTGTTGCACACCCTTAGTGTTTCACCTCAGTGTGGTGGGGTTAAATCGGGCGCAATCCCTGCACTGTGTCTCCAGTGTTGTCCCTGAAGCGCTATGGGTCAGTGAGGAATGTTGTGTCTCTTAGTGGGGCCAGCCCTATGGCCCTCTCTGTGCTTTGGCTGCTCTGAGTGGGAATATCATCCTCAGGGCTTGGTGGACCAGGATGTGCTCCACTCTCTCTTCCTCTCCCTTCATTTGCTCCTGTGTGCACTGATCAGACATGTCCCTGTCCTTGAGCTGTACTTTCAGTGCTGTCCTCTGAAGTGAATTCTTCGGAGGTCCAGGTAGTATGGCAGGGGCCAGATCAAATCCAGGGATACACATGGTAGCCAACTAAAATGGAGGGGGGAAAATGAAAAAGAAAAATACATGGGTAGTGGGGGAACAGGGCACTAACCCACCCAAGGGGACAATATTGTTTATATCTCCACAGGAAAAGGGATCAGACTTCAACCCGGTGCTTCAAGATGTGAATCTAACATACCGGCATGAAGCAGGGAACCAATAGAGAGGTCTGAGGGGCCGACCCCAATCCCAACTACGTGGACAGCATGGTATATTCTATGGACCATTTTAACCATTATATTTATTAGTCTGCCTTATTATTATATGGATATATCTACATGTGAATTTCTTATATTTCCCCACGTTATCCACCCTATGTTATTTATTTATTTTTCTTTCTGCTTTGATGAATATTCCCTTATATTACTATATGTTCAAGTTCAATATAAACAACTCAAACTCACTACCATTGAGTGGACTGTTAATCATAGCAAACATATAAGAGAGTGTAAAACTCTACTGTGGCTTTCTAGCCTGTAACTCTTTACTGGAATATAAAGTCTTGTCTTTCTTCCTCAAACAATATTTTCTCTTGCAGTCTTGTACTTGTTATTCCTGTTTTTTGCATGTGTATGTTTGTGTGGCTCTGTGTATATATAATATATATGGAATACATTTTTAATTTTGGCATTGTTTTCTACCATGGAAATTTAATTTTGATATTTTCAGTATCTTCCACCACTTTTCTCATATGTTCACATTTTCTTTTTCCTCTTTGAATATATGAAACATATTTACAAGAGCTTTTAAAATGTTTTGCCATACTAATGCCACCATCTTTTAAAACTTACACAGTCTGTTTTAATATCTTGATGTTTTGTTATTTAGTACCAGAAAAATAGTCATAGGTCATATTTTTCTTCTTTCTGTGCCCTTTACTTTTGATTAAAATGCCAGGAACTCTGTGCTTTAATTTGTTTAATGCTGGGTGTTCTCATATAGTTTTAAGGATTTTGGACATTTTCTGCTGAGAAGTTTAGTTACATTTGATATGTTCTAATTTTAAAGGGCATTTGTAAAAGGCCTTTAAAGGTTTTCTTAGAGCAGTGGAGAGCAGGTTATGGATCACTGGCTAAATTTCCTATTCATTTTTGTATATAAAGAGTTATTACAAAAGAACTATATTCATTTAATTGTCTATTGCTTATCTGTATAACAACATAAAAATTTAAATATTTCGTCTGTAGCTTTTCTCAGTATGAGGAAATAATTGTTTATTATTATTTTTGCTTGGGAGAAAGAGGAGTCTTCCTACTCCCATAAAGGTTTACACATTTGGAAACACACAAGGTCAGTTCTACCTTGTCCTATAGGGTCAATACTATACACATGGACTTCTCCAGATAGAGATAGAGAAATACAATTGATTACATTTGTGAGAAGAGATGCTGGAAAATCTCAGTATCAGCAGCTAAGACCAGGCCAGGGGCTGAGTGTGAAATATAACATCAATTGCTTATATGTAAGTTCAGGATAAAGCTGAATAAAATCAAAACAAGTGCATGAGAACCAAAGTACACCCTTAAGTCTATCCCACCTGAATTTTGAGGACATCTCAAGAATAAATTTGACACATTGAACACTAATGATAGAAGACCTGATGAATTGTGAGATAACATAAATAACATCCTTCATGAAGAAAGTAAAATGTCATTAAAAATACAGTAAAGAAATAAAACATTAAAGTGAAGGTCAGAAGAGACTCACAACCTTGCACTTAATCTTAGAGTAGAAAAAGCAAATGAAAAAATGATGAAGTCAAAGAGCTAAGTAGACATTTTCAAAAGGCAGCGCAGTGGAGAAGACAAAAACAAATATTATAATGAAATGTGCAAAGACTTAGAATTATAAAAAGTTAAGAACACACTCAGCATAACTTAAACTAAATGAACTCAAGAAAAAAAATCAAACCTTGAGTTGCAATACTGAAAGATTCTGTGGACAAAATATTAAACAATACAGGAAGCACCAAAAGACAATGTAAAGAATACACAGTCATTGTCCCAAAAAGAATTGGCTCCATTTCAGGAGGTAGTATCTGAACAAGAACCAATGGAGCTGAAGAGAGAAGTCCAATCTGTGCTGAAATTATTAGCCCAAAACAAGGCTCGATGAATTAAGGGACAATCAATGGAAATGTTTCAACAAGCTGATGTGGCACTGAAAGCACTCACTCATTTATATCAGGCAATTCATAAAACAACTCTTTGGCTAACTGACTTGAAGAGATCCATATTTGTGCCCATTCTAAAGGAAGGCAACCCAACCGAATGATCAAATTACATAACAATATAGTTGAGATCATGTGCAAGTGAAATCTTGTTGAAGGGCCTCCAACAATAGTTATAGCAGTAAATTGCCAGTGATCTGCTAGAAGTTCAGGCAAGATTCAGGAGATAATATGGAATGAGAGATATTATTGCTGACATCAGACAGATTTTGGCTGAAAGCAGAGAATCCCAGAAAGATGTTTACTCGTGTTTTATTGACTCTGCTAAGGCATTGGACTGTGTGGATCATAACAAATTACGCATAACCTTGAGAAGAATGGGCATTCCAGAAGACTTGATTTTGCTCATGTGGAATTTGTACATGATTCACGAGGCAGTTTTGTGAATAGACCAAGGGAATAACACATTCTTTAAAATCAGAAAAAGGATGCAACAATGTTATATTCTGTCACCATACGTATTCAATCTGTCTAATGAGGTAATAATTAGGTAAAGCAGATTATATGAAGAAGAATATGGCATCAGGATCAGAGGGGGGCTTATTAACAGCCTGCAATATGCAGATGACACAACCTCGCTTGTTGAATGTGAGAACTTGAAGCACTTGCTTATGAAGATTGAAGATTGTAACCTTCACTATGGATTAAAATTCAATGTCAAGGAGACCCAAATCCTCACAGCTGGACCCATAGGTAATATTATGGTTAATGGAGAAAAGTTTGAAGTTGTCAGGGATTTTTGTCTTGCATGGATCCACAATCAAGATCATGGAAATAGCAATCAAGAAATCAAATGATACATTGCATCAGGTAAATCTAATGCACACTACCTCTTCAGAGCATTGCAAAGCAAGGGTGTTACTTTGAGGACTAAGATGCCCCTGAACCAAGACATCATATTTTCCATGGTCTCTTATGCATGTGACAGTCAGATATTGAATAAAGAAGATCAAATAATCAAAACATTTGCATTGTGATGCTAGAAAACACTATTGAAAATCCCAGGGATTACTAAAAGACAAATCTGGCTTGGCAAGAAGTATGGCCTGAGTGCTCCTTAGAGGGAAGGACAGTGAGACTTCATCTTACAAATTTTGGACATATTGTCAGGAGAGACCAGTTCCTGAAGAAGGGCATCATGCTTGGTAAAGAGGAGGGGGCAGCACATAGGTGGAAGATCTTCAATGGGATGGATTAATCAGTGGCTGCAACCATGGGCTCAAGCATAGGAAACCTTGTGAGGATAGTGCAGGACCGAAGGATGTTTCCTTCGATTGTACATAAGGTCACGATGGGTTGGAACTGACTCGATGACACCTAAAAACAACAACAGTAGCATAATAAAGTCGGCATACACTGATGGCATTGACTTTGGTTTTATCATTGTTTATTACAGGGGCTCTATTCTCATCATAGTTAATCCTCCATCCTGGAAGTAACATTCCCATTGTTGAATATTTTTAATTTCTATAATTCTGTTAAGCAAAATTAATTTTAAAAGATGCTTATATGAAAAATATTTTGTGTTGATCAAAGACAAACATTTCTGGTACCTAATACTTTTAATTTATTCTAATTTTGTTAATAATGAAGAGCATAAGAGCTGCAAATTGTTACATCATGATACCACTTTTTAGTGCACAATAGTGAACAAAATGTATTTCTTATAAATTTCTAAAATGAAAGTCCTCTCCCCCTCTATAGTAAGAACAATTCATGAAACTTACAGTCCTCACACACAAGACACAGTACTTTCTCCTTACAGCATGTGGAAATTGCTGTTCTTACCCTTTTTCTGTGGCAATACAGAATAGATATTAGAGAGGAAAAAGATGGTCCCTGCTGTGATCATTTCAAATCCAGTACTGTGGTTTACGTTTAGAAAAATAATTGACAAAGTCCTTCAGTGAGATGCTTCCATAGATGTTTTATAAAATATGTTTCTAAATAAAAGGCATAAATATATAAAGAAAAATGAAATATATCATAAGCATAAATTATGTTATAAACATAAGAAATTTGTTTCTAATTATGTCATCCATGCATATGTATGCAAATTTTAAAATATCAAAGCATATTTCAATGCAAGTAGTAATTAGACATTAATGAAGAGAAAGGTATCTTTGTTCATTTGTGTGAAAAATCTCTGATCACAAAGCAGGAATAGTGTGAGCATATTTTAATCACAGAACTATGTTTAAATTTATCACACTGTGAGCTATGGATTTTTGTTTATATATACTTAATTGATAGAAAATTAAGAGATAAAGTCATAAAAAACTAAATAAAAACCAGTGTTGTGTTGAAAATTTGTTATAATTAAATTCCAAGAGCTTTTATTTAATGTCAACAAGAAGAAAACTCATTTTCTTCATTAAAATGAGATTATTAAAAATTTAAGAAATTCATATACTACTTAAACAAATGCTTGATCCATGGAGAAATATGTACCATAAGTATGAAGCAAAACTGTTATAGCTTTTAAATTGCATTATAAAATAAATATTATTTGTAGGAAAACATGTTAAGACTGAACATAATAAAAGTAAAGTGACTCATAATCTTAACGCTCAAAGACATGCATGTCTTTCTAGCATTTTATTTCTTGCATTAATTCATATTTACTGAATTTTACAAAAAATTAGTCCATCACAGATGGAGGAAAAAAAGTTAGTCCTTCTCCCCAAATAGTTTGGAAACTGTGTTGTAAATAAAATGAATCTAATATGCAGAGGAATGTTTATCTGCTTCTGTACTTTTTCCTTAGAAGAGATTCATAAAGTGGAATGGCTCATTTAGTTATTGTTAGGTGGCGTGGGGTGGCCAACGTACCACAACAGAAGATAACCATGCCTAGTGCTTCGCCATCCTCACAGTTGTCCCAGTGTCTGAGCTCCTGGTTGCAGCCAGTTCTTTATCCATCTCATAGAGGGACTTCCTCTTATGTGTTGCCCCCTCCTGTTTACCAGGCATGATGCCCTTCTCCAGGGACTGGTCTCTCCTGAAAATCTGTCCAAAGTATGTAAGTATGTCTTTCCATCCTTGCCTCCAAGGAGCACTAGGTCTGCATTTCTTCCAACACAGATTTATTTATCCTTTTAGCAGTCCATGGTACTTTCAATATGTTTTTCCAGAACCACAATTCAAAAGCATTGTTTCTTCTTTGGTCTTCTTTATTCAATGTCTAATTGTAACAGGCATATGAGGCAATGAAAAATACCATGGCTTGGGTCAGGCACAACTTAGTACTCAAAGTAACATCCTTGCATTTCAATTCTCTAAGGAGGTCTGTGCAGCAGATTCACCTGATGCAGCTCATCTTTTGATCTTTTGACTGCTGCCCTCATCATCATGGACTGTGGATCCATACAAGACAAAATATTTGAAAACCTCAAACTTTCATCCATAAATCATGATGTTAGATGTTACCTAGGGGTTCAGCTGTGAGGATTTTGGTCTCCTTGATGCTGAGTTGTGATCCATACTGATGGCTACAATCCTTGATCTTCACCAGCAGGGGTCTCAAGCCTTCACATTTAGCAAGCCAGGTTTGTCACTTGCATATTGCAGGTTATTAATAAGTTTTCCTCTGATCCTGGTGCCATATTCTTCTTCACACAAACCAGCTTCTTTTATTATTTGCTGAGCATACAGCTTGATCAAGTATGGTGAGAAGCGATAACCTTGATGCATAACTTTCTTGACTTTAAACCACACATTACAGTATATTCTTATGTCACATCTTTTGACTCACATTTCCGAAGTGTCCTTTAGAAAAGTTCTATCAATTTTTATTTTTGCAAGTGCACAAGAGTCTAGATTCGTTTACCCATGAGCACTGTGTTCTCTTCAGTTTTAATCTAATTGTAAATTGCAAATTCACATTTTGGAGAATGACAATAGAGGGGAAACCTATCTGACCTCTTTTGCCTTCCCTGTGGCCAGGAGACAAGAGCCAAACATGTCTCCACACTCCATATTTCATTACCTATTCTGACACCACAATTAAGGGGGTTTATTACGGAAGTCCGTAGGTTGCCACATGTCAGGATCAATAAACAGTAAGCATAGAGTCATTGGTCTCTTCAGGCAGTAGTTCTCTCTGATTCTCAGCCTCTCAGCCACATGATAGCCAATCTCTTTCCTGTCCTCAGTCTCTCAGGCACATGATCTCTTGGCCTTTCCCTTCACGGTCCCTAAAGGCAGTCTGCCCATCACTCTTTCTCATAGTTCCATAGTCTTGTACCAGATGGAGAGACAGTAACCCACTGGTCTCAGTACTACTCCTCTGTGTATCTGTGCCACAGTTTCTGATACATCTGGTTTCAGGGGCCTCTGCCACGTTAGACAGAGATATAAGAGTGTCTTCCAGGGTTCTGGGGGTTTCTATCTCTGCTTCTCCATCAAAGATAACCCATCTTTATATCCAGGACATGAGGTGTAGTGGTGTGGTAATTAAAACTTACCAATCTTCTCTATTTAATGTTAAACATGCCTCATTGCATAGTCCACCCTATCAGTTGCTGGGAGCTACAGAGTTAGAAGGTCGATAGTGTTTTCCATTATTGATATATCAGAAGTATCTTGTCAAGCCTTTATTCCAAGGTACCTCTATGTATACTCCATCCTCTAAACTTTGAGTTAGCAATCTATTGTTAACAATTTACACCACTGACCGACTCCAGACAGTTATACATGATATGACACTTTTCCACTAGAATTCTATAACTGGAGATCAAATTCCAGACTGAGGATTAAGTAGTGAGCAATTCATAGCTGTGATTTAATACATTTTAAAATAAATAATGAACAATAAATGTCTGTAATTATTTAAAATAATAAATTAACCCCATAAAGTAGACACAAAAATGTTATACATATTGGTAATACAAGAGTACTTATGTACTATAAAGTGTACACAGAGCACATAAAAAAAAACTCTGCAATATCATAAATTGTGCCTAAAACCAATAAGCAATCCATAATACCATCACCATTTTAATTGCAATAAATGTATAATTTACTTCTCTTCATAGACTACAGGAGAACTTCTTGGAAAAAATCTAGATGATACAAGCCATTAAAAATCTGAGGTAAATTTAAATGTATGCCTTCTGTCTTTACTTACAAATTTCCCTAAAACAAATGGGACTCTTTAAGATGATGTTGGCTTTCTTTATATTTAAAGAAATTTCAAAATCGAGGACATATCAAGATAATAATATAGCAAGTCATGTTCCCATCATCAGGAATTTTATATATTTTGTAGCATTTACTTCAATATTTTATATTAAATGAATTACTACAGAAAATGTGATGTTCCCCATCTTGATACAATTAAATTGTATGATATGTGGATGAAGTCCCAATAAGAGTGTTCAAAAAAGAAAGAAAGAAAACTGATGCTCCCTGGGCCCACTGTCTCCACTTCACTCTCTTCCTCCTTACAAAATGCAACATCTAGCGCATGTTTGATATATATGTGCCCAGTTGGGTGATTTCTTTCCATTAATTTGCATTAATTAGAATGCAAATATAAAATTCTATGAATAAGGCATAGTACGTTTTTGAGTCTTATCAAGTTTAAAACTAAATCTATATATCTTTATGTGTCTATGTCTTGATCTATGTCTATCTAGCTATCTAGACAGGAGTACTGATAGCATAGTGATTATGCTTTGGGTTGCTAAACTTGAAATAAACAGTTGAAAAGCACCAGCCACTCCTTGGAGAAAGAAGTGGCTTTCTGCTCCCATAAAGAGTTATAGTCTTGGAAACCCACAGAAGCAGTTCTACACTGTCCTATATATAGTTCAATATGAGTTGAAATCAACTTGATGGCAGTGAGCTTGATTACATATAAACATATATATACTTTTCAAAGCATATATATATATATAACATATATGGGTATATACACATACACACATGCACACACATATATGCTGTTAACAGTTCTTGGAAAACGCTGTTTTCTTTTTATTCCATTTTCCATGTACTTTTTGAAGCCCCCTTGTATATACACACAAACTAAAAATAAAATAAAGCCCATTGCCCTCTAGTCCATGTCAACTTGACTTTATATATATTTTCTAAGTCGATAAATCTTTCCAGGAGTAGATGGCCTCATCTTTTCCCCTTGGAGCGGCTGAGGGACTGAAGTCACCAACATTATGGCTAGCAGCCCAGCATTTATCCTACAGTTGGCCTCAGTAGTTTATGTGTGTGTGTGTGTGTGTGTGTGTGTGTGTGTGTGTGTTTGTGTTACTCTGGGTTCTCCAGAGAAACGAAACCATCAGCACTTATATGTGTATATAAAGAAAGAAATATGTATATTAGGAAAGTGGCTCACACAGTTGTAAAATTGAGTAAGTCCAATACAGCTAAAGACAAATGTTAAGCTAGAGGTTTTTTCCCCTGACCCACGTAGATGTCCAGTGGCTAATGAATTTGTAAGCAGGAAGAGGAGCCCAAAGGCTGGTAAGGGGAGAGAGCGATAAATTCAGCCTCCGCAGGTCAGATCCGTGGCAGCAGAGTAGAATGATTCCAAAACCTGGAGGCTACTTATCGCTGCAGGGTCAGCAGGCAATATGGTGGGCTGTTGGCTCAAGCACGAAGCACTGGAGTTCAATGAGACAAATACAGGATCTGGACCAGCATTAAGAGGCAAGACTTCTCACAGAGTTGAATAAAATAGGAGTGGATCACATCCATAAGGAAACTTCCTTTTAATTGTAGCAGGAATGTGGCCTGAGTAAGGCAGCTCCATCCCCCCACCCCCGCCCCAATCCTTTTATGACTCTTTTGCTGCTCACAGCAGGGTCCCTCACGGAATTGTTTACATTATGTTAGACTACACCGTGAAATAGGCTTCAACTGTCAAGCTAATGAGAATCCTGGCTCAGCAAAGTTGATATAAAACCTAACTATCAATATAGATATAGTGATAACACGCACACACAAGCATTGGTGGCTCTGTGGTAGAATTCTCATCTTCCATATGGTAGTCTCTTATTTGAATCTGGATAATGCACCTTAAGTACGGTCACCACTTATTTGTCAGTGGAGGCTTGCATGTTTTTATGATGTTGAATAAGTTACAATAGAGCTTCCAGAGTAAGACAGACTAGCAAGAAAGGTTTGGCAAATGACTTATGAAAAACAGGCTGTGAAACCTCTAGGGATTACAAGCGTCTGATTCTCAATCAATTATGGAGATGGCACAGGACTCTGGTATTTCTTTCTGATATATGGGATGGCCATAAGTCGGGTCCCCACTTTGTGGCAGCAAACAGCATGAGTTGGTGTTCAATGGAGACTCATTGTAGAGTTACAATGAATTTTTCTAAAGGCTAAAGATTCTGAACATAATTCCATGTGCTTTTTTGTCATTTGTATGAAACTTCAAGCTTTTTATCCATGATTTCATTGCATTTTTTTAATCTTATGATGAAGTGGGGACTAACTCCATGTCAGCTAGTTCTTGAGTTAACAGAGGTTTTATTTTTTATGTACTTAGGTTTAAAGACCTAAGGCAAATACATGATTTGCAAATATTTTTCCATTTGCACCAGCCATGGACTTCTATTGTGACCTGTTTTAGGGTCACTATGAGATGGAATTACTTCAATGGCAGTGAATTTGGTTTGGTTTAATTGTGTTATATATATTTTTAAATCCTGTAAACATTTGAAAAATAATTATGGAAGTGAAATTTACATTGTGAATTAATCTATTGCTCATGCTTCTATTTGCCTCACACTCCTGCCCATTCCACTGTGTCTTTTTCATTCCTATAATGGCTCTTCATGATATCTGCCAAGACCAACACATCGAACATTTTCTTGTGTTTTCCATGTGGTCTCTCATCATTCAATCTCCTAAACCATTGTTTTCTGGGACTTTTGGCTCTATCCTGTAAATTCACTTTACTTTTCCATAAGACATGGCCTATGTTGGCAATGGGTAATGTTCTCATCATGCAACCTTGCAAAATTAAATTGGTAGGCAAAATTTTAAAAATTCTGAACAGTTTCTGATACTCTAAGTTTATTGTGCTAAAACAACCGTACATTTTCTGTGAATTTTATTGAAAATTATTCCATGCCATATTTATAATTATTCCCAAGATTTACCTCTTTCTACTGTGGGAACCAATCTTGCTTGCTGAAAGTGAGGAGGTCTTGAACCACTTGATGATGAAGATCAAGGATTTCAACCTGCAGAATGGATTGAAACTCAATGTAAAGGACAATAGAATCATCACAACTGTAGCAATAAGTAACATCATGATAAACGGAGAAAATGTAGAAGTTGTCAAGGATTCCATATTGCTTGGATCCAAAATCAATCATCATGGAAGCAGTAGTCAAAAATGAAACAATGCATTGCACTGGACCAATGTGCTGCATAAGACCACTCTAGAGTGTTGAAAAGCAATGATGTTACTGTGCGGACTAACATCTGCCTGACTCAAGCCATGGTGTTTTCAATGGGACATTGAATAAGGAAGACCAAAGAAAAATCGATGCATCTGTCTTGGTAAAGAGTATTGAAAGTACCATGGACTGCCAAAAGAGCAAACTGATCTGTCTTAGAAGAAGCAAAACCAGATTTCCCTTATAAGTAAGGATGGCAAGTCTTAGTTGCATGTACTTTGCACATGTTGTCCAGAAAGGCCAGTCTCTGAAGAAGGATGCTATGCATAATAAAAAGTCACTGAAGAAGAGGAAAGCCTTTGATGGATTGACATGTGACTGCAACGGTGAGTTTAAACATAAGAAAAGTTGTCAGGATGGTACAGGCTGTGGTTCTGTGGTGCTCAGGGTCCCAATGAGTCCATGGGATTGATGGCATCTAACAACAGTAGGAATATAAGACCACTACAGAACAACTACTTTGACATTCTTAACGGTGGGTCTTCTAGAAACAAACTTGAAGAGTATTGATATTTTAGAAAGTTTTTCTAGCTGCATCTTAGATTTTCTTAATCCTTAGGCTATGTTTTACTGACTTTGATATGAATTCCAACTTTGCCCTTGCACATTTCTTGTTCTTAGAACAATATGTGTACAACATGTTAAATGGGAACCTCATTTGCTGTATAAACTTTAATTGAAAGCACAATAAAATATTATTTTGAAAAATGAAGCACCCCTTTTGACACTTCCACCAGATTGAAGAAATTCCTGAGTACATTAGGTAAATTTTATGTCTTCTATATTACGCTTATGACAGTGTTGTCACACTTTTTGCCAATGCATAACATGAATGACTTATTTTCTAGCTTCCAGTAATAGCAATTTCCTCCGCATTCTTCCAGGCTCCACTAATAGTCTCGTCACTGCTCCTCACTCCCCTTCCAGCATTTGGCCTTAAAGATGGAACACATGTATCAGTTTTCCATAAAGTGGCATTCTCCTTTCATGTATTAATTTATGCATCAACTATTTATTGCAGCATAACAAACCACTCCAAATTGCTGACTGAAAAGCACAGTGAATATCATTCCTAATGATTCTTTTAATTTTCCTTCTGATTAATGTCATATGTAAATTTGACTAGGCTATGATTCTTAGTGGTGCGGAAGACATTGGACTGATTGTTCTTGCATGATATAATCATCTTCTATTTTCTGATCTGATGTGAATATACAATCAGGAAAGAAGGCAATCAGTTGAAAGACAATTAATTTCTTTTGGATATGACACCTGCATCCAATATATCTGGAGAAACTTGCTCTGTCCCCATCCTGCATCCAACTCACCATCCTCTGACCTCCAGTTCATGGGATATGGGCCAGAAGCCTGCCAACTGACATGCATATTTTGGGATTGTCAGTCCCTGCAACCATATAAATCAGGAGAGACCTCCAGCCTAGTACCTGACTCGTGAATTCAGGACTTGCCAGCATCCTCAATTACCTAAGCCATTTCCTTGAAATAAAATGCTATAGATATTCAGATATGTCTTGCTTAATGTTGTTCAGGCAGAATTCAGCTGCATATATGTTCATAGTCACCTAAGCATCTTTCTTTAAAGATAAAAGCAACTCTCTTTTTATTTATTACCCCCCTTAACATTTTTTGAAAATTATTATCTCTTTAATGGCTTAAAGATCATAAGCCTACAGAATGAGGGAGCTGCAAGTCTCCAGATTACATCCCAATCCCCACAGCTCCTCCTCCTTGGCCTCCTGCTGCATCATTTGGACCAGCTCAGTATCCATGCAGTTTTTCACTTCCAACACAGGGTGGCACCTACTCAGGCTCCTCTACTCCTGATACAGGTGTGGCTCAACTGGCAAGGCCCAAAATACTGATGGGTACCCAGTTCCAGGCAGCAGTGCCTGTAGCTGAACATAAGGATGTGGATACACAAACAAGACTATGACAGGCAGGGCTAACATTGACAGCTTCACTCATAACACTGGTACATACAATCCCTTGTGACCACTTCTCCAAAATCCCTTTATGCCCCCATTACCCTTCCCTTGTCCAGAAATGCACAAAGTCTCAATTCGATGCCAGTGCATCCCTAACTAGCCCTACCATATCTTGCAATGCCAGCCTCTTGAATCCACTGGATACAGAATTGAGCTGTGTCTAGTGGGCCCAATAAGCTTCTAGTAACATAGACTTTACAGGGATTCAACTATGGGTTGTACAGGGACTCTCATATATAGCATATTCTACACTTGATCTTTTCCCAAAGTCAGGAAGTGAATATATTTTATAATATTATGATATTTGTATAATGTCCTAGTAGTTCACACTGTCACCACAGGTGAGACAGAGAGAGAGAGAGAGAGAGAGAGAGAGAGAGAGAGAAAGTATGCATGTGTGCACGCACACACACACACACACATATGAGAGGGTATCCCCCCAAAATGGAATTTTCTTTTCAATGTTAAATATTTATTTATCTATCTATCTATCTATTTATTTATTTATTTATTTTTACAAAACAACCATATCACCTTCATAGTACTTTCCATTACACTTAATACATTTTTCAATCTGCGATTCTATTCTTGGAAACATTTTTCAAAATCATCTTTTCTGATGGCTGACAGCACTTTCCTCATTTTTTCTCCTTCACTTTTCCTATGTCATTAAATCGCTATCTTTTCATGTCCCTCTCCATTCTCAGAAACAAAGAGAAGTGACACAGAGCAAGGTCAGGTGAGTAAGGTGCATATGTCAAGAGAGGTGTGGTATTTTTTTGACAAAACCTGGCTCACTGAGATGGCTGTGTGAGCAGGTGCATTGTGGTGGTAGCAAAACCTGTCTCAAATCAGGCCTTTTTTGTCATACACTGTTATGCAATCATTTCAGAACCTCTAAATAGAAAACTTGATTAACAATCTGACCTGGTGGAATGAACTCCAATGCACTATCCCTCTCACATCACATCTGGTTCTTCTTTGGGCTGGGGGTGGGGGGTGGGAGGGTGGAAACCCTCGTGTGTGTGTGTGTGTGTGTGTGTGTGTGTGTGTGTGTGTGTAAAATTAGTTCTGCTTCCATTGAGAACCTAGCCTAATACATTTGTTTTGGTAAGACTCCTGATCTAGGAGCTTGGCTAGTCTGAAATATCCAAGATGAATTTTTACACCTTAGTTGTGTTGGCTGGAACTTTGGAAGACTATATGGGACTCTTTCCTATCGTGTGTTTCCTCCAGTAGTCTATCTAGATTTCTTTGTACAGTGAAGGCCTTCTAAGATGTAAAACACAAAATTGCATCATCTCCTAAGGCTTACATCCAGGAATAGTGCAGCATCATATTCTATCAATCACAGAAAATAATAAGGTCATCCCTGATTCATGAGGAGGGGCAATTTCCTACCTTTTCATGATAAAAATGGCATGAACTTAAAAAAAGAGGAAGATGATTTGGAGGCCATGTTTGCAGATGATCTACCAGAGGTAATACATTCTCCCATGTAACACAAAAGAACAATTGATGTATATGCATTCTGTTTGCAGGTACATCCACAGCAAGTTGGGTATATTGAACAATAAAATGTTAATTAACTAGAATTAATTCTCAGATAATCTGCATTTGTGACATCTCAATATGTCTGGAATAGACTAATAAATACTACATGTTAATTGAAATATATATACGCAGGCAACTTTCAGGAGATGTTTCAGATTTAGTAAACAGAGAGCTTATTTTCCTACGTTTTAAACATCTAAACTCATATACAAAATGAAATGCTATACTGACCTGTAGGGTTTTAAAAAGGCACCCAATTATGTTCACTTTAGTATAAATGTTTTAAAAAGGGACAGATAGTTTTAGAAAACTTACAAATAACATGAGGGAAAACAAAGGGCTTTTTGTGTAATTTTCATTTAAGCAGAGCATTTAAACAGTAAAACTAACTTTTTAAACATTCTTGTTAAATGGAGTTTTGATATATTTTTTGCTAAATTTTAAAATTAGTTGTACTCAAAGTGCTTTATGTATCTTGGAAACCAAAATATGAATTAGAGATACAATAAACTAAAGAATTTCAAGAGCATATTTTTAAAACCCAGAGGGATGAGTTAGATAAAATCATAATTAAATCCAATTGAAGGCAAATTGAATTGATCAGAATAGGGGAACAATTATCAAACACTGAAAAGAAGCCTTTATTCAGGATAGTGAATACTAAAATAAAATAATTACTATTCCGATATCCTGAAATAAGCAATATTTCCAATCAAATTTAAGCTATTTTATAATAACTACTATCATTATCTTGATTCCTTATTTAAATATTTTTTAAATATTGAAAAAGAGAACTAGGTTTCTTGATTTCACCTTCATAGTTTAAAAAGTATTAACAATCTGTTCCTCCCAATTCTTCACCCTAATATTTAAACATATATTGGGCAAATAACTATAGTAATTATGGGATTGATGTGGTTTTGAACATGCATAGTAGCTGTTAAGGTAAAGAAACACAATTGGCATGGCATAAATAGTGTGCTTATTCTCTGTGTTCCATTTAAAAGATAATTGTTACCATAATGTAGATGCAAGCGTGAGCTGGAGAGCAAAGTAATACACGCATCAAGTATGGGGCATGCCAATGAATGAAACATTGTAATCTGAAATCCCAGATGCATACCTATTACGTGCATCTGGCAATACATTTCTCCCAAAGAAACAATGTTTAATTTCCTCTGATAATACAACATTTAAAACAAATCATCCACCAGAGTTGTTATTGTCTTCCTAGATCTTAAGTGCATTTTTGCATTCTTCATGATACTAGGTTCAGGTCAAAAACATTATTATTCTGACATATGGTATTAAAATGTAGAATGGAAGAGTCAAACACCACTAAATACAACATCACAGATATCTCAAAAGGAAAGGAGGGTAATCTACACTTGGAATTTCGCAATCATTGGAAGCTGTATTGAGCACACTTCTACTCTACACTTGGGAATGCTATGAGTTAGGGCGGGTGTGCAAACAGCTGGCTGGTTCTGACTTCTCATATTGCCAAGCTATATGTTTCTTCTCTGTGTGATTTTAATTAAATATCCACAGACCTATCTTCCAATTAATTATTTATCTTGCTCTAACTTGTTATTCAATCATTCCATAACATGTTGATATCATCTATGTCTATTTAAAGAAATTTTACTTATTTTTCCCCCAAAAAATCTACTTATTGTTTTTATACAAGTTCTAGTGGAGGAAATAACTTCCAGGAGAAGGTAACTTATGAGAATAATAAAAATGTTCTATATCTTGATTGTCGTGGTGGTTATAGTGGATACATATAAAATCGTATAATCACAATGAGTCATTTTGTTTTATTTAAAATAGTCCTCAACAAAATTAATTAAAATTTTAATACGGTACACATTTTTTCAACTAGGTGAACAGCAAGCAACTTGCTTTGAGTTAGTACACCCAACGGCATTGCCTAAAAATGTTCTCTCTGGTAACAGTGATTTTTTGGTGTGAAAGCAGTTTTAATAAAACTTCATTTTTTGTGATGGTCAATTTAGGAGAACAGCTTGAGGGTGTGAAATTTTGTTTCCTGCTCGAGAAAAATGCTAGAAAACCTGTTGTGATGTTGAACACAGCATACAAGGATGGCACCATGGGGGGAAAAAACTCGTTATGAGTGATTTTCTCGTTTCAAAAAATGTGAAATATCAACTGATGACAAACCTCATTCTGGGCATCCGTTCGCTTTCCAAACAGATGAAATGTCAATTGGTAGTGCATTTGGAGTTCATTCCACCAGATCAGACTGTTAATCAAGCATCCCAGTGAGTGAGAAAAAAAGGCCTAATTTGGCAGATGGAGATTGGTTTTGCCACCACAACAATGCACCAGCTCACACAGCCATCTCAGTGTGCCAACTTTGGGCAAAATCTGTATGCCTCTCTTGACCTATGCACCTTACTCACCTGACCTCACTCCGTGTGATTTCTTCTTCTTTCTTCAAATGAAGGGGGACATGAAAGGACAGCAATTTGACAACAGAGAGGAAGTGAAGAAAAAAATGAGGGAGGTGCTGTAAGTCATCCAAACAGATGAGTTTGAGAAATGCTTCTGAGGAAACACAAATTTGACAAATGTATACATGTAATGGAGAATACTTTGAGAGTGATAAAGTTGTTTTGTAAAAAAAAAACCTTAAATATATAGCTCTGGAAAAAAAAATCTGTTGCGGGGGGGGGGGGTACCCTGTTGTATATATATTTAATGTATAATGCAAAACTGATCAGCTATATAACTCTTCACTAAATTTACAATAAAGTACTTTTGGAAAAAACTTTGTATATAATGAGAAAAGATATGGTTTGTACAATGCCTGAAGCTAGGGATAGAATTCTAGGTGATAGTAAAGTCTTGCCATCATAATGCTTACTGTCAAGCAAGGCAGAAATATATTGTTCAAATGAACTTACAAGTAGATGTAAAATTACAGGCTGTTATAAATTTTATGAAGAAAACCCATATCTATCTAAATAATCAGATGAAGCATTCATCTCTGGTAGTACATGATTTGATATTTGTAATGAGCACAGTATTTTAAGATAGTCTATTTCTGAAAATATTGTGATGCATTATATGGTTATGTGTTCCTCAGGAGTAAAAATGATAAAAAAGACCAAAGAGGACAAAATTTTTATGGTATACAGTACTAATAGCACTTTACTTTTTATTTTGTTATTTTTACAGGGGTGAAAAATCAACACTGACAACCTCTGAGTCTGTATCCTTTGAGAAAATTACTCTTAGCAATTACTACCTGGTCAAAAAAGTTGGATATTTGAATAGCACTGGACTGGTGCATTAGTAATATCAACCACTTTAACAAAGAATGAGGGGGAAAATATAAAACCTCTCTTTCATAGCCTGAAACAGACGGTAGACTATGTTGCAGGCATGCTAAATAATTTTGAAATCTAGTTACAGGACAGTGTCACTTGATGACCGTTTTAAGCAGCTGGGTACGAGCATATGTGCACTATTGAGCATGATTAATTGAATGACCATGGGCTAGCTTTCTTAGAACTGAAAACAAAAGTGACAAGAAGCCATCTCCTGCCAGACGTAATGCTTCAAATTTTTTTTACGTTTTTACTGACTATATGCAAATCATCCTTCAAGGAACAAAAATTGCCATTCTAGACGGTTGTAAACAATTCAGTTAGTATTTACATTCATTTCTTTGACAAACTGAAGCTTTTATTCTTTTTAATTAAAATGTGTGTGTATTTTTCTAATTCATGAAAGGTCTAAAGAATGTCACATCAAAAACCAATGAATTGACATTTTTTCATTTTTCTGTCAGAGGAATTATTCTGCTGACCAGCAGATGTATCTTTGTTTCTTTATAAAGAAGAGAATCACCATTCTCCTTCCCAAATGGAGAATCATATAATATTGAACCATTCTAATGGATAAAGAAAATAACCCTGCTAGCTCAACACCTAATCATTCTGCTGCTGACAGAATGTTGGGAGTTTAAATGCACCTAGTGACTCTGTTGAAGACCTGAAAATCTGCCTCTGTGAAGATTATAGCCAAGGAGCTCCATAAAGCAGTTCTACTCTGCACTACAAGGGTCACTATGAATCAGACTCAATTGGCTGCCAACCAACAAGAAAGGAGAAAGAAGATCCTGATAACTGTGCAGGAAAACTCTGCTCTTTTGAAGATGAAAACTAACAAAATCTTTCACATCTTCATTGCTTTAGTGAGAAGCAGTATGCAAGAAAAAGGTCATTTGTACTAATTTTTAAAACCAGAAAAATGTAGTTGCTTATGTAATCCAATTTTTTCCCAGTTATAAGGAAAAATATCAGGAATATAAAATGTACCTTAAAGTAATACAATCATAGTTTGTATATATGCTTTTTTTAACAGTGTTGTACATATTTTATGCTGTCATACAACAGTTAATAGTCGTTAAAACTAGTTGCTGAAAGCTACAATACTTGGAGAAAATACCATCAAATATATTTATTCAGATACTTTTATCACACAAAGCACCATCTTAGAAGCCTTACTATCAAGCATCCTCTGCATAAGTTGTGGCAAAATACCTATTTATCTGGTATGTCAAAGTAAACACAAGTATTTCTGGAAAACTTTAGTTTCCTTTATTCCTGTATTTTTCTTTGGATATCCAAATATGGTCAAGAGACGTTTTCAGGCTCATTACTAACAACAGACAGTATTGACAAGAGAAGCTGATTCCAGGAGAATTCTGAAATACCTCAACTTTAGCCTTGATAGGTATAAAAATAAATAATTGGGCTACATTCTCTGTTTGCTACTCATCCTCCATAGAACACCAAAGTTTTAATACAATGGTGGTGGTGTTAGTTACTCTCAAGTAGCCTGAAGCACAGGACAATCTTGACATCAGTAACATGAACTGGTGCTCAAACCTGCACCATTCTCACAAATTTTAGTATATTTGAGTTAATGATTGTACCCACCATGTCAATAATTGTCACGAAAGGTTTTCCTCACTTTTGATGGCCCACTACATGATTTCCTTATAGACAATTAGTCTTTCCTTATAACATGTCCAAAGTAACACGAAGTCTTACCAACTTCGTTTCATCTAGCTGTACTTCCTCCAAGATAAGATTTATTCATTATATAGCATCTGGGGTCTTAAAGGCTTAAAGATAAAAAAGTGGTCAACTAGCTGACAAGCAACAAAGCCCACGTGAAAGAAGCACACCAGTCTGTGTGATCATGAGGTTCAATAGGATCAAGTATCAGGCATCAAAGACCCAGAATAAAAAATATCATTGTGAATGAGGGAGATGCAGATTGGAGATCCAAAGCCCATTTGTAGGCAACTGAACATCTCCTTACAGAAGAGTCGCAGGGAGGAGACAAGACAGTCAGGGTGCAGTATAACACCGATGAAACATAACTTTCCTCTAGTTCTTTAATGCTTCCTACCCCCCAACCCTACCTTATAAATCCGGCTAGACCAGAGCATGTACAAGGGTACAGATGAGAGCTGGAAACACAAGGAATCCAGGACAGATAAACCCCTCTGGACCAATATTGAGAGTAGCCATACCAGGAGGGGAAGGGGAAGGTTGGGGGAGAAAGGGGAAACCAATCACAATGATCTACATATATAACCTCCTTCACAGAGGGATCGACAACAGAAAAGCGGGTGAAGAGAGACATCCGTCAGCGTAAGACATAAAAAACATAATAGTAATTTATCAATTATCAAGGGTTCATGAGGGAGGGAGGAGAGGGGGAAAATGAGGAGCTGATACCAAAGGCTCAAGTTGAAAGACAATGTTTTGAAGATAATGATGGCAACAAATGTACAATTGTGTTTGACACAATGGATGGATTGTGAGAAGAGTTCTACGAACTCCCAATAAAATGATTTTTAAAAAAGATTCGTTCTTTATTCTGCAACTACATGAAATATTCAAATATTTTTCACCTAACAATTCAAATGTTATAATTTCGTTTCAATCTTTTTTTTTCATGTTTAGCTTTCACAAGCATATGAGGCTCTAGTGAAGTGGGCCTTAGTCATTTAAAGTGGTGTCTGCATTTTTTAACACTTTAAGGAGGACTTTTTGCACTTGACTTTTGCTTGTAATCCATCACTTCTGCCGTAGACATCTTTTGCTAATTCAAGTAAAATGAGACTCTTTATAACATTAATCTCTCTCGTGACCATCTGTCCTAATGCTCTTATTGGTCCTTTTGTGGGATTTTTTTCCCCGTCTTCTACAATCAGATGTAATCCATAGTGAAGGCATCAAGTTGATGCCAAATCATAGGTGCTATAATCATCTTGATTTGCATATCACAGGTTGTTAATGAGTCTTCCTCAAAACATAACACTACATTGTTATTCAAATTATACAGTTTCTTAGATTATTTTTCAACATAGAAATTGAACAAATAAGGTAAAAGGATACAACACTGCCACATGAATTTCCTCCCATTTTAAACCACACAATACCCTTTATTCTGTTTGATGACTGCTTCTTGTTCTATGAACAAGTTCCACATAAGCACTTATGCACTCCTCAGTATGGTAGAAAACCATTTATCAAGTATCAAGCAGATGCTAAGTGCTGAATTAAATTATCTGTACTAGACAGGATCACAAGAAGCCCCAGTGGTGTAGTAATTGCATGTTGAGTTGCTAACAACAAGATCAGCAGTTGAAACCACCAGCCACTCCACGGAGGAAAATGGGTCTTCATAATCCTGAAAAGAATTATAGCCTCAGAAACCCACACGGACCATTGTACCCTGCTTTATACGGTTGCTGAGTCAGCATCAATTCGATGGCAGAATTTGGTTTTGGTAGACACTCTTATGGTAGCTTGACTCCAAAGAGTTTTCCGGCTTAACAATAAAACTTTTTTTTTTTTTTTTTTAGGTTCTTCTCAGGTGCATCTGCTTGGCATACTCAAGTCATAGAATACGAATTAGTCTTATGACACAAGTTGCAAATTCATATAAAGCTGTGCTATAACTACTATTATAACCTGAGAATGGATAGTTTCATGAAGCACACCATGTGTACTAGAGAAATATACTTGCTTATATAATGTTTATGGGAGGGCATAATAAATCACATAGTTTCAAGTTCCTATTTACAAAAACTAAAAGGCAATTCAGAGATTAGATAATTTATGAAATCTGCACAAAACCAAGGAAATGTATAACTTTAGCATATGAATATTTAACATGTTTGAGCATATATTTTTATGAATAATTTTCAATAAATATATATAAAAACAGAATTTTAAATTCACTTGTGGAATATACTGAAAGTCTTCTATAGACCAGAGTTTGAAAATCAGAGACAGACTAGAGCAACGTATGTACTCAAATAAAGAAGACAGACTAGAGCAATGTATTTACTCAAAGGCAAAATAATCTCTTATGACACAGCATACTTCTTTGAATATTAGTTTATCAGCCTACATAATGAGATCACAAGAAGTGAGTGATTTATGCATACGAAGGACAAAAGAGAGATGTCCTGATGTTGGTGGGCTAGGGAGGAATGAGTAGTCAAGTAAAGAACAAATGCGGGTGTTTCTTGAATACCATGCTGCTATGGTACTATGTTAATTAACATATGACTGTGTTTATATTATGTTCTTTACAATCTGAGAGTATTGTGTTGAGAAAGATTAGCTTATTTGTGAAAGATAAAGATAACTAGTCCAATACTTCACATGGGCTGTAAAGGTAGAAGAATATGGCTGGACCAGTTGCAATCAAATCTTACTATGCAGTAAAACTTTAAAACTTATTTCAGTATGATGAAGTTAATTGAATACCTATTAGGCTTAATATTACCCTCCGAGCCCTAGTCCTTCATTTTGTGATGCCTTGTAAATCCTAGCCTAGATACCTGTGGTTATAGTCTATGTTAAAACAAGAGCTAACTTCTGGTTTTAAACTGTTCTCTTAAAACACAAACGGTGAGCTGACTGCTTAATCGAGAAAAGCAGAAGGCTGGTGACAAAAATTAATTTATACTAGACCTGAGCCCCCTACCTTTTGATGTCAGGAGGCAGAAACCACAACCCAGGTAAGCTCCTGATGTGGGCAAGAGACTATCTGTCTCAATTGAGCATATGTAGAAGATCAATATTGAGTCTCCAGTAACAAACACCAGTCAGACACCATTTAATATTCTAAGCGACTGCGGGCCTATAACTTGGGTAACCATCTTGATAAGTCCTGGCTGGCTCCTTTGCTGGCTAAGCAAGTGAAAACTTCTTTCACTTTTGGATATTATATGTCTCTGGAGATGGTCCATGTGAACTGGGAAAAATGTATATTGCGTGATTGTTAGGTAGTTTGTTCTATAGAAGTCTATGAGGTCAAGTTGAATGATTGTTTTACAGTCTTCTGTGTATTTGTTGGGTTTCTTTCTATTTGATTTTTATTTAAAGTGGTGTATTCATGTATCTGCTATTATTTCAGAGGTATCTATTTCTGTCTTGAAATCTGTATTTTGAAACGCTTTCATTGGGCTCATAGATATGTATTATGGCTGTGTCATCTTGTTCGATTGACCTGTTAATCATTATACAACCCTTATTTGTTTTTGCCTCAATATTTATTTTCATCAGAAATTAATATTGTCACTCCTGTTCCTTTTGGTTATTAGCTTGATATATTTTACCCATCTTTGATTTTTAGTGTATTTGTCCTTTGAGTCCAAGGTGTGTCTCTTGCTAACCTTATACTGTTGGGGCCTGTTTTCTTAGCCACTCTGCTACTCTATGTCTCTTGGCTCTTGCATTTTAATAATCTACATCTTCATGTAACTATCAATAGGCATTGATTTTTTATTTTATTTTGTAGTGTGTGATGTGTATGCATGTGGTGCTGGTTTCTTTTTCATGTAGTTCATTTTCTTTGTGGATGTTCTTTCTTTATGGCTGTTATTTCAGTGTTTACTAAATCTTTGTGGTTTTTTTCCTCTTTTAATAAGATTTACTAATTTTCTTTCTTTAAAAAAAAATCTTTTTATTGGGGAGCATACAACTCTTATCACAATCCATCCATCCATCCATCCATCCATTGTGTCAAGCACATTTGTACATATGTTGCCGTCATCCTTTTCTAAACATTTTCTTTCTACTTGAGCCCTTGGTATCAGCTCATTTTCCCGCCCCCCCCCCATTCCTCCCTCATGAACCCTTGATAATTTATAAATTATTCTTCTTTTTTCATGTCTTACACAGACCAATATCTCCCTTCACCCACTTTTCTGTTGTCCACCCATCCCCCTGAGTTCCCACTATCTCCCCCCACCTTCGCGTTCCCCTCCTGGTGTGGCTACTCTCAATATTGGTCTTGAGGGGTTTATCTATCCTGGATTCCCTGTGTTTCCAGCTCTTATCTGTACCTGTGTACATGCTCTGGTTTAACCAGATTTGTAAGATAGAATTGGACCATGATAGTGGGGTGGGGGAGGGAGGAAACATTAAAGAACTAGAGGAAAGTTGTATGTTTCATCAGTGTTATACTGACTGGCTCATCTCCCCTTGTGACCCTTCTGTAAGGGGATGTCCAGTTGAGATTTACTAATTTTCTTTGAGGCCAAATTATCATTTATTAACTCCTTGCCAAGTATTATGAAAGTCTGTTCTATCTTGAAATTGCTTTGGTTTCCCCTACATTTTGAAGTTGTGCGTGTTAGTCTGGGTACTTTGGAGAAAAAAATCCACAGAAACTCATGTATAAGAGAGAGTTTTATGTAAAGGTTAAGTGTGCATCAAGCAAACATCCCAAACCTGTGCTGCCCAAGCCCAAAAGTCCAAAATTAACCCATTAACCCATATGTCCAACACCAATCCACAAAGTCCTCCTCCATCTCACAAAACAGATACAATGATGCCGACTGCAGGAGGAAAGCTGAGTCAGTGAACATGTAAACATCTCAGTGCCGGCAGGGGTCTCCACATGGGTGCTCCAGCACCCAAGGCTGCACTGGGGTAGGTCCATGCGGCTTGTCCTCAGGGATATTTTGCAGGAAGTGAGCCTTGTAAGCTGAAGCAGGGAAATGCTAAGGCAGCTGCACCCTGGTTCGACCATCACAAAGCAAGATACCTGAGAAATAGAATGGCGAGGCTTACTGAGCCATTTATCCCTCCACGCTTCAATTGACCCCACATGTGTTTATAGGCCAGGTTGGCACAATAAATTAACTACCTCATTGTGCAACTATGCTATGTATTTCTTCACTTTATAATTTTAACAATTTACAAATTCATATCTGGTTTCCTATTTTTATTCTTCCAGGTTTATATTAATTTGGATAGCTCTATTCTGGGTTGACTTCTGAGTGATATTGTCATGTATGTGAATTTCAGGCTGCTGTCTGCTATTGTTGCTTCTCTTTCTAAAAACTCCCTTTAAGATTTTTTTAAGGTTGATGTCTTTCATAAATTCCTTTAATTACTATTTATCTGGAAATATCCTATTTGAGAAACCATTTTGCTGCATATGTAATTTTGGTTGCTGACATGTCATCCTAGCACCTTCTTTCCTTCTTGTTTTCCACTGAAATATCAGAACTTCAACTTATTTGTCCTTTGTAAATAACATTTTGTTTTTTCAGAGCTGCTTTGGGGATTCTTTTCTTGTCTTGGGCTTTCAAAAGCTTGATTATTATATATCTTAGTGATTTTCTTCTGGAATCTAGCTTGCTTGGGGTTGATTCAGTTTCTTGAATGCAGATCTTCTCATCTTTTATGACATCAGGAAAGTTTTCTACCATTAACTCCTCAACAGTTGTCTCCATTTTTATTATTAATTAAATCATTTTACTGAGGGCTTGTACAACTCTTATCACAATCCACACATACATCCATTGTATGACAAGCACATTTGTACATTTGTTGCCATCATCATTCTCAAAACATTTGCTTTCTACTTGAGCCCGTGGTATCAGCTCCTCTTTTTTCCCTCCCTCGCTGCTTCCTGCTCCCCCATGAACCCTTGATAATTTATAAATTATTATTATTTTGTCATATCTTACACCATCTGACGTCTCCCACTTCTTTGCTGTCTGTCCTCCAAAGAGGAGGTTATATTTAGATCCTTGTAATCTGTTTCCCCTTACTCCCTCACTGCTTTTTGTCTCTTCCTTTTCTGGAAATCTGATCACCCATAAAATATACTTCTAGATGGTATCCTGCATCATTCTTATGCCTTTGTATTCCTCCTTCTCCTCTTCTTTTTCATGCACATTTTTCTGATTGTTCCTCTGGAGAACTACCACTGAGAGTTTTGTCTTCAATCCGACTCAGTTTTCCCATTAATCTATTCTGCTCCTTGCCATTCCAATGCATGCTATGATTCCAGAATCTTAGAATACTTAGTGTTCTGGGTTTCTACCTGCTGAAATTGAGTGGTTTCTAATTTTTGTATGTATGGTGTCATCTTGTTCTTTCACTATTTTCTTGAGTTCTCTAATTTTATATATATATATATTTCTTTATTTCCCCTATATCTTTCTCTCAAACCACTGAAAAACCTAAACTTAACTCTTTTGCTTTCTTTCTCAGTTTGTTCCAGTGCTGTTGCTTCTTCAGAAAAGGTTTGGGGCTCTGTATTTTTGTCACTTATTTGCTGCACTCTTTTTTATTTCCTTTTTGTGAACCTAAATTGTTTTCTCTGAGCATTGCGATTTTGTGTATTTATATTTCATTGATAATTGTATGTTGGTGTATTTTCAAGCACTTACTACCTGTCACCAAGTGGGTGTAAGAGAGAATGGGAATGTGTACAATGCTTTCTGATCACTGCTCATGTGGTCTCATCAAGGGTCGTTTGGACCAGTGTCTGTCGTTGTTCAGGTGATATGGGAGTGGGGAGTGAAAAGGGCTTCAGGAGTTAGGGCTGTGGCTGTGCTGTATGAATAAAGTTGATGCCTTCTGCCAGGTGAGAAAAATGAAAACAAAAACAAAATTCAAGATAAAAAACAAAAATAAACAACAGGAAAAACAGACAAAAACACCAGGAAAAAAACAAACTATAGTAAAACCATAATGTAATATCTAAAATGAATAAAAGAATAATAAAAACAAGGGGATAGAAAGAAAGAACTCAATAAATAAAATTAAGGACATATGAACAAGGAAAGGAGAATTAGAAAGGAGAATGATAAAGAAAAACTAAGATAAATAAAAAGAAGGAAAGAAGAGAAAGGAAAAAGAAAAGGAAAGCAGAATAAGAAAGGTGGGAATAAAAGGAAATGGAAAAAGAAAAAGGCCCCAAAAGAAAACACAGAGAATTGATAATGTGGTTGTCAAAGGGGCAGAGAGGAGAGAACTGTGAATGCCAGGCACCCAATATAGATCAGCAACCTCTTCTAGCCAAGGATGTCACAGGTGTAGTGCAAAGGGAAGAGGGGGATCATGCTAATCCTAGATGGAGTTCCTGCCAGTCTAGAATGTGCCCAGGATCAGGACACATCCTCTAAAATTAGTTCTTTGGGTCCAGAAAGCAGTTGGGGACATGGAAGCTGTAAGGAGTTCCTTCCCATCTGAGACAGCCCAGGAGTACACTAGTACTGCTTATTTGTACTGATCTGATGAGGAAGAGTTTATGCACATTTTGATGCTGTGGTTATATGCCCTACAAGAATTCAACTCTGACTTCAGGCAGAGCAGGCGCTGTGCAGTGTGTGTGTGTGTGTGTGTGTGTGTTTAGGGTATCCTTACCAGCTTCTGAATGGATGATAGTAGGGTCACACCACAATGCTGGTTACTGGGTGAGAATAGAGAACAATGAAAGGATTGTGTATTTCTGATCCCCACCCACTGGTGTTTGTCTTGATGCTGTCCTGAGCAAGTGAAGCAGGTTATCAATTAGCTAACCTGATAGAATACTGCTTGAAAAAGTTCAAAGTGACCAGACTGTTTCACGTCAATTTGGCAATTTACTCATTCCATCTCTCTTACCACTTTTGTTCAATCTTCCTAGTCTGCCATATAGCAAGAAGGCCTTCACATTATTGTTTAATTCCTTTTTTTCCCCATGAATCTTTTGGAGTCGCTTCTTACAAGGGACCAAAGCCTGAGTATGGCAGAGGGATAGAATCAAATGAACATTTTGACTTTATATAGGGGAAGAGAAAGTCCTTACATCATAAAAGTAAAGAAGTGATTTTATATATATATAAAAGTTGGTGAAACTGGTAAGTTGGTGAAACTTAGGCAACAAAATTAAGTAGTTCTCTGATTGCATCTTTTCTTCCTGAACTGAGCCATTAACTAAGGTAAGGGTGGTGTTTTTAGGAAATAGAGTGCAAATGTCATCATAAACATGTGAAAAATTAATAACAGGAAATTATGAGGTGGTATATATTCTATGTCTACTGATAACTGTTGATTATAAATGTAAAGTGAGTTTATTTTGAATAATATTATTACTTTCTCCACCAATATTTAGCTTGACAATGGGTTAAAAATTAAGTTATGCTTAATATTTTACCTATTCTAAAATATGTATAATTAGAAAACAATGCTTTAAGTGACATATAAATCTAGACCTTCAAGTACCAGAAATTAAAGTTACACAAAAATATGGTCCTAAGATTTTTTGTGGGTCACACAAACCCTAGCATAGCACTCCAACGTCTTTTTATTTTCTTCAGGTTAATGCGACATCCAACTCCATGTAATACTGCCCAGCAGAAGAAAAGAACTAGTTTCAATGTTTACACAAACCAAACCAGGCCATTATGCCCACTGCAGCCCTGGGACAGACAAGAGCAGCGATCTGCTAGAGCTGCCCGGGCAACCAAGGATGGTGAAGGGCGAGGGAGCTTGGGAGATCCCAGGCAAGGCACAGAGACCCCCGGGATCCTGTGCTTGTCTCTGGGCCCAGGAGCCGATTGGAGGGCAGAGGGTAGGGTGGTAGGTGGGAGGAGGGTACAGAAAACCCCCAAACCCAAGCCCTTCACCCAGGGATTTCTGGCCATGGTATCCCGGCCGTATGAAGTCAGAGGCACATGTGGGAATCCACTCCCAGCAAAGGGGAGTCCTTAGGAAGTGGGAGGCAGCTTCTGGAGCGAGCCCTCCAAACATCAACAGCTGAACGGCACAATCCAGAGCCCACAGGGGCCTGTGGAGTGTGATTCTTGCATTTCTCTCTCCTCATGGGCGCTGCCCCAGGTTGGCTCCTGGCTCTGAGATCCTCTTCCTTGGAACCTGTGGCATCACCAGCAGGCCGAAGGGCCAGCTGGGGCACCGGGGCAGTTCCAGAAGCCTCTCCGCAGAGGGGACACGGCTTCTCCTCTAAACACCACCCTTCTGGGGAGGATTTTTGGCCCCATCAAGGCTGAGCAAGAACCAGGCGGGCAACTCCTCTGCTTTTGCCAGGCTGGCCTCACACCCCCGACCCTCTTCCTGTCTCCACAGTGGAAACCAAATAATGATTTTGGTGAATGGAGGAAGCGTGACATTCAACCAAAGCCAACAAAATAACCCACTCCTACGAGAGGACAACAGAAAAGCCCAACTATGGCCCATCCCTTTCCCAGAGGGACCACCCTTAGGCTCCCAAAGAACCCTTAAAATAAGATCCAAAACCAATGGCCTGACATAAGCTCCAGGTCAATCAACTTCTCCCGAAACTCTGCTGGAAATACTCCGGTGGCCACTATAGATAGACTGGTAGGAGGAAGATGGGGAGGAAGAAGTCCCCATCACCCTGGCCCTCCCCTCCATGCTCTGTAAACTCTTCTGCTCTAGGGTCCCCCGGGGGGTGCCCTGAAGAGGGCCAGGGCAGAGACCACTGAGAAAGGTGGTCCTTGGGGGCACCAGCTAATGGCTGGGGGCAGTCGGAAAACCCAAAGAGCCCCCCTGAGCCAGTGGGGGCCTGACGCACCCCACCATGGTGGGAGGCGGAGGCTGCCGGGAGCCGAGCCCAGCTCAGGAGACACAGGTTAGGACAACACCAGAACCACCTCCAGCAGTCCAGAGGCTGGACAGGTCAGGACAGGGCATGGGGGTGGGAGAGGGAGTGTCTGTGCCCCTCGGGTGGGTCCAGATCTACAGCCAAGGCACAGATGGCACTGTCCATGTGGCAGGTCCCAAATGGTGTGCAACCCACCGACCAGCGAAGTCCCCACACGTGGGCCTGAGTCCTCTCCAGGGCCCAGCCCGTGGGGGCCCTGCCACGGCACCCCCGCGGGGTCTGGCGGGCTCTCCCTCCCGGCACCCCGCGTCTGGTCGCCCCGTGCCTGAGTCAGTTCTTCTTCTCCAGGTAGTTGGAGGAATCCCAGCCTTTGAAGGGCTTCACCCCATCCGGGACGTGGCAGTACCACCAGCCGTTGGGGTTCCTATCCAGTACTTCCATGGACACCCCTCTGGAAGCCTGCAGTCTCCTCGTCGCCCTCATAGTCCGCTATGGAGATGTACACGTCCTTGAGGTTGTTGTGGATGAACTGGGACTTTTTGATGGTCTTGGGGCGCACGGGGGACACGGGGATGCCATTGCGCTGGGCCGGCAGCAGGGGCGTGCTCGAGTCCTGGCTGGCAGCCCACTCAGTCAGGCATCCTTTGGCCTCCTAGGCGGCCGAGCTGGCTGTGCTGAGGGAGGAGTTCCTGCGGACGCCCCAGATGCTGTCAGTGGCCTTAAGGGACTCGTTCCTGCGCAGGGTGCAGGACAGGTTGTTATCCTTGGGTGGTGGGGACACGAACACCGACTGGGGCCTCACAGCCACCTGCCGCACGCCATTGCGCATCTTCACGGGCCTGGCCCCCGGGGCTTTGCTGAAGCCCCCTGGCGGCTTGGAGGGGATGGACAGCGTGGCCTTCTTGCTCTGGATGAGGGTGTTCAGGGCCTGCACCCGCTTCTCCATCTTCTCCGGGCTGTCTGTCTTGCCCTCGTGCTCCGTGCTCTTGGCCTTGGCCGGGTCTGACCCGGGACCCGAGAGCTCGGACTCGGGCTGCTTGTTCTCGCCCAGCACCAGATAGTGAGAGGGGGTCCAGCCCTCCAGCTACCCGTGCCTCACGTACTACCACCCGCTCTCCAGCTTCTCCAGCACCTGCACCTCCGCGCCCGCTGGGAAGCTGATCTCTGACTCTTGTACCTTCTGGTAGGTGGTCTCCTCCTCCAGGGCCATGTCCTCCAATGACTCACCCATCTTGAAGCAGGCCCACTGTAGCCAGGAGGCCGGCGAGGGCCAGCGGGGCTCAGCAGGCCACCGCTCCCCCAGCCCCCGTCCTCCCCAGGCTCCTCACTTGGCTCGGGCTCAGAGTCGAAGCCGAAGGTCGGGATGTCATATTCGGGCTCCTCATACTTGAGCGTCAGCGGGGAGTCCTGGCCTTCGCTGGCACCTGCCGCTGGCCCCTCCTCAGCCTCCTTGGACTTGCTGGGGGGTGCCGGTGGGGGCACCTTGGGCTGGGTCAGCCTGCTAGTGCGGCGGTTCAATGTAGGATGCGGGGGTCCAGCCTTCCTTCTCCCCGATCTGCACATACCACCAGCCTCCCAAGTTCTTATCAATGACCTCCGCCTTCTGTCCGCTTCGAAAGCTGATCCCATCTGAAATGCAGGACTGGAATTCCGTGATGATGTAGTACTGCACTTCAACAGAAGGGGGTTCTGGCGGCTTCGGCAGCTCGAACCCCAGGCTGGACTCTCGGCGTAGGGGAGGGGGGGGGGGCTTGTCCTTATGTTTGGGGAGCTTATCTGGGTCCTCTGCAGGGCGATCCTGGCCACGGCTGGAGAGCCCTGGGCCAGCTTGGAGACAGTCCTCTCGGGGACGCTCAGGGCGCTGCCATTGGAGGCGTTACAGAGGACGGGCAGACTGATCTCCTTCTTGGTGACATGAGCCTCCGGGCCCTCGTCCTCCACTGGTGGAGTGTCCTTGTCCCCAGAAGCCTTCTTGTTCAGCAGGTTGCTGATCTCCATGATGCTCCCGATGATCTCTACCAGGCCAGCCAGAGTCTTCTTCCGGGCAGGCAGGTCATCCTTGGCCTTCTTCAGGTAGGATACAGGTGCCCAGCCTTCCCTGCCCAGGTATCTGATGTACCACCAGCCTTCCAGGTTCTTCCGGATCACCTCCACGGTGACGCCCTGCTTGAAGTCAATCTCGTCCTTGCTCTGACATACTTCTCCTCTGCTGCCTGTTGACCATCCTGCCCAGCGTTCACTGGCGATCCAGGCACCACAGATGGGCCTTGTGTCTCATGGAAACTTCCCCTGTCTTGGAGGTGTTGATGTCTGAGTCGTCCCAAGTACCACTCTGACCCTCCAGGTAGGTGGCAGGGACCCAACCCTGCTCCTCAGAGGTGCTTACAAACCACCAGCCGCTCTCGTTCTTCTCGAGGCTCAGCTCCAATTTCTCGTGCTTCTTATAGTTGGACACCACCACGAACTGCTCCAGGATCATGGGCTCGGCGTTGCTGTCGGCACCTGATTTCCTCTTGGAACCGCCATAGTCCCCAGACATCTAAACAATCAGATATGCTTGGTGTCAGGTTTTCTGGCTATATTCATTCTTTTACATAATACTAAAAACAAGCTGGTATATTTATTAGCAATCAAATCATACACTTCAGTGTTTTCCCTGGCCAAACTTTTCTAATGGAAAAAATATGCATTACTATTGTCATCACGTTCATCCGGTTGATAAATTAAATATTTACAAGCATACTGAGATGGAAAAAGTTGGCAAATGACTTTACTGAGTATTACAATTGAGTAGACTTCTTTTCTACAATAAAACTGAATGTACCAGATGGTAGAATAAAATAAGTTCTTAATCCACTTTAGTCTGCATCTATTTCCAAGTATTATGCAATCCTTTCAAATCGAACTAACTGAATAGTATGGCCACTAGCTCCTAAGATGATACATTTTCCAACTTCCGCTCTTGGATTAATGTTGAAATGCTCATTATTTGGATTCTATTATCCACTAATCTTTCTAAGCATGAGAATGAATTTCAACTATGTATTTTATTTCTCTGGTGGAGAATGGAAGAGATAAGTAAGAAGGGCTAATTTATCCTACTTTATTTAAATTTTACCTTTTAGGAAATATAAGGGGTAATTGAAAAATTAAAGCATTGAAAAGCTTCACTAAATTTAGAGGATGTTTCCAATGGAAAGGGGTTTCAATGTCAATATAATACTGGATATAATAGCAATCTGGGGTTAGAAGCTTAAGAGTACATTATGTATGACTCAGAGTTATATTAATTGATATTGGACCCTAGTAATGATGAGTGCCCCTGACTTTATGGATAAGTAAAGTAGACATTGTTATGCTACTTCAACTACCCTGCAATCTCAGTGTGTTAACAAAATAAAAGCTTATATCTCATTTTTGAATATCAACTGTGGATCTAGGCAACTTTATCTGGTAATAGTCCTCTATCTCATTATCCAGTATGCAAATGTAGAAGGTGTTAATACTTCATAGTTACACACATCTGAAGCTTACTGCCTGCTCAGTGAAGCACAAAAAAAATAAAAAGACTAAAAATACTAAAGTGATGTACATTATATATACATACATTTATTAGATCAAGCAATACACATGGTTATTCACAACTTTCAAAGGGATGAAGGTGAATAAAGCAGCCTATTATGAGCCTAAATGAAGAGGAGAATCAGAAATATTAGTAAATAAGAGAAACCTTTATAGCTGTACAGTCATGAATTATGCTACCAAATAAAATAACAGTTTGGCCCTTGCTCTTGGATCCTAGAAGATAATCCTTTGATTATCCTGGGCTATTGAGGTTCGTTTATGATCTAAAATCTACACACCATCCCTGAGGATTTGGTCTAATGAGTAGGGGCAAGCTAGACCAGAAAGATCACCTCGTATCAAATAACCTCAAACCAAAATCCTAACTCATTGTCATCAAATCCATTTTAACGCACAGTGACCCTATAGAACAGATTAGAACTGCTCCTCTGGGTTCATAAGACTGTAAGTTTTTATAGGAGTAGAAGTCCTCTTGTTCCTGCTGAGTGGCTGGTGGTTTTGAACTGCTGGCCTTGTGATTAGCAGGCCAATGTATAACCAAACCCTAAGAAGTGAAATTTTAAAAATTTCATTAACTTTAAAGAAGGTTAAGTAGGTATTTCTTGGATTACTTCAAAGTAACAAAAAAAAGGTATAAATTAACATATCATGCATATGCAATGAAGCCTCAATCATGACCACAGGATGATTGACACGAGTAAAGATTCTGATCATGGAAGCTTCAAGAGCTTTTTGGAAGTTGAAGGGAGGGACATGCTTTCATTGGAATATGGATGCCCAGCATTGAGAACCTTCCCAGACCTTCCCAATGTATCTCATCTTTGTGATGATCCTAATCTATATTCTTTAACTAAAACAAGTCTGTAATCATAGGTATAGAAATTTCTGTCAGTTGTGAGTCATTCCCATGAATCTAAAGAAGTATTAGGAACTAACAAGTGATAATGGGGGATCCTAAGGGAAATCCTCAGCCTTGAACCTGGAATTCCAAAGGGGTTGTGAGAAAGCCCTGAATTTGTGAACAGCTAGTCAACGGAATTCTGCATGTCCTGTCAACATATGCATTCTGAGCTATCTCCAGCAAGCTAGGGACAGAGAAAGAGTGTCGTGTGAGCAGTTTTAACCAAGATGATTCAGAAACGGGAAAGTGGGGATTTGATTAATCTTTAGTGATTTAGATTTATTCTTATCCGTGAAATGATATTTTGTGTGTTATTGGATTAGGAAATATTGAAATTAGTAAGAATAACTTTAAAAAAAAACAGGATGGAATGTCATGTTTGTTGAATGTGTGAATATGCAAGATAAGCAGTAAAACAATTCAAACTTTAGTCAGCATTGATCACAACCTATATGTATGATTCAACACTTACCAAGAGATTCCCTTGCAAACTGTATCTCATCTTCTGAATTAATGTTAGAATATCCCCTCCAGTTAATTAATCCCCTCATTTGAATTAATAATCTCTAGTATTATGAAAATGTTATTGGCCACATATTAACTTACAGGAAATATGTTCCAAGTTTGCATACACATATACTCATAATAGCCATCTCCTTGTGTGGCATTGAGTTTAGTAGTACTCATAGTGATTATATATGGTAGAGTAGAATTGGCTAAACTATTTACTAGACTATAATTTCATGGGAACAAATGATCAGGTGTTTTCTTCTCAGGAGATTTGAATGTCAATGTGTTTGAACCATTGATATTTTTATTAGAAGCTGACCATTTAAACATTGTATCACCAAGACTCCTTATGAAGACCAAAATCCCATCATGATAAATGGAGAAAGGGTTGAAGTTGTGAAGAATTTCGTCTTGATTGGATACACAATCCATGTTCTTTGAAGCAGCAGCCAAGAGATCAAAAGATACATTGCATTGAATAAACCTGCTGCACAAGACCTCTTTGGAGTATTGAAAAGAAAGGACATTACTACGATGACTAAGGTGCGTCTGACCCAAGCCATGGTATTTTCATTTGCCTCATATGCATGTGAAAGCTGTGTAGTCCATAAGGAAGACCAAAGAAAAAGCAATACTTTTGAATTGTGGTGCTGGCGAAGAATCTTGAAACTACCATGGTCTGCAAAAATGACAAACCGATCTGTCCTAGAAGGGAAGTATGGCCTGAGTGCTCCCTAGAGGCAAGGATTAAAAGACACCATCTTACAGACTTTGGACATGTTGTCAGAGAGATTGGTCCCTGGAAAAAGACATCATGCTTGGTAAAGTGGAGGGGCAGTGAAAAAGAGGAAAGTCCTTAATCAGATGGATCGACGAAGTAGCTGCAACAATAGGTTCAGGCATAGACACAATTTTGAGAATGATGTGGGATTGGGCAGTATTTCATTCTGTTATGCATAAGGTTGTTATGGGTCAGAGCCAATTTAATGGCACCTAACAACAACAACAATAACAATATACATGTAATGGTATCTTTATGTCTGAGGGTAAGTAAAAAAGTATTTATATTAGGGTTCCAGTTCATATGTGCATAGGTTTATTAATAAACTTGTTTAAACATGTCTCTTGTATTGATGACTTCAGGCAAGTCCTCCCAATTATTAGCACACTTCTCTTAATCTCATTAGTGTGTCCTTGGGAGAAATAAAGATTCTGCAATTGTAGCAAGGAGACAGCATCTGAACTGCTCTGACTTCACAGGGGAAAGAAAAATTAAACCCATCAGCACAAGGAAAATTTCTTTAAGACTCAGTTTAGATGTGCCTCCAAACCCCCAACTTTCTTACCATCTTTGACAGCAACTATTCTCTCACAACCCTGTACTTCTCAGTTGGGTTCAATAAGTCATTGCAAGGCTGCAGAGAACTCACCGATCATACTCACAATTATGGGGTTTATTATGGATGTTAACAGGTTACAATTCAAGATCATAAATTCTTAGGATGCAGTTCTATGGTCAGGTGAGATTCACAACCCCCCCACACCCCCGACACACACACCCAATGTCCATATGCGAGCCTTTCTCTGGCCCTCAACCTTTGCCCTTAGGGTAATCCTAGGTGTCTGCCCTGCAAGAAGAAGTGTACAAAGCAATTTCTGTGTTGCTGATAAATGTCTAAGGGGAAATCTACTCAACTATATCTCTATCAGAAGGCACTCAGTGCTAACTTAGTGGATCAGCAAACCTAGTCCCCTAATGAAGTACCTGGAAGCACTCTACTCCACATGCAAGTCTCCTACTGGAAGACACTCAAATTTTTTAATTCTGTGGGCCAGGAAGCCCACTGCTCTGTCTCTTGGTTCTGCTGCTGCCATTCTCCTGCCACAACTTTTTGTTCCTGGATCAAGGGGGTTCAATGCACAGGAATCTTGGAGTCCAAATTTCTCTCTTCATCCCTGATGTTCTTCATTTATGTTACTGAGATTCCCCGTTCCTGCTTCTAAGAGCACTCATTTTATACCCAGCCAATGTTTGTTGTTGCTATCATTAAGTGCCATAGAGTCAAAATTCCAAAATTATGCTATCACAATGAACTCTGTTAATAATTGCTGATAATTGAATCATGTAATCCTATCAGCATCAACCCCCAACTTCTCTAACCATGAAGAAAAGAGGGAATATATCCAATGTGCATGGCCCTAAGCCAGTCGCTTGTTGGGAATTATAAAGACTATGGCTAGAAGGGCTTCATTAAGTAATTCACTGCATTACAGATAATTTTTGTGCATCTGAGGGAAAAAATAATTTTGAGGTCATGGTCAATATCAAAATTTTTATAAAACTGAAGTGTAAATCTTCTAAAACCATTGGATCTGTGCAACAAATTTATTGGACTACTGCACCACATTAAAGAACAGTTTTGGAGAATCAAGCATTTTAAGGTATGTTGGGATGACCTCAAAAATAAGAATGTCAAGAATAATGAATGAAGCAACTCTGCTGACGTCCAGAGAGTGGTGAAAGAAGACTATAGAACTACTTTTCAATTTTAAACAAATGTATCGGCATCAACAAGTTTTGGGCTTGATGGGTGCCAGAAACTTTGCAAAAAATTGGTCACCTCAAAGAGCTGATGTTTGCATCAGTTATTTAAGCAAGATGTAAGCTAATGACAAAGATAGTATGGGATGAAATGCAACTGGGGATGAGTGAGTACTGGATTACTAGTACGATTCAGAGAACAGATTCAATCAAAACAGTGGTTTGTAATATACTGGACCGTTTAAAATCAAGGAAACAAAGGTCAGCTCAGAAGGGTAAGGAGATTGGGGTGTGTGTGTGTGTGTTAGGATTTCAAAGAGGTATTTTCGATAGATTTATGTATTTCTTTAGGAGACCTGGTGGTGTGGTGGTTACGAGTTATATATATATATATATAATTTAGCAGTAAACTGTATACATGAAATGGAACCATAGTAGAAAATCTTTTTAAATTACATTTTATCAATATAATTTATTATTAATAAGTCATAAATTTGAGCCCTATATTTTAAACAGTTTAATACTCAATTCCTTTAGCATAAATATTCCTGAAAATGTTTTGATGGTACATTTTGTAAGAAAGATAAGCTCCATATCTACTTGAATCTTATGCACACAGAATAGTTTTGAGTAGTAAGAAATACGTTTTTGTTAATTACCCTGATGTTTCCTTTTTAAAAATTAAAATAAAAGGAAGAATTGCAAAATTTGCTGTTTATTAGTACATGGAACCATACTTCAAGATTCACCTCCTTTATGTTACTTTAAAATATATGGGTGATTATCATTATATATGATCCATTATAATGCATTTATTGGAAATAACATCAGATTCTGAAATAGATAATTGTAGCTTCTAAATTTCTACTTTATACCCATCTTCAATATTTGAAATTATTGGACTACTGGCAGAGAATGTAAAAGGAAGTCTGTTGCCTTAAATGAATGCAATCTCCTCAGCATGTTCACTATATCCCAGGACAGAAAGAAAATTATTTGTCTGGATAATTCTTATTCATTCCAAGAGATTCAGCTCAGGTGTTATTCTAGCTAGGCAATTTCGCTTAGGCATTTCACCACTGTACTGTCATAAAACACTTGCTCATGTTTGCCAATAAAGGTATCTAATTTTATTTAATTTCCTTGCATCTATGGTTCTATGATAGATTTGAAAAACATTAGGATTGTTTTATTCATTTTTATTGTTATTATGACATGGACCAGATTTAGCATATTTCCACAACATAAAAGTAGAATCCCACCACATTCATTAGAATTTATAGTAACATTAATAAAACATTAACATAAAATTTAAGTATATATTAGTGCTGAAAAATAATGAAAAAAGTAAGGACTTGAGCCATCAGTAACTGTATAAATATAATCCATTACATCGACAATAATATTTTTGTTACATAAACAGAAATTTAAAATCATTTTATAAAAGCCAGGTTATTTCTAATAAACCATTCTAACTTAAATAGAAATAAAAGAAAAATAAATTAAATGATGAAATCTACATATCAAAAATAAATATTAAAGCAAACTTTATTCTAAAGTTGAAATTCTTTTTTTTTAACCATTTTATTGGGGCTCACACAATTCTTATCACAATCCATACATACATCCATTGTATCAAGCACATATGTGCGTCTGTTTCCATCATCATTCTCAAAACATTTGCCTTCTACTTGAGCCATCTTCCCCCCCTTACTCTCCACTCCCCCTCCCTCATGAACCCATCATAATTCATAAATTATTATTATTTTGTCATCTTACACTGTCTCACGTCTCCCTTCACTCACTTTTCCATTGTCCATCCCCCAGGGAGGAGGTTATATGCAGATACTTATAATCGGTTCCCCCTTTCTACCCCACCTTCCCTCCACCCTCCAGATATCACCACTCTCACCACTGGTCCTGAAGGGGTCATCTGTCCTGGATTCCTGGTGTTTCTAGTTGCTGTTTGTACCAATGTACATCCTCTGGTCTAGCCAGATTTGTAAGGTAGAATTTGGATCATGATAGTGGGGCGGGGGAGCATTTAAGACCTAGAGGAAAGTTACATGTTTCATTGCTGCTACCCTGCACCCTGACTGGCTCATCTCCTCCCCACAACCCTTCAGTAAGGGGGTGTCCAGTTGCCTACCGATGGACTTGGAGTCTCCGCTCTGCACTCACCCACCTTTACAATATGATTTTTTGTTCTTTGAGGCTTGATACCTGTTCCCTTCGACAGCTCATGGTCACACAGGCTGGTGTGCTTCTTCCATGTGGGCTTTGTTGCTTCTGAGCTAGTTGGCCGCTTGTTTATCTTCAAGCCTTTAAGACCCCAGATGCTATATCTTTTGATAGACAGCACCATCACCTTTCATCACCACATTTGCTTATGCACACATTTTTCTTCAGCAATCGTGTCGGGAAGGTGTGCAACATGGAATGCCAATTTAATAGAACAATGTGTTCTTGCATTAAATAAGTACTTCAGTGGATGCCCAATGTCCATCTGCTACCTTAATAATAAACCTATAAATATATGCATGTAAATCTATTTCCCCACCCTCCTATATAAATATATTTATATATGTACATGCCAGTATTTAGACCTCTACAAATACCCCTTTTCACCTAGTTTTTTCCTATATTTCCTTTTACTTTCCTCTTGTCCCACCATCATGCTCAGCCTTCATTTGGGTTTCAGTAATTTCCCTTAGTTATGCCCTTGATGAATCCCTACCAGGCCTCTCACACCCCCCTTGCCACTGGTTTTGGATCACTTGTTGCTCCCCTGTCTCTGTGTTGTTCAGAACCACCTCCTTACCCCCGCCTCCCCCACTCCCGTCTCCCCCCAGAACCATTAGTCCCGTTGTTTTCTCCTCCAGACTATTCATCCAGACTATCTTATCCAGATAGATCTGTAGAGATAATAATATGGACCAAAAATCAAGCCATAGCAGTATAGACAGCGAATGAGAACACAGTGATGACAACAAAAAAGAAAACCAATGACCCATAAAAGAATAAATTAATTAAAAGAAAAAAAAATTAAGAAAAACCTGTAAATAAATCAAGGTCTGATTTTTGATCACTAGGCGTGTCCTTCTGTCAGGTCTAATGGGGTGCCATGCTCTTGCCCCAGAGTCTGTCCTTTGTACTCCCTTGGGGGCTCCCTGCTCTGCTCCCACAGTTGCGCTGCCGCACACCTTTAGTGGTTCTCTCGGTATCTTGGGGTCAGCCCGGGCCAGTCCTGACACTGGGTCTCCAGTGTTGTCCCCCTTAGTGCCCTGGGCCATCAAGGGACAGCGTGTCTTATAGTGGGATCAGCCATATGGTCCACTCTGTGCATTGGCTGTTCATAGCCAGGATATCATCCTCCAGGTCTGGTGGGCCAGGATGTGTTCCACTCTCTCTTCCTCCCCACTTCATTTGCTCCTGTGTGCTCTGATCAGACATTCCCCTCTCCCCTAGCTGCAGCTTGAGTGCCATTTTCTAAAGTAAATTATTCTAGGGAGAGGAGCAGTTGTCCATGTAACTGGTATTGGGGTCGAGCCCTCAGGCCCCTCCACTGACTGCCCTCTCCATGCCGGCACACTGAATTTGTCTGGCACTGGCTTTAAGTCTGGGCCCTCTTTCCCTGTGTAGACACAAACAATACCCTCCCCTTGGGTGGGTCACTGCCCTATTCCCCGGTCACACTTTTTTTTTCTTTCCCCTTCCCCCCCCCCCACCCATTTTTTGTTGGCTACCATATGAACTTACCTCAGCGGACTCATGTTATACTTGGCCTTTTGTGCTTGGCTTACTTCACTTAGCATAATTTCCTCAAGTTCTTCCCATGCAGCGATATGCTTCATGCGTTCATCACTGCCTTTTAGCTATGCATAGCACTCTATTGTATGTATGTACCACAGTTGTTTAATCCATTCATCTGGTGATGGAAATTTGGGTTGTTTCCAGCTCTTTGTGATTTTGAACTGTGCCGCAACGAACATTGGAGCACAGATGTCTGGCCGTGGTTTGTTTCTTGCCTCTTCTGAGTGTATTCCCAGTACGGGAATTGCTGGATCATATGGTAGCTCAATTTCCATCTGTTGGAGAAATCGCCAAATTGATTTCCATAGTGGCTGTACATACCTACAGGTCCACCAGCAGTGGATGAGAGTTCCTATCAAACCAAAGCCCCTTGTTTCTTTCTGATTTTTTGAATTGGGCTGACTTTGAGGGTGTTAGGTGGTGTCTCATAGTTGTTTTGATTTGCATTGCTCTTATGGCTAATGATTGGGAACCTCTTCTCATATGTTTATTGGCCATTCGGATTTCAGACTCTGTGAAACTTCTGTTCAGGTCCTTTGCCTCAGTGGGCAATTAGTTTTCCTCTTATTGTAAGCTTGCAAAGTATTGTAGATTTTAGTAATAAGGCCTTTGTCTGATGTGCGATTGCTAAAGATGTTTTCCCCGTGGGTAGACTCTCTTATTACACTCTTGGTGAATTATTTTGATGTACACAGGTGTCTTATCTTCAGTGTATCACATTTGTCTATTTGTGACTCCTCTGTATTTGTATCCTTCCCTATTTCTGATAGCCTATGTATTCCCTGTGCCAAGGTTCTCAGGTTTGTCCCAATTCCCTCATAAATGACCCTAATTCTTTGGGGTTTTATCTCAAGGTCTGTAATCCACCTTGACTTTATTCTTGTGCATGGAGTGAGGTAAGGTCTTGCATCATTTTTCTACAGGTAGATATCCATTTTTCCAGCACCATTTATTAAAGATGGAATCTGCTTTCCATGTAATATTTTTGGAGCCCTTATCAAAGATCAGTTTCCTGTATGCTGATGTTTTTATTTCTGGGTCTTCAGCTCTTTTCCATTGCTCTGAATATCTGTCATTATACCAGTACCACACTGTTTTGACTATTGTGGCCATATAGTACAACTAAAGTCAGGTATACCAAGCCCTCCCACTTTGTCCTTCTCGAGGAGTTTTCTGCTAATTCTGGGCTTCTTTCCCCTCCATATGAAGTTAGTAATCTGTTTTTCCAATTCTTTGAAGAAGGATGGTGGTAATCAAATCTGGATAGCATTGAACTTATATTATGCCTTGGGCAGAACTGACATCTTTACTATATTGAGTCTGCCAATCCACGAGCATGGAATATTCTTCCATTTATTGAGGTTACTGTTGATTTCTTGTAGTAGTGTTTTATACATTTCCTCATACAAAACTTTTCGTTTTTTCAGTCAGGTATATCCCTAGGTATTTCAATTTGTGCTTGGCTATTGTGAAGGGTACTACTATCTTTTAAATCATCTCTTCTGTTATCTTGTCTGATGTGTAGAGCAGTCCAATAGACTTCTGTTTGTTGACTTTGTATCGTGCCACTCTGCCATATTCCTCTATTGCTTCCAACACCCCGGTTGTGGAATTTAAGGGATCTTCAATATATAGAATCATATCGTCTGTGAATAATGATAATTTCATCTCTTTCTTCCCCAGATGAATACCTTTAATATCTTTCCTTTATCTTATGTTGTTAGCTAGGACCTCAAATATGATATTAAATAGGAGTGGGGACAAGGGGCATCCTTCTCTGGTCCCCTTTTTCACTGGAATTGTTTTCATCTTTTCTCTGTTAACTACCACGTTGGCTGTTGGTTTTTCATATATGGCTTGCATAATATTGAGGAATTTTCCTTCTATTCCTCTATCTTCTTAAGTGTCTTAAACAGGAATGAGTGTTACATGTTGTCGATTACTTTTTCCGCATCTATCTATATTATCATGTGGTTCTTGTCATTTTTCCTGCCAATGTGGCAAATAATGCTGATGGTCGTTCATATGTTGAGCCATCCCTGCATCCCTGGTATGAATCCCACTTGGTCCCGGTGAGTTATTTTTTTAATATGCTTTTGTATTCTATTGGCCAGTATTTTGTTAAGGATTTTTGCATCCATGTTCATTAGGGATATTGGTCTGCAGTTCTAGATTCTTGTGGTATCTTTGCCCGCTTTAGGTATCAGAGTTATACTTGCTTCGTAGAAAGAGTTTGGGAGTGTTATGTCTTTTTCTGTGTTCTGGAAGAGTTTGTACATGATTGGTGTCAGTTGGGGTACCTTTATTTGTGACTGTTTGCTTTTTCTTAGTTGCTTTTATGATCTTCTCCTTTTCCTCATCGTTGGATAATTTGACAATTATGGGTTTTGGTGACTTCTTGGGATTCAGTCTGGCCAGTGTTCTTTCAGCCTCTTGAATGTTTGCCTGATTTTCATTTATTAATCTGGGGAAGTTTTCCTCTAAGAATTCCTTCACTATTTTTGCTGTTGACTTCTTTGTGTGTCCGGTAGTCCAATTATTCTAATATTGTTTCTTTTCATAGCATCAGACGTGGCTCTCAAGTTTTCTTCCGCTTCTTTGTTTGTCTTATTTGACTACTTTGCCCATTTGCTGAGGTCTACTTGGTTATCCTCTAGGTAACTGGTGCAATTCTATGCCTCCTCAAGTCTGTTGGCAAGGTCTGTCAACTTGTCACTGGATTTTGTTATTTCTTGTATTTTCCTTTGGTGCATTGCCTTTATCCCCTGTAGCTGAGTTCTGGAATTCCTAACCTGGCCTTCTTCTTATGATGATTTATGTTAAGGGGCCCCTCTATGTGCTCCTTGGAGCTGAGCAATAAGACTTGGGTTTGAGTGCTTAACCAATAATATATATTTCACTCTTTTTTATGTTATGCTTGTGATGTGCTCTGATTTGGGGGCTGTCACGCTGACCCCCGAGGGGGAGATCCAGGTTATCAGAGGGGTTGTTTCCTTCTCGGCCAATTGGAACTCAATTCGCCTTCTGGATTCCAACTATCCATATATTTTCTCCCACACCGTGGGAGAATATATTTAATATAATTAAATATTCTGCATAAATATTGGAACATAAGATACATAATTCTGTTTATTTGCAGGTAATTTGATTTTTCATATGGAGGACCTAAGAGAGCATAAGGAAAAAATATGAAAATTCAGAAACTTGGCAGCTTATAAATTTAAAACATAAAATAATGAACTTTTCTCCAAATTAGTAATAATCCGTGGAAATTTAAGCAGAAAGATATCCTATTCACAATGACCAAACATAAAATCCTAAAGATTAAATATTTTAAAAGAGGTTATGTATATGCTAGCTTATTTAAGGACTTGATATATGAACATACTGCTTATCCTGGATGGGAATACATGATATAATTATTTTTCTTCTCTTATTTTCTACATTTCAGGAAATAATTTATAAATTATTACGAAAAGATATGTCTCAGGAAAGAAAAATAGTTTTAAAAGAATAATGAGGATGATATGATTTAACAAATATCAAAAACTGCCATAGACTAATAAGAACAATAAACACTTGATGCAAAATATAAACATAAATCATTGAAGTAAAATCAAGAACTCGGAAAAAGGGCATACATTTATTGCAAATACATTTTAAATCATTAGGAAAAATAATTTATTTAATGCATAATACCACCTAATCTGTATATCCCAGTTAACAAAAGCAAAGTTGTAAACTGTACCTCAGAGCTTACAAAATGTAAATGTCACCAATATTAAGTTTCTTAAAGTTGGATATAGTTCATTTTATAAAATATTAAGCAGATTTTATTAATATATTTCAGAATTGAAGGAGAAATGATACGCTATCAACATCAAAAAAGAGAAGCATAATGAAAAAGACCAGCACTGTCGATCCCTTTGTTTTTCTGTGGTGGCTTGTGTGTTACTCTGATGCTGAAAGCTACATCGCTGGTATTAAAAATTCCATCAGGGTCATCCAAAGTGAACAAGTTTTGTGGAATTGCTAGACTAAAGACAGACAGACATTGAAGAAGGACTCGGCTCTCTACTTGGGAAGAGCCATGAAAAACCTTCTGCAGAGCTTGGAGGCTTTATCAAATAAAGCCTAAATAAAAGAAGCAGAACACTGTGGGAGATACTGCCAGCTGATGGGTCCCTTAGGTTGAAGAGCACTTGAAATGTGACTGAAAAGGAGCTGATTTTTTTGGACGGGAGTTGACCGTGGTTACATAAGTAAAGTAAAGTAAAGCCTGTGGGAGTGGAGCCTTCCAGATCTTCATTTGATGATGGGGCACTAGCCAAGTTAAAGCGAAACAGCTGCAAAAATCGTCAAATGATGAGAACTTGGAATGTGTGAAGTATGGTATGACTATAGGAAAATTGGCAGTGGCCAGAAATAAAATGGAACCCATGAAGATTGATATGCTAGGCACTGGTGAACTGAAAAGGACTGATAGTGGCCATTTTGAACCAGAACAATCACAGGATTTACTCTGCTAGGTATAACGCAATCAAGAAATGGCATAACATCCATTGTCAGAAAGTATCTTGAAGTACAATGTTAGCTGTGTTCAAGGAAATCCAAAGAATTATTATTCAATTTTTCGCAACAACCACAAAAACTAGCAATCTGATGATGCCTCTTTGAGGGATGGCCTCTTTTTTTTTTGACATTTTATTAGGGGCTCATACAACTGTTATCACAATCCATACATACATCAATTGTGTAAAGCACATTTGTACATCATTCTCAAAACATTTTCTCTCCACTTAAACCCCCGACATTAGGTCCTCATTTTTCCCCTCCCTCCCCGCTCCCCCCTCCCTCATGAGCCCTTGATAGTTTATAAATGGGTATTTTGTCATATCTTGCCCTGCCCGACGTCTCCCTTCACCCACTTTTCGGTTGTCTGTCCCCCAGGGAGGAGGTCACACACAGTTCCTTGTAATCGGTTCCCTCTTTCCTACCCATTCTCCCTTTACCCTCCCTGTTTCGCCACTCACACCACTGGTCCTGTAGGGCTCATCCATCCTGGATTCCCTGTATTTTCAGTTCCTATCTGTACCAGTGTACATCCTCTGGCTTAGCCAGCCTTGCAAGGTCGAATTTGAGCCATGGTAGAGGGATGGCCTCTTATAAGAAGAAACTATGAACTTCTCTCTCTCTCTCTGCCACTTTGCCTTCCTGGTTCCTGGGACTGCTTTCCTTCAGGATGGCCTCATGTGTGCCCAAACTTGAGAGCTTCTGTTGTGCTGCCGTGTTCTAGCCTTGGAATCATATAACTCTGCATACACCAGCTTGTAATCTTCCTGGTTCCTAGGTCACCTTGTGTATTGCCAGCCTGCAGTTACCTGAGTCTAAAGAGGGACTTAATAAACAGCACCAGACTCAAGCACTTAAATTGGGCTGGACTGGGCTGCCTTTTTAATGTATAATTACCTCTCCTTGATATGAAGCACTTTCTTACTCACATATGAGTTCACTAGATTTGTTTTTCTAGATAACCTGGCTAATACAATGACTAACTGTTTGGTGGATATTTGAATGTTGTCTTCGGTGAAATATCTATTCAATTCCTTTACTCATTTTTTGATTGATGATACAAAGATTTACACAGTATCTCATGCCAATAGTCTAGGGGAGTCCTCAGTATTAACTTGTCCAATAGATCTGGTTTATTTTTTGTTTATTCGTTTGAAATTTTAGGTCTGTTACATATTTTCTCCTAATCTCTCAGGGTTCATCTATTTATGACCCTGATTAGAATGATCAGTAGTGATATCTAGTTAGTTCTTTTGGTCTCAGGATATATTAATGCATGGCTGCAGTATTTTTTTCATTGACTAGTTTCTCCTTTAAAAGAAGAGATCAATAGTTGTATTTTATATGAGCAAACATAAACTCTTAAAAGTCATGTTTTAAACAACCTGGAAAATAAAAGGAATCAAGAGTTGGGGACATTTTATAATTAGTCTAAACCACAATAAGTAACTGGTAATCATCTTTAACCAGTCTCATTTAAGAAATTATGGATTTTCAAGTTCAATTTGGATAGTCTTTTTGAGTTTCACAATATACCTTGTTGTCATACTTTGTACTGGGATGTGTCTTAAACTTTGCTTCAAAGTTTGTTCCTAAATTTGCTGAATCTTTTTAAAAGCCAAATGAACCAGAATACTTTTTGAAATCAATAAATTAAATATCCAAGTCTCTAAAAACCAGTTGCTTAGGTTTGCTCCCCAAAGTGTCATTTACTAGCTACAAGGCGGGGACAAGTATTGTCATATAGAATATTAAGAAAAAAATTAACTACCTTATAGAATTTAGGATGCAATGGCATATTGTAAGAAATAACATAGCCACATATGATCTAGGCACTAAATACAAGTCACTTATTACTATTATCTACTTGATTTCTAATATTACCGTATTTTCGAAATGATTCCCTGAATAAAAGTCCAGGAGTTTAACAATTTTCCCTTCCAATTCATTTCTAGGAACAGTTTATTGTTCGGTGCCATTGAGTAGGTTACGGCTCCTAGCAACCTTATGTAGAATAGAACAAGATGCCGCCATGTTTTGTATCATCGTCATCATCATTGGTATGTTTGAACCCATTGTTGCAGACACAGGGTCAATCCATCTGGTTGAGAGTCTTCCTCTTCTTCACTGACCCTTCTATAGCGCATGAGTCCTTCACCAGGGTTGGTCCCTCTGATGACATTCCCATAGTACATCAGAAGATGTCTTGTCATCCTTGCCTCTAAGAGATGTTCTGGCCATATATACATTTTCCAAGAGAGTTTCATTTGTTATTCTGGAAGTCCACAGTACATTCAGTATTCTTCACCAATGCTATTATTGTTAGGTATCAAGTTACTTCTGACTCATAATGGCCCTATGCACAATATAACAAAATATTGCCTAGTCATGCTCCATCCAGACAATTGTTTTTATAGTTTAGTCCCTTGGCTCAGGGTCTTCCTCTTTTTCACTGCGCCTCCACCTTCTCAGGCATTATGGATTTCTCCAAGTACTGTTCTCTTTTGATTACATGTCCAAAGTATGTGAGACAAAGTCTCACCATTCTTGCTTGTAAGGAGTGTTCTGGCTGCAGCTCTTCCAAGATGAACTTGATTGTTCTTTTGCCAGTCCATGCTACTTTCAATATTCTTTGCCAACAGTTTAATTCAAATGCAGCAATTATTCTTTTTTTCTCCCTTATTCAATTTCAAACTCTCACATGTGTATAAAGCAATTGAAAATACCATGACTTGAGTCAGGCACAACTTAGTCCTTAAAGTGGAATCTTTGATTTTTAAACTTTAATGAGGTCTTGTGCAGCAGTTTTTCCCAATGCAGAATGTTATTGCATTTATACCTCTACACATTCATTTTCATCAGCCAGCATCATTCTCAGAGCCTCGGGTTAATGCCTGTGTTCTTTGGGCATCTTGAGACCACCTGCCTTCAGGCTGCTGCTGCTCCTGTATTTTAGAGGTTTTCAGGGTTCAAGCATAAATTTTCCATAGTGATAGTTGACAGCCAGTTGAAAAATGCAAAATTAAGTACATTGGTGGCTCAGAAGTAATATAACAAAATCTCAATATAAAGATTATAAGAATTAGGTGTACAAAATATATTATGTGCTATGCAGTGGTCTAGTTGCTGTTTACACTTTATATTTAAATATCTTGTCCTCATTTTATTGCAAAACTTTAAAAAATATTTATTTACTGTGAAACTTATGAAAGTAAGAACCTATGTAAGGTACAAACCTGCCAGAGAGAAAAAAATACTAAAACTTTTTAGTAATACATAAAAGTAGTAAGATTTCACCCTGAAAAATGGGGACACTTAGAAGACCTAAAAGAAACCAAGGCAGTGTCATTGAGTTCCAGCTTTCCCAGACTTCACTGTATACCTAAAAGCCTATTATAATTGGGCTCACTTTTGTATAAATAACTAATTACTACTCAAATAACTAAATACTATTTGTATACTAATTAATATTCAATAATATTTTGCTGTATATTTTTTTCATTCTCTCTTAAAATTAATCTGTCTCTTTAATTTTATACTCCCTTTGTTTCCCTTCATTATATCCATTTTATTTCCCTCTCAATTTTTTGGTCTTCTCTGTCTCTGTATTTTTATTGTCACAGATGTTATTCTGCTGTTAAATGTTTTCTTTCAGTTCAAATGCTTGATTTTAGGAGATTAAACAAGACCTGTCAATTCTCTCAGGAAAAGAGGTAAAAGGCAAGAATTCTGATTACAGGGAAACGCTGCCAAAATCAAAAGAGTGCTTACAATGAAGCAAAATGAGAAACAAATAATATATTTCACATAATTATAATGTATGAATTAAAAAACGACAAGATCTTTCCCTATGTGGACAAATTTAAGTACAGATTTGAAGCAATTATTCTGAAAATTTGACAAGCATAACAGCACTCCTACTTAAGAAAACTTTTCTAATTCTCTCACACATACAAATATGAGCAAGTAATGCAAGAAAGTAAAATAAGTTGTTTTGTTTTGCTTTCAAATTATTATTTGAAATCTTTAGGAAGCTAAACAATGTATTTATTTCTTTATAACAAACAAATGAAGCAAATTGTTTTTATGAAAGTACATTCACTTTTATAATAGCTCACACTTAAAAAATAAATTTAACTAAAAGTTCATTAAATATCAAAATGTTTAAGGAGCCTTTATTGAACACTATGGGTTAGGCATTGAGCTGCTAATCCAAACATTGATCCAAACCTACTAGTCACTTCTGTAAAGACTTATATTTCTGGAAACCCTATAAAGGATCATCATGAATCCAATTGACTTAATGATGATGGATCTTGGTTTGGGTTTAATGTTAAATACTTAAGTGGATGAAATAATTTCTTACCAAAACTTTATGAGGCAGTTACCTGAGGCTTCAAATTATAAATAACTAAAGTGGCCCATATTAGAAAAATGTACAAATAAATTGTGGTATATTATCACAACTAGTAATATAAATAGGGAAAAATCAAGTAATAAAAACAATTATACATATAAGTGAAATCTCAAAGTCATTATTCCAATTAGGTATAATCTAAGGAAAGGCCTTTAAGTGGAAAAGGTGAAAATTACTAGAAATAGGCACAAACTAATGTTTTGAAGTGTTTTAAATGCTCTATATCTTGCTTTAAATAGTAAGTTAAATGGATGTATATGCCATTGTAAAAATTCAGCAAGCTAAGCAAGTAATTTTGTGTGGAATTTGTAATTGAGTTAGTTAATTGTGCCAACCTGGCCGATAATCACATGTGGGGCTAATTGAAAGGCAGAGGGATAAATGGGTGGTGAAGCCTCGCCTTTGTAGTTCTCGGATCTCTTGTTTTGTGATGGTTGCACCGGGTGCAGCTGCCTTAGCAGTTCCCTGCTTCAGCTTGCAAGATTGACTTCCTACAAGACATCCCCAAGGAGAAGCTACATGGACCTATCCCGATGCAGCCCTGGGTGCTGGAGCAGCCGTGTGGAGACCCCTGCTAGTGCTGAGATGCTTGTTTACTGACTCAGCTTTCCTCCTGCAGTCGGCATCATTGCCTCTGTTTTGTGAGGTGGAGGACTTTGTGGACTGGTGTTGAGTTAATGGGTGAATGTTGGACTTGTGGGCTTGAGCAGCATTGGGTTGGGATGTTTTCGTGATGCACATTTTCTTTACATAAAACTCTCTTATACATCAGTTGCTGTGGATTTGTTTCTCCAAAGTACCCAGACTAATACATTCAAACAGAAACACTATCTACTAAATAATTCCCAAAGAAATTTAAGCCACAGAATGATTTTAAAAAGCAACAGATGTTTTTATTCATATGAACTAAAGTATGCTCACGAAATTTGTTACTAATAAATTAATAACTAATTAAAAAAATAAAAATACATTAATAAGTACCTATGCAACAGTGAGATATAAACCATGTAGGAGGGGAACAAAAGTGGTAGATACTTGCCCTTATGAAGAGATTACTGAATAGGCAGATTAAGATATGGGCACAATAACAAAATGTTGTGAAAAGTCAGGTGGTGCCCAGCTAGTAGAAAGAATGGCCTCTAGGGGGATAAAGGATTGTCTTAAAGTAAGCAGCGATCTAAGTGAGCTATCAGCAAAGGCCACAAGGAAGAAGCACACCAGCATGTGTGATCCAAGGATTATAAATAACAAAATCCAAGACTGGAGGATGGAACTATATTTGAGCTTAAGTTCTGAGTATCTGGTTTGCAGAGGACTATGGATGACAGTAAAAGCCCAAAGTTCACTTGCTGGGTCCCCACCTACGTTAAGCCTCTGGTGAATCCCCTCTAACCATTGATCAAGGATGTGAATAGTCTTGCTATCAGAGTGCATTTGAAAATGGATTAATGTAGATATGGTCAGGTTAAAATGTAACCTCTTGTTATTTGTTCTCCCTTTACACACACTTTAAATCTATGCTAGTTTTTCTTTTTCTCTGCTTTTTTTAATTGATTTTTTTCTGTATTTTATTTTATTATTGCTTTTCTGTTGTATATTTTTCTTTATATGAAATCCAGGAAGAAAAAAAAAGAAACCCAGGATATATAAAGCTATAGAGGCAGTAACTGGATTAATAGTTTTTCATGGTTATGGCAGAGGAGGTTGGAGGGCAATTAGGAAATAATAATAGTGAGTACAAGAATGAAGAAATTGTTGTAAAATTGATTGTGGTGATGGTTGCACAACTCTTTAAAATATGTGTAACCAAATGAATTGGGGAAGTGAGCTCAGGGGGCATAGTGGCTATGTTTTAGGCTGCTAACTGTGAGGTCCACAGTTCAAAACCATCAGCTGCTCTGAGGGAGAAAGATGGAGCTTTTAACTTCTGAAAAGAACTTAGAGTCTTAGAAAACCACAAAGGCAGTTCTGCACTGTCCTATAGGATCATTATGAGTTGGCATCTACATGATATCAGTGAGTTTGGTTTGGGTAAGCCATTGAATTGTATGGTATACGCCTACCCTCCCTCATGAACCCTTGATAAATTATAGATTATTCTTTTCATATCTTACATTGTCCTCTGTTGCCCTTCACCCACTTTTCTGTTGTTTGTCCCCCTGGGAAGGGGTTATATGTTGATCCATGTTTTTAATAACTTGATTTATGACTTTGTTGAAATAACAAGCTACAATCAAAAATACTCCCTGACACAATCCAAG